>NW_021940750.1:23791972-24345396 GCF_001715985.3 Manacus vitellinus
GCCTTGGCCAGCAGCAGGGAGCCCATCGTGGAGCCGGCTGGCATTGGCTCCACGGGACAGGGGAAGCTTCTAGCAGCTTCTAACAAAAGCCATCCCTGTAGCCCCCCCCCATTACCAAAACCCAGCCACAGAAAACCACTACAAGATGATAATTTTTTTCCTTTACAAGATAGTTTTTGAAGATGCTATTGACATTATAAGGACAAAATATTTGAGTCATGCTTTAAAAACTTTTGATGTTTGCCACTATGTCCTGCAACAATTAAAAGAAAACAAAAATCATACTGGCTCAGAACAAAAATTTGAGACTGTTAGACCTTAAAGCTGAAATTTGCTAAGATAAACTGCAGCCACTTAAGCACCTTAAAGGTTTCAAATTAGGTCAGAGATTTAGCAGTTTTAATACTAGCTGGATAATTCCTGACTGATTCTAAAGTGACTGTTACCATTCATATATCTGTATCATGGTATCCCCCATATATACTTAGAAGTTCCATTAAATCAACTGTTGTCTAAAGCAAATATTTTTTAAAAAAATATTGATCTATGAAGTTTGCTTGCCAAAGTGTGCCACTGAGGTGATTACTGAGTGATGACACAAATGAATAATGCTAATCTTGCTGACAGATCATTGTCTTAGTGCATCAACTCTTGGGACAGTTCTCTGAGCGACTCAATAGATAATGAGGTGTTATGATACCTTTTTACAATATTCTCTCATTTATAAAGGAACACCAAAAGCAAAAGTTCAAAAAATATAAAATGAAAATCTTTACTCCATAGTGTTGCTGGAATCCTAATGGAAACACACAGAAGTGAACAACCTAATACTGAATGAGAGACAATGCAGAGGTTGGGAATTAAAGAAGAAAAAAAAAAAAAAGGCAAGTAATCTGTGTTTGGTCTGCTAGCAAAATAGCAAAGTACCGTCAAGATAGAGAGAAAATAAGGTATGACACATTTAAAACAAGAAAATTGTCTTTTCAGCAGCCTTTGGATGGCATAATTATCAATTATATCACTAAACATATACAACCAAAGATTCAACTGTGAAATGACAGTGATGAGGGGCAACTACTTAAGGCTTGTGTTTTCTTATTAAAAAGCAGTTTGATGTGCACTGAACTACCAGATACCATACATTAGTGATATGATGTACATAATGAAGGTCACTATGTTTTCCTCCACTTTCAATGACAGAACACTTTCTATTGTGACTTTCCCAGGTTTTTAACTGCTGCAAAATAACTTTACTCTCTTCTTCAGTTGCAAAATTTACTTCCAGTAAAACTGTGTGGAAGTGTTTGGAAAAGAATTGGCAAAACATGCAATATATGCTATGTTTCAGTATCCATTTTCATTAATTCCTGATGCATAAGGTGGTAGGAAAACAGGTTATAATTACAAACTGCTGAAATTACATTCATTCCAAGTCTGGGTATTTAAACTTTGTCATGCAGTGTGAGGTATTACGGAAAGTATTAGTGAAATTCAGACACAAGACTTTGTCTAAAGTTAAATTCCCACCCTGTATCTATTTCCCTTGCTTGGGATTAAGTTAGGTAGAAATTTCCATTTCAGAATCCACAATAAAGTTAACATGACTAGTTTATGTCATAATAATATAAATCATCTCCCTCAAAGAAAAACAGCAAGCTTAATATTTTTATTTTTCTAGGGGCAAAATTTGATGATTTGCACAGAATTTCACATGCTACTTTTGTATTTGTTTAAAGTTGAGAGTTTGAAGTCAAGTTCTGGGATAGGAAATAACATATGAATTAAAACAAAAGGGAATTTTCATTCCTCCAGAGTAAAAATGTTGGCTATTTTGTGAGCTATAACTATAAGGTCTCAAACTTTTTTCATTTGTACTGAAAGGTATAGAAGGGTGACAGCATAAATGTGCTAAATACTGAATCAGCCCAGGGTATGTGTTTGAAGTAATAATTTTGAAAAGGTAGAATTTGCTGAAAGTATTTTTGATAATATTTCCCCAAAACAATACCAAGTAATGAGACAATTCTGTAACAACTTTATCAAATCTGTAAAATTTTTTGTTTTAACTTAGAAAAATTAAAAACTTTAACTTATAGAAAAAATTTTAACTTAGAGAAATTAGGACACAGACATGGTCTACTTTAGTTGATCTCAATAGGTGAAAATAATAAAAAATTCTTCCTCTTTACAAGAACAATTTATAAGAACAATTCTCTATTATGAGCATATTTTTGTTGTCACTGTCACAATAAAGACTATGAATGGATAATAAAAAAAGAGCTAAGCACAGAAAAATAAGTAAAAGTCATACTTGTATGCAGCAAAACCCATGAATATGTAGGTACTTAGTAGGTGAAGACCCAGCTCTTCAGTAAAACTCTTATAGAAACCATTAATAACATAACAGAGAAAAGAGCCGATAGATTCCCTTGAAACCTTATTAGAATGGGTCAACTCACTCTCCTGAACAAGGCAAGAAAATAGTCACCAGCTGAGTAAAACCAAAGTCTGACATAATGATGGATGGCCAGATGGTTTTGCACAAAACGAATAACCTGTCCCCAAACAGTAGAACATGGTTCTCAAGTATAAATATACTGATCCAGACTGCAAGAGAAAAAGGAGAATAAGCCAGTTTAAATTGAAGGCCCTCACAATTATTATAATTTCAATACTCTCAGTGATTCTCTCCACTGAGGAAAGAGAATATGAAGAAAAATGAGAACTCTGCAAGTTCTTTTGTGAATGTTATTTTCTTTTTTAGCTTCCTTGATATATTAATAACTATATTTTATATCTTTTTTTCTTAAATGCAAATGTTTCTTAACAAGCAATGTTCAAACATCTATCACTTCTTGAATGAGTTTTATTCTGAATGTAATTTTGAAGTCCTTATGTTTTCTTCCCTCAGGAATACAATCATTTTGGAGGAAAAATTTTTTCATTAAAAATACAGAATTCTTATTATTTAGCATAATATTCTATTTGTGGAGAAGAGATCATTTAAAGGTAGTTTTTTTTAATAGTTCCAGAGTCTGTTTTTCCATCTATCATTGCCACCTTAATAAATTTTGAAACTTTTACCCAGTCCTTAACAAAAGGTACAGGTACACAAAGGGTTCCAGTGTATTCTGTTCCTTTTCATTTGAAAATGTTTAGATGAGTACAGGAGATAAACTTTATCATTTGAGAAAAATGTAGTCTGAGTCCAGAAGTTCTATGTGGAATGCTGCATCATCAAAAGCAATAACGGTGTGCCCTACCTCTTTACCAGATGGTGCAGAGGGTAACTTTGGGTATTGATGGAAGGATTAATGGAGTTGTGATGGAAAGAATCAAAGAAATTACTGTAGAGTAGTTAAAAGCAAAGTCTCATGTTGAAGTTGTGTTGAGAGACACAAATGCTTATAAAATAAGATTTCATTTATTCCTCTGCTCGTAGCACATTTTGCTCTTCATTTTATCTTTCAGAACTAAAAAAGAATAAAAAAGAAAATATAATTTTTTTACAATTTATTTTTTCTCATCTTTCTGAGAATTTGATTGATTCTGAAACTAAATCAAGATTTTGAAAAAAATAAAATTGAAACTTGCAAGTAAAAAAGTCAACATATTTTTCTTTCACCTTTCTTTTAAATCAAAATTCCTTTCTGAATCTAATTCATTCTAGTCAGTTGGACAGAATCCAATCTGACCTTATATGACTAGAACACTAGAACTTTATTCATATAAAACACTGCAAAGTATCACCTTTAAAGAAAATGTTACTAAAAAGAGTAACAACAGGTCTTAAGCATTAAATACATACATATGTTCATATGGCATAATCGTGCATACAACAGACAGATGAATGGTTTAAGAAAAATGCATTGAATCATTTTTCATGGTTATATAACTATGTCTACATTATGGGGAAATTCAAACCTTTCTTATATTGTCTGGAATGTATCTCTCCTTCGAAGTTTTGCCAGGACTCATGGTAAAAGTTCAGCAGAATCCTGCCACTTACTTTACTGTATCAGACCACAATCTCTTTTTTCTTTCAGGGTCCTTGAGTTCCTGATCCAATTCTCCCCTCAGTCAAATATCATTCAGTTTCTTCCTACTACTCCTTATCTGCTTGACTTCATCCTGTAAGCAGGCTTTCCAACACACTGAAAAGAGATAGAAACTGGGACTCACCTTCATCTCAAAGGCTTCACTTAGAGCCATCATCAATATATGTTCTTGGACCAATGAAAGGAAAATGAATCAAGGAGTGCTGAGTGTGTCTGAGAAGAGGAATCGTCAGCCAGAAGGGAGGATGAAGAGACTGCAATCAATTGTTTTGGGGGGTTTTGTTTGTTTGTTTGTTTTTATTTTTCTCCCTCTAAATAAAATCCCTCTGACAGCCCTGAATGAGATAAATGTTCATAAATTAGTATAGAGGATGATTGCTTGCTTTAGTAAAGGGCAATTCTACACCATTCAGGTAAGCTTTTGATTCCTCCCCCTAAAGCTACAGCAAGGAATTTGGATTCATCAGTTGTAACCAGTGATGAAATGAAGCAGAGCCTGTTTTAAATGTTATAGAAGATAAAGTAGAATAAGCTTTGAGGTATTTCAAAATCTGCTGAATATGTGTATATTTTATTTTATGGGACACAAGGGGAGAGAGTAAGTAATTAGGATTTTAAGTACCAAATACATGACAGCTTATCTGCAACAATATCTCAGCCACAGACTTGTAGGCTGTTTTCAGATCCTTCTGAGGCCCAGGATAGTTCTTTGCACTGTTGGAACCTTGAGACATTGGAGGTTAACTCTCCAAAGTGAGGTAAAAAAAAAAAGTATTTATTCTTTGTTAACAGCACTTTAAAAACAACTCCAGAACAACATTTAAATATACGAGTCTGAACTATATTGAGTTTTCTCTTAACATTTTCTAAAACATACTTAAAATATAGACATATTTATCTGAGTTTAGCATGCAATCTGGATTTTAATTCTATCAACCTGAAGCTACCATTTATACTATGCACAAAAGACTTTTTGTCTTCATTCCTGAACACATTCTGGTCTGAAAATCTTTCTTCTTAGAATTATCTGCACATTCTTAAATTACTGTGGAGGAGTCAAATGCACTCAGCAAGATGTAGAACTCGTATCCACTGCCCATGTTTTTAGTATGGTACATATATTAAATCACATTAGTTTAGAAGCCAGAAGATACCTCTGATAGATTTCTGCTAGCGCAAGCTTGATTCCATGCCCATGTTTTTCTTCACTGAAGCAGTAAGCCACTGAACTTTGCTTGAACTCAGATTCTCTGAACATTGCAGTCCATATTTGATGCAATCCATCCTGTTCATATTCAATTTGTATTTCTTTAATTTAAAAAAAATATTATCACTTACTACACAGCTAAGCAAAAAAGGCTGCAACTGGTTCTGTTACTCGGTCAAGAATCTGAACTCTATTAAAATATGTTCCAGGAAAAACTATTTCAAAAAATGCTATTCCACCCTTTAACATTTTTTCACAAACTCTGAAAACCCAGAAGGCAAAGACCTCTAAAATGGAAATTCTATATTATGATCAATAATTCATGTTTGAACTGTTATTTCAATAGCAAGACTCATGACATTAGCAAGTGCTAAAAAAAGGCATATTATTTTCTTGAGTGTATTACATAAGATCATAGCTTCTTTATTTAAAAATAGAGTTTATTTGTTAAGATCTTGTTTTCCAAAAAACGCTTGGTTTTGGTTCTGCAGAAATGAAAAAAAAAAAAAAAGAGGGAAGTTGTTCTGATAAGTAGCAGCCTTATACAGGAATGAATCAGTAAACTCATGTTCTACTGGGCTGTCATAAACACAACAAACTTCTTATGCATGCTCAAATCCCATTACCTTTTTCCAAGAATTATAAGTAGTTCATCTCACTGAAAACAGGCTAAATATGTTTTGCAGCTTTAATTTGTATAATTTCTTTCTTCAGTTGCTCATCTGCTTGAGTTGTACAGTATTTTCAAGTACCTACTGTGTTTAGTTTGGTGTTAATTCCAGTGAAATGGTCTCCAGAATAACTTTCTACTCAAACATACAAAATAATATATTCAAATGTCATTCAGGTTCATCTCAGAAACATACAAAGGGTAAAAAGATGAGAATAGTTGGGGATTGGTCATCACTTTGGATCATCACTTATGCAAGTAAATTTCTTCCCATTTTGTGTACTTAGGAGATCCAAAGTTCAAAAGCAAATATTCTCCAGGTTCTCCTAAATGCTTATAAATTATTTTAGTTGGCAACAAAATAACACAGTCTGAAGAGGTAAATCCACAAAGGAAGATAATTGAAAAAAATATCCTTGTCCTTTGATTGGTGCACTGACACCTGAGGAAAGGAAAAGGAAGTGGGAAAGGAGCTAACCTAGAGCTTGCTCAAAGTCTCAAAAGCAGACAGCTCTGCTGGAAAAATATGGTATATCTTTTGAAGTAGATATTTGGCTATATAAGAGTTGATTTGAAATACACCGGGGAACTGGCAGTTTACCTTCACCCAGAGATTATAAGAATCTTAAGGTGTGTTAGCAGTTTTGACCAAGAGAATCACAAGATTTTGGTGAGACTTTCACATGTACAGACTAAATGCATTGGCAAGGTAGTAGAAATATGGTACAATAGCTATGTAGGACACTCACCTAAACTGAAGTCACATCAGTATTGTAAATCACTGAATCATCTGGTTTCTCTTTCTAAATTTCTAAAAATCACATTTTAGCTAGGAGAAAGAAAATATGAAATTTGAATAGAGGAAAATTTGGATTTATCTTTATATACAACCTTTTTTGTATATGTCCTCTAAGGAATTAATTATCCTACAGACAATCAACAACTTGTATTGATTGCTCAAAACCACTTTGTTCACAGAAACAAATTATCCCAAAATCAATGTCAAACTTATTAAGCGTGAAAAAACAAAGGCTATGGCAAAGAATGCTGGTAAAATAGTAATTAGTCCTTTCATTGAAATAGCACATACTATACTCCATCTGAAAGAAGTATGGTATTTCCCAGAAAAAATAATTTGTTGTTTTGAGTGTAAAAATAAGGTATTTCTTGACCACTGGGTGCCACTATTTTTGCATCTGATATTTTCTATTTTGTGGAAATATTTCTAGCGTAATACACTCTTTTGGAAGATAGCAGACAGTTTAAGTTGGAAAACTAACCCATGAAAATAAACACAATCTGGCCATTGTCTCTGCTTTTTCCTTTGCTATTCACAGAAATTGGGAGATGCAAAGTATTTTCAGAGAAGTGAAAGAATACAACAGTCAGTTCTTCACCACTTATGATTAACTTTTAAAGTATTGCCAGAGAAATGAAAATCATTACTTTCCCCCAATTTTTAGGCAATCAAACTGAGTAATTCAGTGTTTCTTTGTTATCGTACTAACCTGATGTGAACCTGAGAAATAGTGCCTTGTATTAATTATTTTTTGCAAAACGATATATGCTGTAAAGATCAATGAATGATACATACTTGTGTTCATTAGATGTGGCTTTTAAAACCACTGAAAACCAATTCAAATCAAAGATAGTAAAAGCTTTTTAAAATCATTATTAGTCTGAGGGTATAAAAAAAAATTATTGACATTGTGTCTGAAATGAAATTGGAGATATTAAAAAGGATGGGTAAAATCAGCATCTGCCTCCTGTCATGTCTTTAATAGAGAGGAAAAAAAGTTTCTAATCTTTCCAACTTTCAACATGTTCAACTTTTAGTCCATACATAAAAATCTAGACAGGCCTCTACCTCTTCAAGAACAGATCCATAGATTTTAAGGTCAGAAAGAACTACTGTGATCATCTTATGTGACCCACAAAATAACCTAAGCTATTAAATTTCAACTTTCATTCTTTCAATGGGGTAATTATTCTTTCTGGCTATGTTATTAATGTTATTAATATGTTATATATATATATTAATATATATTAATATTAATTAATTAATTAATATATATTAATATGTTATAAATGTTATTAAGCCAAATGTGAATTACTTTGTTTGTCCTTGGAAAGACCCGTTAGAAACAGTTCTACTATCCTGCTATAAACCAATTCAATTTATTAAATTCATCTGAGTTACCTGCTTCCTCACAGTGAGATTGCTTCAGTCGTTTAGGATTGCTTATATCCTCGAGGAGAAAGAAAGCCCATGCAAAGCTGGAAGTTACCTGATTCTATCTATCCTATTTCCTTCAGACCAGCAGCTCAGTGTAGCTGCTCTATACTCTAAATCAGACCTGCAATGTTAGGATTTGTCTACATCCATTTTTTGCCACAGTTCAACGCCGTGGTTTAGGAAAAGTACATTTTCTATAACAAGATTGCTACTTCCAGTATTTTTAGAACTCTGTAATTCCATACATATATTGTATACGTTTTCAGTCAAATATATGTGTATTTAAATATACCTTGTCCAAATGTTTTGTTGTTTCTAAATAGCTGTAATGCCTTAAAACTTAAATATGTAGAGGAAGGGATAGGAAGCCCTTGTTATTACATTTTATTCTTCTGTGTTAAAAGAATGACTATTGCAGCAAATTTCTATTAGCTTGACATTTCTTCTAGTAGAAAAAAAAAAGGACCTCAGGTTGCTAAAACATAATGTTTATGAAGGTTGCTGTATTCCCTCAAAGATTGTTGCATTGGAATGGTGAACTTGGTAATTAGGAAGGTTTTAATTTTTTTTCCTAAAGATTTTAAATGTAACATTTCTGGGTTTACCTTTGAATGCAGAAATGAAATTCCTGATGCCATCTTTTAATAAGCTGCTTGTGCCTATGTATAATTTGAAACATATGAAAGGGATTAATGAAATCCATGTTTGTGCACTTTATGCACTTAAAATTACCTATATGTCACACTGTCTTGCAGCACCAAAACTAAGCTCTAGATACTTTGACACAGGACAAGAGAGTAACGGATGATAGAGACATTTTAGAAGCAACCGATATAACAGGAATTTGTGCTTATTTGTTTAACGTATATAGAACCAAGCACAATCTCTGTTCAATTTCCTCTATAGGGAATTTCCTCTATCTGCTGGTATTGGCAATCCTGAGATTTCCTAGCAGAGCTTTCTCAAGCAGGTCTCGAAAGCTTAACACTTGTGCCATTACCAAACTTGGTCCTGATCTTAAGCAGCCAAACCCCCAGCATGCATTCAGAGCACTCTTCTTAGACTTTTAAAATAAATATAAGCAATGTCCCCTAGTACAATATTTTTCTTGATGATTGCTCTATCGTATTGCAGGCAGATAGATGGGTAAATATTGTAACCATATCCTTTTAATCAAGGACAAAATGAATGATACTAAGAAACCTGACTCATCCTGACTTATGAACTGACTCTCTCTATCCTGACTATCTATAGTCCTTGTCTTTATCCTATAGCTGGGCCAGCCAACATATTCACATGATGAGTCCAAGAAAGAATTCCCTCAAGTGTTGGCTCATAGCTGTGCACAACAGCTTAAATTTTCTGGTGCTGAGAGCAGTAAATCATCTTAGTTTGATATCTTTGTTTAGACTACATCACCTGAATACTATGGAAACGATTTGTAACAGTGGCAAATAAACCAGTGAATAAACTGCTGCAAAACCAAAGGACTACTGCTTCTTTTGGTAATTTTTGAATACTGAGAGTCAAACAATTATTTTACTCCATCTGGTAAATAAACTTTTTTACTCCAAATGACTATTAAACTCCAGGTATGCCAATACCAAGTCGTTTTGGAATTATAACTATTGGCTGAGAAAAATGTAATTGTCAGATTAGTGTAAATTCTCCATTTAAAGTTTATCATATCTGAAGAAACAATAAACTGATGATTGTCACCAGCCCATCAGCTTTGTCTTTTTAGTAGAAGGGCAAATGAAATCATGCTAGTAAATACCTTACAATGAAAGCTCAGGGAAGTAAAATTCTTTCTGAAATCAGAGGTATTTCTCTTATGAAATAGTAATACCATTTCTATTTTCTTTATGTGATTTATACTGTCTGGTGTTGCTAAAAAATTATGGAAAAAACCCCAGGCATTTTTTAATAACATGAATAATGCAAATGGATAATTTGACCACACCTTTCTATTTATGAATAAAATCCAGTTAAAAAACTCTCTCATATGTTGCTTGTAGTCAGTTATGGAAAGTATTCTCTGTTGCAGTACGAATACTAACAGCATATTGTACAGCATAAAAAAATAGTAATAGAATAAAAAGATGCTCTATTAATCTGCAATTAAGATAAATATGAGCTGAATCCTTCAAAATTACTGAAAGTGAGGAAGATTCTTCTGCTGTTCATGAAATCTTCAATATAGTTTTTGAATTTTATTTTAAGTCTCTCACTTTTCTTTGCTTGTGTCTTTGTCAGGAACAGTAATCAAAATTACCCGAAGTAAAACAAGATCTATTATTACATAAAACTGAAAGATGTTAGGAAACATTGTTTAATTTGATGGTCCAGGCTGATTTCTAACAAATTTTGAGTAAGTTAGGGATAAGTCAAAACCGGAGTGCTTATCTGTGTGTAGTTTCTGCTAAGAGATGCACATACATCATACACTTCTAGCTATGAAACTCAGTGAGCTGGAGAACACACTACTGTAAATTTGCCTGTTCAAATAGCCAAAATGGACATTACTAATCTTCTAACTGGCCTTTAAGGGCTTTTAATAAGCTCACAAGACTGTGAAACACAATTGCCTGCAGTCTGCGCTTTTCCTGCAAATCTTTGCCACATCTTTTTAAAGCAAAACCCTTTAAAATATTGAAAAATGGAAAAGAAAATTTTTCTTCTCTTTGGCAGCAAACTCAGAGGCTAGCTAATCATGCATCCATTTTTAGAATGAGTGTTGTCTGGAAATACTGGTAGGGCTTTTTTAGTTACAATTTAACTAATAAAATAAACATAAGTAAAGAAACATTAGAAAATTTGAAATATTAATATTCTGAAAATTTTACCTTTTTGCCACGATTAGGGAAAGCTATATGGGCCATGGAATTTGTCTGTATGCATGTTATAGAGAGCTACTTTTACTATTTTTCTGGGACATATGTATTGTAAAGAGAAGAAAACCTGTTGTAACTCAGTTGATTTCTATTTGTTTTTTCCTACTATGAACTTACTTTGTGACTTTAAGAAGTTTGATTTCTTTGAACATCACTTCTTTCTCTGCAAATGAGCATAATAAAATTTCCCTTCCTTATTTCACCTTTTTTTTTCTTTTAAACTAGAAAATATTTTGAACAGACATGCTTATCCACTTTTTGAAAAGACACATAATTTTCACTTCAACCTTCTATTTTCATGAACAACAACAATAATAATAGTCATCATCCAGAATCTATTATCCTGATCAGCAGTCAAAAAAAGAAAAAGCTCTTTACTCAGTTTGAATGTCTACAGAAGGATTTCTCCCTGAAATGATTTGCCTAATAAAATTTTTTATTTTTTTTTTCCCCAAGATATTCCTGAGGGATTTTTTTTTCCCCAATGAAAAGCAATCTGTTGGGCTTTTTTTCCCCCTTGATTTCCTCATGTTTTATAAAAAGCCATGATGGCTTCAATATCCAGGGTCCCACACAACTGAGGATGGAAGAGATAATTCAACTTTTAGGATATCATTACTTGGGGAAATAATCATTCAGCCTGAAGTTTGCCAAAGTAATTATTGCTCTCTATAAATTCCCTTTTGAGAACTCCTCTTGTTTTTTAATGACTTAATTCTTTATACCAGGCCACTGTGCTTGGTGAGAAAGGGACACCTTGCAGGGGAAGGGTGGGACTTTAAGGGTCTGGCACTGCAGGTGCTCCCACTGTGTGAGGAAATTTAGGAGCAGGCACCTGCTTTTGGCTCTGGGAAGGATGATAGGTATGTGCCTCCTTGGTAGTGGGTAAGTGTCCCCTATGATGGAGGGCACTGGGAAGGTGGAATGGTGACCCCTCCTCTGCGGTACTGGGCCTGGCTGCTCAGTATTGGCAGCCTGGTCATAGGCAGGAAGGATCATCAGCATCCCAAGAGCCTGCAGGGCCAAGGAAACCATGGCAGCTCTTGATGATTTTCATGGCTTATTTATAATGCTTGTTTGTATGTTTAATATTTACTACTAATGCTTACCAATACAGGCACTCGCAATAATTTCTGGATGTAATGTGGTGATAAATACAAGGCTCAAGTTTTTTCACTTCCGCATAATGTACGCTGTTGTACTGTGTTTTGCTTTGTGTTCTTCAGTTCTCTTTTTTGTAATCTGTTTTTCTGGCCTCCTGACTGTTCACTCCCACACCAATTTGGAGTAATTCCTGAAGTTAAGTTCTGCAGATGACTGTACATTTATGAAGGTTGAAATATATTTAAACTGCAGTACAGCATTTCTTTTCCTATCTGAGCCAGTACAGTCCTCTAGGAGAACAAGAAAAAAAAAAATCACAATTTGTGTGTAGCACTTTATTTCTTTTCTATTAATACTGTGGCTGTTCACAGTTCCGGCATGTCAGTGAGGCTATGGAAAAATGGCAAAGGTATTCTAGTCCTATGGAAGTACCTTTTTTTTCATTATTATTACTTTTCTTTCCTCCTTGCCAGTTGTGCTAAAGGGAGCCATGCCTCAGCTTCTTTTTCAGATGCTCTTTTTGCTTCCACAATGTGGGTGTACTCCTGGTCTGTTGTTGAGAGAATTTGCAGGGGCTTCCGGCTGTTTCAGTAACGGAAGAGACTTGTTAGCATGGCTGTTTCTGGGAGAAATGCTGGGGATGATTTACAGACCATGAAATATACTCTGAACAGTCATATAATGCAAGAGGATTGTGGGATTTGATGGATCTGATACTGTGCCACTGAGGTAAAGGGGAATTTTGCTACTGATTGAGGAGAGGAAGCCTTGCTTTTTCATGTGAAACAGAGGTCATGATATAACTATTCCCAAAATTTCACATTTATCAGCTTTTATTACTGTAAAGTGGTGTTCTCATCGCAGTTCTTGCTTTAATTTTTAAATAACACTTTCTTTAGGAGCAGTAGTTTTTAAAACACTTATTTGGGTCTAATTCATAATCTACAATAATGGCACCGTAAGGGAGTCCAAGTATACAAATTAAATTTATCAGTAAGAATAGCTAATGTAGTATTTATTAAAATAAACTGCAATTTATATCTATATTAGCTGGTTTTATACATCAAATTTTAGTCAGATCCCAGTATGTGGATTAACAGAGATTCATCAAAGGCAAAGAAGTTGACTATATTTACGTAATGTGGCTATCTACTTATGTCTATGACTATCTTCCCTTACATACTTATAATATAGGTCTTTTCTTTAACAACCCCACAAAACTAAACCCTACCTTTTCAAAACAACAGATTTCAAAGACTATGTATTAAATGAGGCAGTTTGAGAAATAATAACAAGTAGAAATTTTTAATTTTATTTATTATTTTTAGTGAATTAAATTAACTTGTTATTGTGGTACTTCTTTTATACTGAACCTCTTTCTTTTTCTCTCAAGCCAGACAAATAGTATAAACATAAAGGATCATATGTACAGTTAAAATTTAAGTCACAGAGGGTCACGCAAAAATGGAACAAGTGCAGCTGTTTACACATCCTTGCAACAGAAGTTTTACTCCAATGCAGTTAAAGACATTAATTAGGGAACTAGGTATAGAGAACTGTTTCCACAAAAGAAATGCATATAATAATGTGCTTCTCTCTCTCTGCATCATATGGTGCAAGAATTTCAGATTCTGTTGTCTGCTTATTAGTTCGGAGGCTGATGATGAGACCTTAAGAGTATCTTTAATTATGTGTTGTTGTGAGGTTGTAAGTATTCTTTATGGAATACAGAAAGAAAAATGGCTTGATATACTTGTATAATAACTGGAAGCAAAGAGAGGCTGTAAAAACAAGCTGCCCTGTGGATGTGAGCTGTTCACATTTCTTACTACTTGGGGTAGGAAACTTTATGCCTATCTGTGAAAAAGGATTGATGATTTTACCTGGAAAATTCACAGGAGCATGATGCAGTTCTCCTAAAGGACAATAGAACATGAATTAGCAAGCAGTGGAATTAATGGTAAGAAATTAAAGAAACTAGATGTTCACAGAGAACTGGATACTCTTCTTTTCCCTTAAGAAAAAGATCATTGCCAAAATGGAGAGAAAAGACCTTGGCAAAACAGGAAGATGTGCTTGCAAGGAGTAATCTTTTGCTATCACTTTGTTTTGTAATATCAGTCATTTCATTTGTTAACCTTTGGCATGTAAAACAAAGGAGAGATGATCTGTTCTCAGTTTGGAAGTGATGCATGTGTTCCCCACCACCACTTGCTTCTGTGTTGAGTGCTGCCGAATTCATGCGAGGTTTCCTGTATTCAGATCAATGAAGTTAAGATGTCTGGGTTTATGCACAAACACAGGGATGTGCAAAAGTCAGAGAAGGGAAATAGGCAACCAGAGTTCAAATAATAATTTCTAGTACATCTCTATTTCAAGTAGTGCTGGGATGGCCTGGTTCCCAATTACAAGAGATGAACATTAATAGAAGGACTTCATAGGACGGTGTGTTCATATAGTTCCTAAGGCTGACTCTTCAGCTCAAAAAGTAGAAAAAAATGGAGGCATGCATAGGTCATTCTTTTATTGTGACCATATTACTGTAAGATGTAACTCATATTTATTATAATGAAATTAGTGGCTAGTAACTCAATAGTCAGTAGAGAGAAAGAAACCAAGAAACCTCTTCAGATGGGATGGTTCACTGCAGTTATGGTACACTTTGATGAAAATTATGAATCTAACAGCCTTGATTTCAGTAGAAGAAAAATCAAACTTTGAAATGGAGTGAAGGGTGTGGGTGTGTATGTGTGGGAGACACAGGTGAACAGTTTCTTTCACTCAGGAATTTACATGCATAAGTCACAAAAAGAACAATGGAAACATAAAGCAAGAATCATTCCCAGTATAATGATATTTTTATTAAAGGAGCAAAATGAAAGGCTAAGAACAATTCTAGTTATCAAAGAAAGGGATTAGATTCAGCATCGAGAACATTTTAAATGTCACCTACTTCTGTTGAAGAAGGAAAAAAAAGTATTCCATCTGTTCATTGCTTAATTTACTACTTCTTTCAAACATCAAGGCTATTGCTTTCTTTCCCCAATATTTATGTAAAATATATACAGGTCTGGCTGCAAAGCTGTAAAAATCTAAAAACATAATATGAAATATTCCTCAGTCTAATACATCAGCAAGATGCACTATACATGCACACATGTGACTGCTAATCTTTCTAAGGTAGATTATTTCTTTGGCACCAGAAGCATGAGTAAGTTTTGTTGAAAAGAAGTAAGGGTTTCTCAAGTACATTCAGAATGACTACATCATATGCATTCAGGGAAGTTCAAGGAAGATAGCTTTGACAAGTGTTTAATGCTGGAGAAAACGTTTCATTTATGTGAGTGGGAGTAAGATATCACTCTGTTATTGTGTAAGAACAAGAAAACTAATAATTTATGTTAATTTGCTTACACTGGTGGGGAATGAACTCAGCTGAGAGAGAAAACAAGTCCATGGCATCAGACCTGTTGTATCAGGACTCAGAAAAAAGATATGAAGGAAATGCAGTAGCTGAAACTTTAATGCTGAATTATGGTCCAGGGTTCTGGGACTTTCTTTTTGCCTCTGTTATTTTCTTAAAAATTTTTAATCGTAAACTGAAAAATAAAATAGTTTTACTGTAAAAATATATTATTAGTAACTTATGGTAGGTAGTAAGAAGTCAACTGAAAAATGATATTATTTGAATAGAACTGCACTAAAAAATTGAAATACATGAAAACCAGTAAGCACATGCTTATCACTCTTATTTAAAAAAAAAAAATTAGTGTAAAAATGTCATGAAATGACACTTCATTATTATGCCAAATGAAGAGATTTATTTAAATCTTTCCTGAGCTTAATTTGATAGTTCTTGATAAACCAAACAACCCCTACTGAATCATATGATGACTTGTTAGTTAGCATCTGCAAAACCCAGAGGTAGTCTAGGTATGCCAGCCCAGTGGTCCCATCTGAACCTTAGCCAAGCCTGTCAGATCTCACTATGAGTTTTGTCAATAGTCTTAACCCAGTGTCATCTTGCAGTGAGGTTGTAAAATCATGTTCTGTAACTAGCTCAGCCAGGTCCAGTCCTCAGAGCCCCATACAGCTATCTCACAGTTTATAGTTAAAAGAATCCTGATACTGCCAAAGTCCTGGCTACATCACTGAAACTAGCCCAGTGTTATCTTCCTGACAGGGAAAATCTTCAGAGCAGAAGCATTATCAATAGCACAATCATTTTTTACTGTTCTTTCCTGAGTTGAATCTGAATCATATTTCCACTCCAGCTTCACATTTCCTCTTACATAATGTTTCCTTCCTGTGCTAAATTTGTACCATATCAAGTAGTTACTGCAAATATAAAATCTTAGTACAGCTTTGCAGGACCTTGATTCAGCATTAAATCACCAGCTATCCTGAACAATGATTGCAACCCTAAATATACCAATTTCTACTGGTTCCAGACAAAACTTGATGAAGTATAAACTGTGAACTAAGCCAACAGTAGAACAAAACCCTGGTCTAGGTGCAGAATTATACTTCCATTAGAAAAGGGGCACATTTATGGCTAGAACTGGGCTTCATAAACTACTGGTCTTGGGAGAATTAAAAAAGACAAAAAAAATAGTGTTCTTTCTTGCTTACTTACCTTGTCATTTCCTCAACTGGTTATGGTATAGGTTTATAGCTGATCTTTATTTTTTTTTTCTTAAAATTTTCTATCTTATCTACTATTTCTTTTCCCAACTGAATAACTACTATTTCATGCTGTAGGAAGCTCAGAGTCCATAAAGACCACATTCTATGCCAGTTTTGAGAGAGAAAGATAAAAAATTAATTCCTCCTGGTAATTTTATCATTAGTTGCATTCTGCTGTATACATTTCATGCTCATTTTTATGCAGGTTTATTCAGTCTTCACCTTTATCTTGTTCAGTTATCAGAAAACTCTACCAACAGTTTGAGAATTTACGTAGTGTAAGACTTCTTTACATCGTATGTCACGCAGAATCCTGAATTAATGCTGCTGGCATACTTCAAAACTAGCTAGAAACATTTTCTTTATGAGAAAATCTGGCCTGTAGTACTGTTGTGTGTTCCCTTCCCTGACTCATTCTGTCAAAATAAAACAAGATAGGAGAAAAAAAAGGAAAAAACCCTCAAGCCTCAACAATAGAAAAACAACCCTCCTCCAAAACTTTTTTCTTGCTATTTAAATGAAGATACTTCCACACCAAACCAACAATTTTATTTTCCTTCTTTCAGTCAGGCAGTTCAAATGCCCAGATAGATCACATGTGAACTACAATTATTAGTTTGATGATAAAAGTAAATAGAGTGAATAAGACATAGCTAGTGGATAATCATAGAGCTAAGCAGTTATTTTATGGTGTTTATACATGTTTTAATGGGTCATTTGACAAATGCTCCCATAATTTTGATGTTTTCTTGTTTATTTAGAGTAATAGAATGCAATTAGTTAAGAAAAAGACAAATTACAGTGAAGTACTGCTTTAATGGTGTTGTACACTGTGTATTTCAACAAATGGGAGAAGATATTTGAAAGGTTTGTGTGAATGTGTCAGACTTCTTGTATTCTAATGAAAATTCTTATCCAAACTGTATAATGATAAAATCTTAAATAATTGTTTGAGAAATGTGTGTGCACTGCATGTGTGTTCAAGTGACTGGTACTAGATGAGAGTGGGGAGGGAGGGGAAGAAAGACTTTGGGTATGCACAGGTACTTAGAATAGTTTAATATACTCAGTGGGAGCCAAAGTAAATCCTACTATCAATGGTTGTTTCAATCCACTGTGTTCATTTGGTTTCTACAAAATTTACTTTGCTCATTTTTCTCAATTTACTCTCCTACCAATACTCAGCTTTCCAAACAAAGGTGTTCACATTCTGGGTCAGGATTAAAAGCAGGGTAGAGGAAGGTGATTTTGTAGTACAGCTCTGCTACAGGCTGCCTGACCGGGAAGACCAAACTGATGAAGCCCCCTACAGATAGGCACATCCTTGTGTTTTCAAGCCCTGACCCTCATCAGGGACTTGAAGCATGCAGACATCTCTTGGAAGGACCACACAGCAGGGCACAGGCAATCCAGGAGGTTCATGGAATATGTTCCTTCAAGTGATAGAAGAGGTAATGAGAAGAAGTGCTATGCTGGATGCACAGGAGGGGCTGGTGGGGAATGTGAATCTTAAGGGCAGCCTGGGCTGCAATAACCATTAAGCAGTGGAGTTCAAGATCTGTGGGGCAACAAAGGGGGTGAGAAGCAAACTCACTATCCTGCACTTCAGCAGAACACACTTTGGTCTCTTTAAGAATCTCCTTGGTAGAGTGCCATGGAAGGGAGCCCTGGAGGGAAGAAGGGCCCAAGAAAGAGCTGGATGATATTCAAGGATTCTCTTCTCCAGACTCAATAGCAATGCATCCTTACAAGGAGCAAATTGGGGAAGAACACCAAGAGCTCCTGGACAAACTTAAACACAAACAACTAGCTTACAAAGGGTGGAAGCAGTGAAAGGTAGCCTCAGAGGAATACACAGAAATTACCTGAGGAGCCAGGGAGCAAGTTAGGAAAGCTAAAGCACTGGCAGAAGTAAATCTGGACAAAGACATCAAGGATAACATAAAAAGCTTCTTTAAGTACATCAGGATAAGAGAAAGACTAGTGAAAATGTGGGTCCTCTTAGGAAGGATACAGGAGACCTGGTTACCCAGGACAGGGAGAAGGCTGAAGTACTCAACAACTTTTTTGCCTCAGAAAGTGTTTTCACCAGCAAGCATTCTAACCACGTTGCCAAAATTGCAGAAGGTGAAAGTAAGGGTTGAGAGAACGAAGAACTGCCCACTGTAGCAGAAGATTGGGTTCAAGAACATCTGAGGAACCTGAGGGTGCACATCCATAGGGCTTGACCAGATGCATCTACGGATCCTAAGGGAACTGACTGAGGAAGTGGCTAAGCCGCTATCCAGCATATTCAAGAAGCAGTCTGGTGAAGTTTCCGCTGACTGGAAAAGTGGAAACATAACCTCCATTTTCAAAAAGGGAAATCAGGAAGACCCCAGGAACTGTAGGCTGGTCAGTCTCACCTCAAATGCCTGGCAAGATCATGGAGCATATCCTCTAGGAATCTTCTCTATGATACATGGAAAATAATGAGGTAATTGGTGACAATCAACATAGCTTCACTAAGGGTAAATCATGCCTGGCAAATCTAGTGGCCCTCTATGATGGGGTTACAGCAGTGAAGTACAAGGGGAGGGCAACGAGCATCATCTACCTGGACTTGTGCAAATCATTTGACACTGTCCCACATGGCATCCTTTTCTCTAAACTGGTGACACATGGATTTGATGGGTAGACCACTGGGTGGATAAAAAACTGGCTGGATGGTCACACTCAGAGAGTTCTGGTCAATGGCTCAATGTCCAAGTGGAGACCAGAGACAAATGATGTTCCTCAGGGGTCGATATTGGGACTGGCACTTTTTAACATCTTTGTTGGTGATGCGGGCAGTGGGATTGAGTGCATCTTCAGCAAGTTTGCAAACAACGCCAAGCTGTATTGTAAGGTTGACACACTGGAGGGAAGAGATGCCATCCAGAGGGACCTGCTTGATAGGTAGGCCTGGGTGAGCCTCAGGAAGTTCAACAAGGCCAAGTGCAAAGTCCTGCACCTGGGCCAGGGCAACCTAAATCATGAGTACAGCCTAGGTGGAGAATGGATTGAGAGCAGACCTGGGGAGAGGGACTTGAGTTTGTGGACAAAAAACTCAATATGACTTGGCAATGTGCTCTTGCAGCCCAGAAAGCCAGCTGTATCCTAGGCTGCTCGAAAGAGGTGAGGCCAACAGGTCAAGGGAGGTGATTCTCCCCCTCTAGTCTGCACTTGTGAGACCCCACCCAGAGTGCAGCTTCCAGCTCTGGGGCCTGGAGCCAATAAGTTGATCACAGACCTGGATCACCTCTCCTATAAAGACAGGTTAAGAGTTGAGGCTGTGCAGCCTGGAGAAGAGAAGGCTCCAGGGAGACCTTATAGCATCTTGCAGCACGTGAAGGGGGCCTAAAAGAAGGCTGGAGAGAGAGACTATTTATAAGAGCATGAAGTGATAGGACAAGGGAGAATGGTTTCGAACTGAAAGAGTGTAGGTTTAGATTAGATATATATGGATGAAATTCTTTACTGTGAGAGTGGTGAGGCACTGGAACAGGTTGCCCAGAGAAGTTGTGAATGTCCAAGACCAGGCTGTCTGGGGGGTCTGAGTAATCTGGTCTAGTGGAAGGTGCCCCTGCCCATGGCAAGGGGTTTGAAACTAGGTAGTTTCAAACTTCCAACCAAAACCATTCTATGATATATAAATGATAATTTTATTCAAAAAATTGTCATATGTTTTATATGCTCAGTAATACATGGGTGACAACAATTATCTAACTAAATTTACATTTTTACCCATCAAACTGAAATATGTATAGAGGTGCATAAACAATTTTAATAAGTAACTTTGAGTAAACTATAAATTAGTTTTAAAAAAGTAATTTAGCTATGTTAACTATATTAACAACGAAATTCAACACTAAAGATTTCTCTTTGCCTTATGTCTGTAGAAGGAAGTAGATAGCTATTGAAAATGATGTAAAGAGAAGGTTATAGGTGCAAAAATTGATACCCTTTGAGTCATCATGAGTATTTGTTTGTGTACACTCTTGGTTGCTCTTACTCTCAGAAATTTGTAAATTCTTGTGACCTGGTATTTGTCCAGTACTTACAGGAACAGTGACAATCACTCTGTTCTGTTCAGTACATTAGCTTTGTTTTGTTGTTTGTTTTTTTTTTTCTCTTTTAAATTTCTTTTAACTTTTTAATAGAATTGAATAGTAACCCTCCATAGTTTATATTTACCGTTCTCCTCCTTCATGGTCTTAGACAGTCTGCTAAATCCGGGAAGCAATTTTCTGTATGACTGAAGTATTTCTTAAATGTCTGCTGGGAAGTTTTTTTCCGTGTAGTATCTGGTGTTACTGAAGAAAAGGTATGAAACAAAGCTGACTGCTTTTCTACAAAGACACTGCCATTCTTGTGGTTTTGTGTACTGAAGGGTAAAAGTTTGGATCATAGAGGATCTGTGAAGCATTATGTCCCAGTCCCTAGGGAGTTCCCCACTGAACATGTCCCAGAATTAGGGTCAAGGTGCCTCAAAGAAGTTGCCTGATGAGTTGACCCTAGGGAACATGACTTAGATTCTGAAAAAGGCTGTCAAGTGCAAAATGTTCTTAAGGGAATCATTTAACTCAAAGAATAGTCCTTTGTTTCACTTGAAAGTTTCTAAGGGGTCCTAAGAGATACCGGCTGATAAAATGTTATGGGACCAAGAACAGAAGAGCAATGTTTCAGATGTGGGGGTTTTGTTTTGTTTTGTTTATTTTGTTTGTGGGTTTTGTTTGGTTTTTTTATCCACTGAGTAATTAATTCCATAGATAACTGTTTTAAGTAGCTGCAATAAAGATCAATGGGGTGGACTCTCTGTGACATTATTTGTGTAATGGACAGATGTATGGAAGACTTAGCCCCCTGTTCTCTAGAAAACTGTTTAAAAGTCCTGATAGAAGTGTCACAGGAATAGACTTCCTTACTGTATTTTTCTTCTTTGGGTCGAAAATTATGAGCAGGTAATAGAAAAGGAGTGATCCTGGATGATAATGTTACTCTGATGATAACGTGTACACTATCGGTGCACCTTGACACAGCTGGGTCAGGCTAAAGTGTGCTCAGTACTATGTAATACATAGTAAACTGTAGCATCAGTGTACAACTCTATTACCAACACCATTAGTACAGTTTAAGTATGCTTTCAGGAGGAACAACAAAAAAGTTTCTTAACTTTATACAGATGCCTTACATACTTTCTGTCTACTGTGGTTAAATCTGTGGTAACCTGTAACATCTGAAAGCAGACATGTTTCCCAGCTGCTTTAGAAAATAGTGAAATGAATTTCTGGATCCATAAATACTTGCCCCTTTGTCTCCTTATCAACTAGCTATTCTTACTTGAGTTATTTTATGCTCCCTCACTTCAACTCTACTTAAAGAAGTAAAAAACTCTGCTTTCCATTTATTTATTTATTTATTAATCTGGTTATTTGTTTCACTGAAAGATTGAAATCTCAGGCACAAAGTACTTGGAAATTCATCACTGATAACTCTGTAAGCCATACAGATTTGTGTTTGTTTTGTTTGTGGTCTTACCATGGGACTAAGTCTAATGCTAACAAATTAGTAGGGTTTAGTATTCTCACCACTGCCTGTGTATGCAAAATGTGATATCCCATTGCGCTCAGGAGAGAGCTCTGATTTTGTAAATTCTTTAATGCTGTGCTAGCTTTGATGTAGTAGTGTAAATCAAATTGACAGTTATGCTCAGCAAAAGTTTATTACCATTTGTAAACCAAATATTTTATTAGTGTCAAAATCTTTTTTTCTCTCTCTCTTTTGTTGTTGTTGTTTTTCCTTTATTCTTCCCTTCTATTTGACTCAACTGGTCATTCCTCAGCAAAGATGAACATTTCTAACCAGAAGCACTGAAAGTCTCCTGTGGTGGCTCTGGGTGCAATAATTTGAAAGATACCTGGGGCCCACATTATCTTAAAAGCAAGGGGGAAGAAACCAGTGTGAAGAGATAGAAAAATAAAGTTGAAAAATCTCTGAGTTGACATGTTTTCTCATCATCGTTACCAGTACTGTGCTGTCTGTCAACTGGAGAAATCTCAAAGCCCTGGCATAAGCACTAATTTAATCCAGTGGTAATTTATGTGCCACGCAAGAAGGACTCTTTTTTTAACATGAAGAAATTACTCTGATTATATAATTGAATGGCAGAATTCATTACTGGGAAATGCCACCTGTGGAGAAAGATTTGCTCTAAATCCATTTCTACTATGGAGTAGCAGATTAGTGCAGCATAAGTCACTCAAGAAGCCATCATGAAAATTATAGATGGAATAGACCCAATAAACTATGTAATCCATCCCCATCAGAGTATGATTGTTCTTTATAATGTATTTTGTATTGCCAATGCAATATGAAATGGTTCAGATGATGAGTATTTAGCTGCTTTTATAGGAAATAAATGAAATGACACTATACTGATCACAGGTTCTGACTGTGACCGCTAGAAAAGTATTATTAACACTAGGATTAGCTAGTATGTTTTCAGTGTAGTGAAGTGGAAGACAAGTTTAAAGTATTCTGTATAATGCATTTGGAACCAAAATGACAAGGAAATATTCACTTCTGAGTCTTTCCAGGACAAGTCTGCAATTTGAAGGGCCTGATCTGTATGGAAAAAAAATCTGTTTCTATCTAAAGTGATAATGCACTCTGACTAAAGGAACCAGATGCTTTAATTCTGCATATCCCTCCCTTTTTTACTCAAGTCACCCAAAATTCTGGTCAATGGTCATCTGTAGATGAAGTTGGTCAGAGATTGTTTGCACAACAATCTCATAGTTAGAGCAGCGTAGGGGAATAAATTTTGCTCAGTTTAAGAATTCTTGTTCATATCCCCAAACCAAAGGAAAATCAACCAATTACCAAAAGATACAGCATCTTAGGTAAGGGCTTTTTCTGTAATATTTTCTTGAAATAGATTCCCTCCCATTATAAATGTGGGAGTCACAGGATAGCAAAGAGAAACAGGAATCTGTTTGTGTCCTGCTGGCTTGTCTACTCATTGGCAAGGGATGACAATCAACCATCTAGATCCTTGTCTCTAGGATTTTTGCATCTTTTACTCTGTTTGGTAGATGACGATAGATAAAGGTCAAATAGATAGGTTAAATGCCTAAGGAAATGTCATGATAAATTAAGAGACATTCTATGACTTTAGATGCCTATGGAGTTAGAAATATAGACTAGTAGATAAGTTGGATAGTTGTCTGTCACAAAGATAGGTAGCAGCTTTCTAAACCATAAATTAGATCTAATTCCATTGAATAAGATCTCACCTAAAATGTGCAGAAAATGTGTCTACTTGAAAATAAAGCTAATATATTTACTCTTTCACTGTTTGGTGTACTCACCTAAAAAAAAAATTCCATTTGTAAAATTCAATGTATTTATATTTTCAAGCGGTTCAGATATCCTGAAAAATGTTACAACATTAGTACACATTCAGTCTTCTCTTAGATTTTTAAGATGTATCATTCCTTAAAGATTCCAGTAATTAAGCCCAAATAAAAAGCAGTAATACTATTGTTGGGCCAACAAATAGGAGAAGTAAAGAATAGGAATTTAACATTAAGCCTTAATGTTAAATTTAACATTACCATTAAGTACTGCAGGCATGGATTTTTTATTATTATTATTTTTAAAGATACTAATTCTGCAAAACTTAATGCCTTTTACAAGAGTACATAATGGCAATACTGAGTAGGAGTTATGGCAGTAAAAATTAAAAATAAAATTATCGGAAAAAACTTTCCTTGTCCCTAAGCTAGAGTTTGTAGTTAAGGTCTATGTTTTTTCTATATAACATATTCCTTAAAAAGGAAAGATATACTTCACTACCATCACTTAAAGAAAAATACAAACTCAGAAGTAACAAAAGTATTCCATAAGCTATTTCTGGCTCATAGAGTTAAGAAATATTTATCCAAATGGAAATATTTTTATTGTGTTTTTTAAATCTACAAACTAAATGTATTGCAGAAGGATGAGCTACCCTTTTCCATTTCAATAAAAATAAAATAAACCTATCTAAATGTGAAGCAAGAGTTTGCTCTGAAAATGAAATGGTGAAAAAGTAATTCCTGTTATTTCTTACAAGGACTGCTATAAGAAAACCACCCTACTTTACCAGGCTGATGGACAATCTAGTGTAACATCCTGCCTTTGATTCAGTATGTGTGTATAAATCTTAAGATTTTTAGTTCTGATCAGGAGTGCATTTTTAAATCAATCTACTTACTGTGCTTTGGCTCACATCATGCCATAAACTCAAAGAACTCCTACAGGTTTCCTTAAAGTAAAACCAGACTGGAAGATGGATTTGGGGAGGGCACCTAGTGAATGCCAACCACTAATGTCCTCATTTAGGACAAGAATAAAAGTCAGTACACAGCAAAACACTAGGAAACACTGGGAATATGTAACATGCTGTCATTGGATCCTCAGCACTAACTGATTTACTCTAGTATGACCCATTGGGAGCAGACTGAAAATGTTCGATGTAGCCAGTGATCAACATCCTGTTCTAAAACTTAGCCATTAAGAACTCTCTCCTCCGTGAACTTTGAATTCATAGGCTTCTCCCCCTGCATTTCTGGGTGCACTATGGCTGATTAGGTTCATGACAGTGTTTGTGACAGGGGTCTGCGTGCAGGCATTTGGGGAGGGGGACTGGGGGTCTGGTTTTTTTGGCTTCTCATCCTGGTCAACTCAGACTGCTGGCTTTGACTTACCTGGCTGTCCCACTCCCCGGATCTGCTGTGTTTCATTGGAGAGTTACGTGCCCACGGGAGAGAAGGGAGTTTTGAGAGATGCCGTCACCTGGGACAGCGGTGAGTCCCATGGGAGTGGACTGCTTCCCTTCCCTTTTTCCTCCCACTGAGGAAAGGGTCCCCCATTTCCTTCTCGGCTTCTCCCGCAGTCCGGGACCGCCCCCCCCGGACCCCCCTCCCCGTGTGGTGACCGCCAGAGCCCAACAGCGCCCCCTGCTGGCCACGATTAGGGCTGCGCTAAAGGACAGAGAAGTGTTCAGTCAGACCTTTTGTTTTTCTAGGACTACTGTCTAGGTTTTTTTTTTTGTGTGTTCTGTTACTGTTTTTGCCAACATACATATATCTTTTAATAAAGGGTTCTTATTTCTTCTGGTTTTTTTCCACACTTCCTCGATTAAAGCCCCTTAATTTTGAATTTACAATTGCTGAGAAAGAAGAGTTCGGTCTATCTTATGACTCATCCTCTTTAGCAAACATTCCAGTCTCCTCAGACTGAGACAAATGCATAGCAAAAAAGCTGTATCTCTTAGATTGTAATTATTGTATTCCTGAAACAGTGTCAATGGTTAGCATAGCAATCATATGACCTTTTCATCCTGAGGAATTTAAGTATAAAAGTGCTGTCAGGATCTTGTGGGGAAATACTCTGACCTAGAAGTAATTGTTCTCTCACCCTTTATAATGCTTACTTTGGTTTGGGAGGTATTCCCTCTCTGCCTCATCCAGAATACCTTAATACCTTTACTTTTCAATTATTCTGCACACCTTCATATAGCTTCGGAGTGCTGAAAATATTGTTGCAAGATGTCCTGCTCATAGGCAAGTACTACACACTTTGCTTTGAGAGAACATCTGAGATGCAGAAAGCTTTGCAACTTGGTCAAATATGCTGAGAAAGGCAAAGACTCTGGGTTGAAAGGCAGAATACTACTCTATAGCTTATGCTGTCAGATCAGTCTTGACCTAGTCAATATAACCAGTTGGAAAGAACAAGTGCTAAACAACGGTTTTGAGCTCAAGATTTCCATGATAGTCAACAGATCATGGAAAACATGCTACATGCATTCTGAAATATGGAATATGAAGTGCAAAGTAAGACTTGACTGTCTTCACAAAAACTGAAGAGAGGGTAAAAGCAGGATAATCTGAACCACTATTGCTTCTGGTTAGATTTACACCTGTATTTTTTCTGCTGGACTGAGCAAAATAATCTTTATTAGTGTGTAAAATCTTTGCTAAAAATACTATTGAAAAACAACTATTTGAGTGACATTTGTGAAAATTTCAGTTGGGGTAAGAAAAACAAGATGTAGAAATATTGTTTTGACAGTTTTTAAATGAAGTATTTCAACTTTTTTTTTTAACCCAACTGTACTTTTTATTTCAATGTGACCGAAATTAAAAAGGAGGCTAAAAAAAGCATTAACTAAGCTAGCACTAAACAAAACACTTCATTCTCAATTGAGCAAAATGTTTCATTCTACCTGAAACATTTTTCCCCATTTGAAATATCATAAAGTTTCCGAAAATCCTTGTTTTTTGAGTTTTTTTTGACTTTCCATAAAGCCCCAGTTATTTCAGATCATTGCAGGATGAGTTGATTTTTTGGTCTCCAGTAATTTTAACCAGACTGTAAAACCCATTAAGTGGCCAACGGTATAAGTAATTTTTTTTTAACCTTTAACATATTTCATAAAATTATTATCTCAAATTATGCTACTTCTCTCACTCAGAATGGAGGAAAAATGTGATATATTGCACTTCTGTAGTGCTTTTCTCTAAGTTCTGTAACTCTAAGGTAGTAATCATAATCATCCAAGACCTGCTGTTAGATAAGTAACAACTGCACATTTTAGAGATTGCAAAATTGAGTCAGAGGGAAGCAGAGACTATAGTCCGGAGAGATCAATTTATATTTTATCTTTGCGTAGTGTTAATATTCCCCTTCGTTTCTGCAGTTTCTCATTGCACATGTGAAAAGAAGGGGTATGAATCTAATGTTATAAAACAGCATGAAGCAAAGATAGTAACAGAGGTCAGGTCTCATAAGTCTTGTTGCTTTTAAATACCAGATGAAACTGGAAAATAAACTTTATTTTAAACTATGTCCCAGTGGACAGCTTGGTGGTATAAGTAATGAATAAAAAGTCAGAGTCACTTTTTATAGTTATTCATTGAGAAACTTAAGGAAAGGTTCTGGCATACAGATGAATTTTGAATAAATTTGTTTATATTTTGAGGTATACAGTCTCAAAACTTGAGAAAAACTAAGTCATGGAAGCAGATTGTAATGAGATTCAGCACTGAAAAAAGCCTGATACTTCAAAGGCAATTAGCTTGTCTATCTTTTTCACCTAGAGGCACAAAAACAATGCAGCTGTCACTCTTATAATGGCTTGTAGTAATGCTGGTTTTAGAAACTCACTTTGTTTTTGGCGATATTCATAAAATTTTAAAAGTGAAAGGGAATGAAGATAATTCAGCTTAATAATTCTACTGAACTGTTTCATGATTTTGTTCTATTGTTTTCTTTTAAAACGGGGGGGCTTTGAAGCAAATTTGTGACTGTGAAGTCCAAACATCATCTCCAGCCTCCTGATGATTTGTTTACTGCTAGAAAAATACTATTCTTTATTTGTGTTTTGTTTGTGGTAAAAGCTTTTATTGCTATTCATGACTGCTTATAATGATTTTGCTCAGATCACTTGAGCTATCAAGAATAATTGGTGTAATCTATACTGTCAGCCTACTGGAAAAATTATGACCAGGTGCTTCAGCTCTTTAAAACAGTGCAAAATAGTGGGCCAAATGTTTTTTAACGAGATGCTGGACCTCTGGCAATAAACACTTAGAAGGGATGCTTGCAGCTTTAGGTGTCTTCACAGTATAAAAAATGTTGCCTCTAAAAGAATTGTATTTACACAGAATACACACACAAACACACTCAAATATATAGAGAGGAAGTATGTATATATATAAAAATAAAAAACCATCAGTGCAAAGAGGGTTCCTCTGACAAATTTTTATAGTGTTGTATTAGTTTGATAAGACCATCTTCCCACAGCAATTTACATTATTTAAGATCATAACTTTTAAAAACTATAAGTCCATTTTAATGCTTCAAATACTTTGTACACTTAGAAAACCTTGGTCTTATTACTGAACAGATGTAACATCAGCTCATGTTAGTGGAATCTAGGCATGGCTCTCTGTTTCCTACATTATTTGAAGAGGACAGTGGGAATGAAAGACTGAGACAGGCTAAAAACAGCAGGGAAGTTTATCATAAGCTGAAAAGACTGGCAAACTTCTGAGGGACTTTGTTCCCCTGCATTTAAACTAATGGAAGTATCAGTTTTAATGACACTTTGACTTAATCTCATTGGATCTTGTTTTATTTTGCTTAAGGTTTCTTATTATGCATGTTCTGGAAAAAACAAATGAAGATATGTTCAAGTGTCTGAAGGTTCTTTGTGGAATATTGACTTCCAGTTGTTTCAAAAATATGTTACTGAAATAGCACCCAGGTGCTGAAGTTTAAACTGTAGAAATTACTCATCAAATTTGCCGTGTTTAGCCTTCAAGCATAATAATGGAATAGTTAAAATTATGTGAGAGCAGTGAAACAGAATCCAAATCTAGAAAGGACAGTTACCTTGTAGAGATGATCTGAACACAGAGGGTAGCCTTTTAGTGGTTTTGGAGGAGCTACTTGCCTGCTGAGATTAAAGATAAAACAGAATAAGAGTGTTTGCAGGCTCTAATGGAAAGTTTGCTATTTGATCTAGTTCCAAATCACTATCTACTGCTCACTCTCAATACTGCCTCTCCCAGCAACTGTCAACAAAAGCAGCACTTCCAAATATGACATCACTTTCTCAATTCAGAAATCCTATTTTTAGTTACTTATTTGATGTTAATGGAGATAACAGAAATTGTCCTTGCCTAGTAGATGTCACTGCAAAAAAACAAAGAAAAAAACCCCACAAAACCCAAAACAAAAGAAAAAACACAAGAAACCACCCAACAAGAAACCAGAAAAACTCACAGCAAAAAAAGAGAGATTAGTTAAATATATCTCCAAAAGATTGCTCCACCCCATCACCATCTTGCATGTGTTTATTCTTTTCCCATTGTTTGTTAAGTATCAGTTTTCTAGCTCCTTAGAAAAGGTTTCCTCAAGAAGTAAAAAATACCCTTTAAGGGAAGCATAATATTTTTGTTTATATTCAAAATTTATAAACATCTAGATACAAAAATATGTCTGTCAAAGTGCAAAAAATCAATAAAAGGAGACTTAGATGGTTATTTTTGTACTTGACTTGTATTGCCATACATCAGTACATCAGTATAACATATATACATATATAATGAGAATGATTTTTTAATTGTTTTAATTCTAAAACAGGTTCTTTGTTTCAGTATTACCTAATGTATAAGCTTCTTCACTTCTAATGTAATTAACTATTTATATTTTATTTTTCAAGTTCTACTTGGAGGATGATATAGTTATTAAATGTTTTTCCTTCTTGGTATTAATCTTTAGTAAGTTCAAAGATTGGTTTTGGACTCTCTGAGGGTGTTCCCCAGATGAAAATGAAAGGATACTTGGCTGTCACTTACCGAATTCTACTGAGAGCTGTATGATTTGTCCAGTAGCAGAGGTTGGATGTGAGCAGATGCTGGAAAGAAACCTGCAGCCAGTGGTGTTCTGAGAGTGCTCTTTGGTCAAGATCATGCAAACTGGCAGACTTGAAATTATCCAGGAAAGGTTCCCATCATTTTCCTCTAGTACTTTTTTTGTCCTTCTCCAAAGCACATTGACCTTTTCATCCACCACTTCAAAACATGTCATGATTCAGTTACTTAAGCCATGTAAGCCTATCTCTCTAAACCAATTTCTCAACATTGCAAGGCTGTCAGCTACCCAACCTCTCCTCTCCTGTCTGATTTTGGCTGGAAACTATTTCAAATGCTGAGACAAAAAAACCAACGAACTTTAGTCTGTCTTTGGGCTACATATATTGTAAAATTTACCTAAAAAATACAGTTTTTCAGACTTAGATGATATAAATATTACCTCCCTGCTATAAACTGCATGCAATCTCACTCTGTTGCTCTAATGCAAAGGAAAAACCACAATCACTCCTAGAAAAACTAGGCCTTTTCTTATTCAATGTATTTATTAGTTCAAGCATTTTCTCTTGATCAGAAAAGGAATGTTAGACTTTTTTTTTTTTTTTTTAATGAGCATAACACCAATTAGAGATCCTCCTTTTCCCAGGATCTCGCTTTCCATTTACAAGGTTTTATTCTTTCAAGTCATTTTCTCAGAACATGAGAAAGACATATTTGGAGACAGAGAGACAGAGAACCTTCAATCAATGGAGATGTACTGTGGCAACAAGACAAAATAAGCTTCCAAACTACTTCAAAAATACATAGGAAATATTTGAGACCCTTACTCTTCTCCCAATTGATATAACAGAATAAGACAGGAACAGCAGGTCCTGTTAAACATATATATTCAAATACTTTTAATAGAAATATTTCATTCTACCCACATACTGTTAAGTAAGAACTTTCATGAAAAAGTAATGGGAACTAAAGCTGTAGTCAGCTGTAGGTCAGGGAGCAACCTCTGATGAACAAGTCTCTGTAGGCTTCCAAGAGCAGTACCAGCCTAAAGTTTACGTATGTATTGGGATCAGGTGACATTTATAGACAGATAACTTGTTAAAGATGTGAAGGTGTGCTGAGTTGCAGTATAGTTTTAAGGATGAGTTCACTGGAAGGTGAAATGTTTTGAGGGTCTTGGACCCAAGTTAAAAATTGTTAATGAGTGTTTTCAGGTTTCAGCCATGACCTAAAAAAAATTAGTTTTGCTTTTATGCCTCAGTTTCTGTCTCTATATAATGTTCTATCTCAAAGTGATTCTGTTGTTTTAATCCCAAGAAATCAATCTGTATGCGTCACCACTGTATTTTGACTGTGCATTTGAGCAAACCTAAAGTGCAGCATTTAGACAGGCAGCAGCAATGTTTTAGCACAAACAAGACCCTACAGCATATGAGCCACATAGAGTGGACAAATCCACCTCCTTGTCCTGCTCTTGAAAGAATTCTGAGAACTTCAAATAGACAAGATGTTGCAGCAGACTTTCCAGGAAGAACACTGACTTAATATGCCCCCTGAGGACAGGTATGAATTGTATCTTTGTAAAACTCAGGTGACTGTTCTGAAATGTGTGGCTTCACAGCGTTGCACTGAAAACAAATCATATCCTGGCATGTGTATATGTGGAACATAAGAGAAATGTGTACTTCAGTTTGCTGCTTGGCTTACATTCCTCAGGAAGAATAAATATACAAGTACCGTGGCTTGTGCAGCCTTCATGAGGGACAGAAAGAAACACTCAAAGGTACCATTCTTTCACCCACACCTAAATGACTATAATTTATTTATTTGCATTAGTCAAGGAGAGGGTTCTGTTTCTTAAGTGCTAGCCTCATCTCACAAGTTAGCAGACTGTTTAGTTCTCCCTTGACTTGGCAAAGGATGCGTATGCACATGTAAAGTGATGACTTGCTGTCTGTCCTACAATGACTACAAGGAGATGGTGTCGAATTCATATGAAAAAGCATCTGCTTATAATTTTTTGTAAAAGATTCTGGTGTTCTGAAGGACGTGGAAGTCATAGGAGGGGACAGGCAGATGATAATGGCAGATTGATAAAGATATGTGTTTAAAAGCACAAAATCAGAATTTTAGTCTCGGATATGCTCTTTGCTATGTATGCTGTCTCATATTGTTGCTCTACAGTAAATACTAAAGGATACTGTATCTTAGGATTTTCAGCTTGGATGCTTAAGCAAGGTAATTTGAAAGTTATTTCTTTTTAGTATTTTATAATTCATGCAAGTAGAACTTGGCTGCACAAATGCCTACTGAAAACTGAAAGAGTAAATTCTTAAGTGAGGAATTTATATGCTGAAATATTTGTAGCAGAATCTTTGCACTATCTCCTCTATGAGCTGATTTTTTTGTCTATCCAAAGAACATCTAAAGCTGAAGAAACAATTTTAATAAATTCGTCTGGGATTGCATCAGGATTTGCAGTTCTTATCCTGCAAGCCCATAAGTAATTTTCTTCTCAATGTAGAACTTTGAAGTCTTTTTTAAAAAATTAATTAGGATGTGTATATTTTTTTAACAAACCTTACCCTACAAGTCTGCATACATTAGGATGCAAACTGATTTCTTGTCTCTCAGATTCAGGCCCTCAAACTGTCAGGGTGAAATCACCTCTCAGCAGCTGATGGCAGGAAGTTCTGAATACCAGCTTTAGTTAACAACTTTATTGTTAAAGAGTGTCAAGATTATACCCACAGTGAACAATTCTCTGGTATCTGGATAAAAAAAAAGGGCATTTTTTTGTTTTTTTCATATTGATGTCTTAAGTAAAAGAACAATATTTTTGACCAAACTAGTACTTTCCAAACTAAATAAATTCCATCAAGACAATGACCAATACTTTGAGGAAGTTTTTATGGAAGTTATTTGCAAAAGAACTATAAAATGCATTGCTGTCTATCAGAGATGATCTAAGATGAAAAGGTTCAGAGGATTGAGGCTTACCAACAGAAAGAATCTATAGAAAGGACTAGAAAGTTCTGGGACTTGCATCACTGCAAGCAGCTAACTTTTTTCCCCCACAAGATTCATTAGTCAAGTACATTGCAGTCAATGGCTGTGCAAACAGCTAAGATCTGAGTCTCAGTGCAAGACTACCCAAAGTGAGAGAACACTACCTGAGGAACTGAGTGTAATGGCAGCTTTCGAGACTCTTCCCACTCCATATGACATACATGTGCCTTCAGATGCAGGCCTGGCATAAATAACACAAATAATCTGCAATTCTTACAATCCCACTGTTTCTTTTCTGTGCTATTGAGTGGGAATTATTGCAACTGTAGGTACTGTTTCAGACTTTGTCTCTCGGTTTGAATGTAAGACAGTAGTTATTAATGATAAGGAATAAAATAAAAATTCTGCCTAATATAGGCACATACATTTCAGAAGAGCCAAACTAATTAAAATACAGCCAACCTTACAGATACTGTAGTATAGAAAGGATAGCTTTATCACAGATTGTTGCTGGCCTGTGGTAACCTAGATGATCTGGAAGTATCTTTTTTTATGTCTAATTCCTCATTTAAATTATTGCAGAAAACAGGGAAGCGAGATTAAAAATAATATTTGCAAAGATTTTTTTTTCTTTTTTCTTTCTATAGTGGGGTGAGAAGTTGAAGTAATAAGAGAACACAGTAACAGAGTTTAAAGTATTAGATAACTATTGATTTTGTGCATGTTACCATTCATTTCTGAATGAACTGATTGAAGCATTAATGCCAATGTTCCCAGTGGTACAGAGAAGAAAGGTATTTGTCTGTATCAAATAACCTTTCTACTTTGATGGAAATCCTATGAACCAAACCAAAGCAAAATCCAAATTAGATCCCTGATTTCAAAAGAGGAAGTAAGTATATATTTCTGGAAATTCAGTAGAGAAATGGGATTTGACAATAAAAACATATGAAATTGATATAGCTAAGCTGATATAGTTGTTTGATTCCCCCTGAGAAAGGCAGTCTCATCTGTCTTCAATCTGCTTTGCCCACTGTTGTTTCTAAACCTTGGATGAGCAGTCCTCGTCTTGTCATGTATCTGAACTCTAGCAGGCCAATTCAACTTTCAGAAAATATTGACTTTTCATGCTGTTTTAATTCTCTGTCGAATTAGGGAGTTGTGTCTGCTTAGTGAGAAGCCACAGGAGTGCTTGAGCTGGTGGGAATCGGTGTCCAGGAGCTGGGGTGAGCTCTGCCAGTGATAGACCCTTCAGATAGGTCAGCTCATCAGTCCAGTTTAAGCATGCTCGTAGGTGTAAATTTAGCCATACTGGTTCTTTCTGCACAGTCTGTCTTTACTGAAACCTGATTTACTTTGATGCACTTTTTTTACTTTTTGTTTGTAGCTTGAATTTTTTATTTACTATTTTCTATGTACTATCTACTATCTACTATCAGGAGTTCTTAGACTCTTGGAGGTCATTCCAGAGCTTGTCAGTGTGCACTAATCCACTGTCTGGCATTGCAAGGAACTATATCAAGCCTGAGTATCGGCCAGTGTCAATGAATGCATGGGTTTAGTGGTTTAAAAAGGTGCAGTCCCTTCTTGCTGTGCTGTAAAGGCGTTAATGAAGAATCAGAAATTTGTACCCTCCAGTGGTTCTGAGGCCTCAGTACAGCATCAGTTGGAAATATATTGCTGATTTGTGACTTCAGGACTGGGCCTGAGAGAGGAGTAAATCAGTAGTGTCAGCTTAGTAACAGCTGTAGGAGGTTGAGAGTCAAGAATTATGTTCTTCCTTAGGTCATATTCCTTCCAGGACTATGAATAAAAATGGCCTTTGGTGCTGTTTTACACTAACAAATTAGTTCATCACCAGGTTTCTTTCACTCTCTAAGGACTCAATCTGCGGTCTGAAGTCCAAAGCAGTGTGTTTGCTCTGTCTGGTTCCAGTAAATGTACTCCAAACTCCATACATTTAAGGCGGGTACTTTGTGAAAGCTTTCCCTTGCCACAGAAACTAACATATGTGACTCTTGAATAGAGCAGTGAACAGGATCCTACAGTACCTCACACATCTGCTGCAGATACACTTGCCTCTCTCTCACATCCATCAGTCTACTTTGGTTAACACCAAACAAATCCCAGAGAAATCTCCCCTTGCACATTTTGTTTATAGTGTAATGCTCATGTCTTTGATAATAATCTCCAGGCAAACATCTGTATTCCTGGTGGCAGACAATGAATTGCTTTTCACACATTTGTGAACATTTCTCCTTTTTTTCCTCTAGGGTAATATCCCATAAAAACTGCCTTTTTTTTAGTTACCTGCCAAGACTTTTTACTCAACAGTGATCTTCATATTTATTTTTAACTTCTTTTAAAACTAAATTCCATTCACCTGTCAGCAGATGTCATGTTGATCTTTTAATTGCATTTCACTTAACTATGAATAATCTCATAACAGTTTTCAGATACCAGCTTTTGAATACTTTTCTACCTTTTTGTCAAAACATGAAAAAAATATTCTGAATTTTTAGCTCCGACTGTACAACATTCTATATACTCCTCAATCTGCTGAAAACATTATTGTCTCTCGGTATTTATCACCCTGAGAGCAGTGTTATACACAGATGTTCTGTCTCTAAACCACACACAAAATCTCTTAAAGAAGCAAACTAAGATCTATCTTTATGTAAGGGAAGTGTAAGTACTTCTATGTAGATAATTTGAATCAGAAAGATATGATTCTGGAACTCAGTAATAAGTATCCAGAAAATTCAATATATTTTTTTTGCATAAATTGACTTTTTCAATCTTTTCAGAGATCTTGCTATATAATCTCAGATAGAGCATGAGTCTGTTCTCATCCTTTCTAAGAAAATTTCATTTTTAACTGAAATATATAAAAAAATTCAGGTGAAGACCTGTTGCATGAATGTTTTCAGTAGTAGATTTTTTTACTTTCATTCTTCAGGCACCTTCTAGTCAGTAGAGACTGACATAAGATATATATATATTAGGCTGACAAAAGCTAGACTTGCCTCCTGATTATACCGGATATATATTTCTGATTTTGAGGCAGTTTATAAAACTGTGCCATACTTTTCAAGTCATTGACTATTTCAACTGAAAGATCACTAAAAGCTCTCTGCTGTTAGAAACGTGTGACCATGAACCTCTGCTCATGAGGGGGAAAATGAGTGTTATCACAGTAAATATGGGCATATGCTGAATCAGTAGTAAAAAGGTTTTTCATGTTTTTGAGGTTTGGTAAGTTCTCAAGGAGTCTATTGACTTGTGACATTATGGTGTCACACACTCCCCTCTTCATCTTGTATCGATCATAAAATGTCAGCATACTCATCATTTATGTGAAAGGAAACATCAGGATGAAAATGCTGTGAGGGTGGGCTGGTCATTCTCAGCACTGCTTCATTTCTGTATTTCACAAACAAAACTCAGAATCTCATGTTATCAGTCTTCAGAGACATAATGACATATCTTGTTCTCTCACAGTAGCCTTTGTCATATTACAGTTAACATCAGTGGGAATTTTGCTGTAGACCCACGGTAAGGTGTAACCACAGTGCTCGTAGAGAAGAGGCTGCTTAGTGATTTCTCTCTAATATCGCATGGAGTGCACATCTCATTATATGTTCCATGGTCCGTAAGAGGGATGCATTCCTCTTCCCCTCTCCCACATGCTTCTCCAAATTCAATCTTACAGTTCATTGTAAAAGTCCCACTATGAACATTCAGACAAATTATTAGTAAGAACGGAAAACATCCTTTGTGGCAGTGCAGTTCTGAGACGAAACTGAACAACCACGAAGAGAGATAACACAGAAAGAAGGAAAAAGAAAAAAATTAGGGAAAAACACTAAATCAAAACATCTGGTTTGATTTTGGAGAGAATTTTCATTTCTGGGTTTTCATAAACATTTCTTGTTCTAACCTATACCACACGTGTTAAGAAATAATACATTGTAATACATATGAACTTATATTTTTGTAAGAGTTATTTAACTTGAAATTTGACATTTTTTCATTATGTAGCTGAAATAAGAAATATTTTTTTCCATTTTCTTTAACATTCAACAGACCAGCTATATCTTTAGCAAAAATGATAATAGATACCATTAAAAATATCACAGGAATTTGTAAAATGAGTTTTAGCAGCTGGTGTATTGTGAATCAGAAATATTAATGTCTAATAAGAATTTTTAATTTGAATTTCTCACAAATTTATTTTTCTATCAACTTGCATTGTACTTTAAGCTCTATACAAATTTAGAATTAATTTCATTACATGAACTAACTTGCAGTAGTCATTACTGAACAGTTCTTCAGATCACAATTCAGTAAGAAATAAAAAAAATCATCTTAAGTAGCAGATTTTGTCATCTGCTTGGTAAAATTTACAAAAAGAAATTGGAGGAGAAGGAGATGTTGATTCCCCTGATTCATAACTATGTCATACCATTTATATGATTAGTGGATAAACTGGATAGTGACAACAGAGAAAACCGTGTTTGGGTAGATGAAGTTACTGCTTAAAGTTTTTAGAAGAGGGTGGAAAGGGCAGAGAATAGATTATGTCAAAATCAATTTCTTACAAAAAAAGAGAAAGAATTCAGTAGAATAGAACCTTATCTATGCTTTAGTAAAAGAATTGGATCAGATTTTCCTGCTACTCCTCATTCTTAACATAGCAGAGAATCGGAGCCTGGTAGTCTGCTTTGTATTCTGGAGAGAAACATGAGATGATCCGTATTTTACTCAAGAGCTTGGATAGTCTACCATATGACCTTGTCTCCATGAGCTCTGAAAACATTGAACTAGAATTTATATTTTTGCCCTTCTTCAAGGGATTGAATTTTTTGAGAGACAGGTTTTTCTGCTTCAAAACATAAAGATGCCTGCAAGATAATATGTACATTCAACAGCTAAACCCCCCTCAAAAAACAAAACAAAACAAACAAAAACCATAAACAAGCAAAAAGAGAAAAAAATCCTAAAAGCTCAATTTTATGAGTCTAATTTAATCCATAATTACTTTGATGGTTATTTTTTCCTAATGTCCAAGATAGAAACCTAAATTTTTCCCTGGTATGTCTTCACTGAAAAGTTGTTTGAAGCCACTAGTACAAATTTGATTCTGCTCTTGTTAAAAGACACCCCAAAAACATTAATAATATTTGATGTTACATCAAATCAGGTGAGTAGTAAATTAACATTCTGATGCGGATGCTACTTCGTCTTTGTATTTTATAGCAAAGGTGAATTTCATGAGACTTCCGCAGCTTTTCCACAAATTCCAGCTAATTTGAAAAGAGTAGACATAGTCACTCAGATTTTTTAGCTAAAAATTTTATCATTGCAACAAAGAAATTTTGAAAGTACACATCTCTTCTCTCCAAGTCACAATCTGTAGATCCAGTAAGGGTATTCTACCCAGAATAACCCAGATTCTTAAAATAAGATGTTAATCTCTGTAATATTTCTATCTGCATTCAGCTGGAGACAGAGAGTATTCCTGTTCTCTGGGACAGTATCGTTTTTCTCTCCATTACCTAATTGAATAGCACATTATTTTAGAATACTGATCTTCCCTTAAATTTCTGTAGTACTACACTTGCATTTTCCACAATCTTTTAGTTGTTCATAGTCAGTTAGCAGCAGTATTACTGGGTTAACTTCAGCTAAGCTTAATGTGGAACATATGGCAGACAACAACGCAATCTAAGTTCTTGGGAAGCTTCTATTCAACATTCAGCCCTGTTCTCTATTCCAGTCTTTCTTTTTTCCACTCCTTTCTTGCTCTGTGGTACTTTCTGAAATAACCTAGATGCTAAAAAATCAACAATTAAAAAAAAATAAAAATTGCACAAGCTTGTGCAAGGCCCAAGAAAGGAAAAGAAGGGTGAAAAAAGGGAAACAGATTAATGGCAGGAGGAGGAATGGGACTGTAATAGAAGGGGTGAAACACAGCATTAGACATGTTTTCCCTTTCTGTAATACTTGCAATTTTTTGTGTATGAACAGATGCAACAATGTTTCAAACATTAACTCCATCAGTTTGGATGAGTTCTACCTGGATTTGCAAATTATGTTACTGGAGAGAATTTTTCTGTTTTTCTTGGTTATTCACTTTGCTGTTTGCTTTCTGAAAGATGCATAGAGATTCCCATGTGCAAGCTTCCAGCTAAAATCGAAGACAGACCAAAAATAGTGGAAAGATGCAATAAAGCTTTGCTGAGCAATTCCTGTTCTTGCAATTATAGTGCATTTTCATTAAATGGCTCTCTTGAGACAACTTCTCCAGGTGCAAGATTGCTGTAGGTTTCTGGCTCTCAAAGGTGCTGAAATTCTATACCTCTTTATTATCCTCTACATCACATTATTCTGTGCAGTTATTCTGTCTCTTCTTCCAAAAAAGCCTGGTTAAGGGAGGAGCTAGCTGCCACTTGAGCAAGAATGCCAGTGACACACAAGAAAATCTATAGCTTACATTCCTGAGGCATTGAAATATTTTTATTATGAAAGTTCCAGTATAAACCTGGTATCCTTTTAGGGAAAAGTCCTTTTCCTGAAGAGACAATGAGGTATCCTAATATATACTACAAGTTAGGAAGTTTAGGTGTTTCTGAAAAAAAAAAAAAAAACTTTTTTGAAATTATGATGTTCAGAACATACCATTAGTAGTAAAAGTAAATAGGTTTCCTTATAAAGACTTTTAGAAAACGTGCAGATTTTAATAATATCTAATTAAGAGAAAGAACATTAAGAAGGCATAGAAGAACATGAACAATGTGTGTGTCATGTTTCAGGGGAGAAAGTAAGATTTTCTTATTAGTGGACAGTTCAAAACTAAAACCAAGTAATAATAATTGCTCATAGTTTCATAACATTCACAACTTCTGTTGTAAATTAGTGATTCAGAATATCATTCTAGAACCTGTCTCAGGCATCACTGCCTTTGTCATACATTTAGGTAGATTTTTTTCTTTTTTTTTTAATTAGCTTTTTAATCATGAATCTTGCTTATCTTTTGGGTATGCTAATATGTTCATATTGGACTCAGTGTTTTTGTGAGAGCTCAGTAAATATTTGACTTGTATTGTGTACCCCTTATAAAACTTTTCATTCTCAAGACACACATTCTACAGCTTTTATAGACTGTGTTTCTTGTGGAAGTGAAGCTGAGCTTCTTTATTAATGCACCACTGAACAGCAGTGTAAGATTGTGACTTTTATTATATGTAATTATTTTATTTGCTTTATTTTTCTCCCAAGAAAGAACATCAGAATTATCCTTCAGCAAATATTAATTCTGTTTGTATGTATGTAAAAGATTTAAATGGAGCTTGAAGTACATTTACCTAAAATTTTAGACCTCCAGCTTTTGCAGTGTTTCTTTAAGAATTAAAAGATATTGCAGGCAACTGTTCTCAGTATGGGATAGTAATGTAAACTTACTGCTGTTTTATTACATAGAAAGTTTTAAATAAGATAGTTACTTTTGAAATGTGTTCAATGTGAATTCTTTTCATAACTCTTCTTTGAATAAATCACTGTATTATTTTTCCAGACTTCTAAATTCACATATCAGCAACCAAAAATGCATGAGAAAAAGGGATCAAACTAATTATCTTCCTTTTTTCACTGCTAGACTGACCTTATGTATTACATCTTGCACCTGAGAACAATACAAATATTTGGAGATTGTTCCATGCCTGACTTGAATTTAAGAAATATTTAGGATTGCACTGTAATCAATAGCTATGCAGTCAGCAATATAAAGAAATTTCTTAATTTCTTTTGTGCTGTTGTCTGGATCAAGCACTGAGCCATCATAGACCTAATGAATGAAAGATAAAATTAGCTTTAGCTTCTTTTATGAAGGGGTTTGTGCCCAAAAAAATCTAAGAAAATGGGGCACACTGATCATAGAGCTAACTGATCATAAAGATAGGGTAGGCGCAATGTTTTTGAAATAGCCAGTCAAAATGTAGGTTAATTGGGGATGATTCTTCATGAATTATTTTAAGCTAAAGCACATTATCTCTTCATCAATATCTTTAGGTGGATATTAGAAGGTACCTATCAATCAGAGTAACAGTTTCCTACTAGGTACAGTGGGAACAAACAACTCATCTGACTGTAATGCCTGTCAGGGGTGAACATGATAATATAGGAGATCCTTGCCTGTGTTCTGCACTAAAGGTGGTGTATTTTGGCCAGTACCTCAATGACCTGACCTGTGTTAATGACAAAAGTACAGTAGTCCCAAATTAGTGTGACTGTTGTCAGTAAATGTTTTTGTTGGAATTTCATTAAGAGACAAAGGACAAATTTATAATATCAGCAAAAAATTTTCTTTTGGACCATCTTAAATAGGTTCAAACTCCTTAATTACAAGAACATGACACCTTCTACCAACCTGTAGTATCCTAAGGGTTGTAACAATTCCTTACAAATGCCCTAGTGAGAGTTCCTAAAGGAATAGAAATAATCCAGAAGAAAGAGAGATGTTGTATTTATATCAGTTATCTGTTGGATAGGAGAAAACAGAAACAGACAGGTTTATAAAATAACCTAGCAAAAATGTAATGAACTCTGCCTAATCCTATAGGTGTACAACAGACACAGCTTTGAAAGGAACAGCCTTTAAAGAAGGAAAAGGGTCTGTCTACATGAGGACACAGGAGAAAATTAATTAAATGGTCTGAAAGTGTGAATTTAAATTGCATTAGTGAAATCACATACACAATTATGTGAACACTCTCCCTGAACATTAAAATGACCTAAATCTGATTTAAGATAATCTACTTCCAAGGTAAACTAAAATAAAATGAACAAAGATGATTTTAATTCTGAGGTGTTTGCACAGCCATATAATAAGTTCAATATAATCTAGTTAATTGGGATTAATTTTCTGAATTACATTGATGTAAAAAAGCTTAAGAACTGGATATGTTTTGCAAGATTCATAACAACTAAACTCTTCTTGCTAACAATCTCTTTGAGCACTGTACTGTACTCAGCACATGGGACCGAATATTTCAACAAAGTCAAGGTAGACTAGGGCAGCAATATTCTAGCAAAATCATGGTTTACTTTGTTTTTTTCCAATCATTTCTTTTAATATAGCTATTTGAAAACTAAGGTAGAAATTAGAGTGGAAAAGGCACACTAAGTTCAAGGACAGTCACAAAATGACAACCAGATATTTCTGAAAAAGGAGTAGAAAAGACCAGTTAAATGTTGTCAGTCTCTCCTAGGCAGTTGGTTTTTGCCAAAATAGTGTGTATAAAGATGGGAGTAAACCTCTAAGAACATGTCCTACAGGGATCAATACAAATAGATAATTTCCACTCATCTTAGAAGCAGCTACATGTACTACTGAAGGATAGAACAAATCCCTTAATCTTGTCCTGGTATTAATAGCCTATTAAGATCACATTACAAAAGCCTTTCTAACTGTAATCAACGTCAGAAAGAAACTCTTAATAATGAATTGTTTTAAAACATTACAATAGGACTTTGAATCAGAAAGTTATGAATTTTATAATGTAAGAGAACTGATTCTGATCTTTTCTAAACCTTCCTTTATTCCTAAATATTGTATTAAGTCAATGAGACTTTGAGTCTCATATTATTGTATAAGTTGAGCTTGTGAGATTAATGTTATGTGTTTATATTATTCCTTCTCAAGGCAGTCCATTATTTCTGATTAATTTTAATTAAGTCAGAAAATGGCCTTTTATCTCTGTGCTTTCAGTAGCTCTGTGCTAACATTTGTTTGAGTTTACATTTAATAAATATCTCCTGCTTAACCCTTCAGCAGCAGCTTGAACTGGAGTGCTGGTAATGAAGATGCATGGAAATAAAGACAGCAGAAAAACATTAGAATGAAATGGATTAAGTTGGCTGATAAGTCTGAAAGGCTCACATAACAAATGATGCTACAAGCATGTCAGGGTTGAATACATACCAAATTGATTTAATTGGGTTACTTCTTCAAGGTCATACCTAAGAGACTGTATTTATGGCTTTTGCCACACAACTCTTGTTTGGATTAATGAAGAATAGAGCCCAGGAGGAAAAGAGAAGATATTACTAACTTCAGCACAATGGTATCAGTTCTGTTGGACCATATGCAACTCTTATAAAAGATTTTTGAAATCCCATTTTAAGTGACTCACTCTTATAATAATCCACAGAAATTACTTATCAGCTGCCATCTGTCCCTCACTTAGTTGACTGGAAAGAAGCTATTAAAATCTGACTACTGATAATCCAAGACTGTGGACTGTCTAGTGGCCTCATTAGTTCCTTCATTTGAACCTGCATAGTGACTTGAAAGGAGAAGCAGTCTAATAATAAGGAGACACTCTACTGAAGTAACTTTCTTAGTTTTGGTTGCTCTTTTACAAATCCTACAGATTTTAATCCAAGGACAGCCAATGAAGCTAATTGATACAGGCTTGGGTTATTGGATATTGACAAATGTAATGCTCAGCAGTATGTAATTACTTCTTCAAATATTTCCAATAGATATTTTTTTTTAATTACCAAAATTATTTTGATATTTAATATGAAGTAATTTAATACAAAAGAAGCATCTAAAAGCATTATGTAACTTTGAGTTATAGTTGATTAAAATACTTAGAACACACATAAACTCAAGTATACTTGAAGTTTTATGTATGATCTTGGGTTGACTTTCATCTTTTGCTTCTGTTCTCTTTTTGCAGAATATGTTGTCCACAACTGGACAAAGGGGCTGTGTAGCCCTGAAATTCACTGTGAGGTTGAAATTTTAAATCTCTTATCCGTTAACTTCAGCTTAAACTTCAGGGGGTGGGTAAGCAAACAATATCTTCCTGATGCTCATTTTATTAGCGGGGAGCATTTATGATATGGGTTTAGAAATCTACAAAAGTACAATCCTTCATAGAATGTCTGTCTAGTTTCCCCTTGGTTGTTTGAACCTTGGAAAATGTGTTATTTGAAGATTAGTTTAGGAACACAACAGAGTATGTTTTAAGATGCAATATAGATAACAAGGCATTTTAATAGATAACAGTTTTCATTTAAGAGGTCTAAGGTACCTAGTGTTTTTTTGCTGAAGTTATTTTAAACTAATTGTTAGCATTGTGAAAGTACTCAAAGTCAGTTGTAAGGAAAATTGTACTTGCTGGTTATATTTGATAAGTGGTGATTTTGTGGTTTGTATATCATACTGAGAAATGGAAAGAACAGATACTTGCATGAAACATCTCATTATAATGAAAGGAGAGACTGGCGTAGGCAGCTACTGTGGGCTTTTCTGTGAGAATTTCAAGTATATGCTGTTTCCTTTGTGATAATTTTCACCCATGCAAAGGCATCTACAGATGCCTCAAAATGAATGGAGGAATATAGTATTTAACAGCATCATATAGTGAGGATTATGCAGCCAGTGTAAGATAAAGGAAAGGAAGTAAGCAACATTTCAGAAAATAGTCTGCATTTCTAACTCGCTCTTTGAAAAGAATTGTTCCTTTGCTGATTACCTAACTACTCTTTCTATTGCATGCATGAATCTAGCTGGTGTTTCTATGTTCCTTTTTCTTAAAAAGTTTGATGTTTCTTTTCATATTTGATAGGCTTTGATAAGATAATTTGACAAAATAGTTTGCTAAGACAATTTCATTGACAGACATATGAACCATAGGACAAAGTTCCAGTTGAGGTAAACCAGTCTGACTCAGCTGATACCAGTGGACTTCAATCAATTGACACATCACACAGCTATGTTGTCAGGGATTCTTCTAGCATTATGTTTGCATCAGTGTTTAATAATAAATACATGAGAATGGCAGTAAGAAGTTTGTATTGTTAATTCAGATTATACACATAATGTATTAGTAATATTTTGAGACTATTAATATTGATAAGTTTCTTAGTAATATTATTAAGATATTGATCTAGGCCCCATTTAGGCAGTTATAAGGCTATTTGTTTACTGGTTTAAGAAGAAAATCCTTCATAATATAATTTTGTGTAATTTCTTACAGTAAGAATAAAAATTTTTTCGAGTACCATGTTCTTAAACCCAGTTTCATAATGTGGAAGCACATTCCTCAAATATATTGTGATGCTGTACAACATACATGTAAGTACAAAATTGGTGTGAATAAACTTGAAAAATCCACACAAATTTTCCAGAATTTCAGACCATTAATCTGATATTCTTAGTGTAAAGATTATTCAGTAATAAAATATACATGATTCAGCTTTTATCCTTAGCACTGAACTCTAGAAAAGAGGGTTTGCTACCAATATTTGTTCATCTTTAACAAATTGTGGACCCTGACTTAGCTGAGTTGGTTAGAGCACAGTGATAATAACACCAGGGTTGTGGATTTGATCCTTGTATGGGCCATTCACTTAAGAGCTGGACTTGATAATCCTTGTGGGTCCCTTCCAACTCAAAGCGCTCTGTGAAATCTGTGAAATGGTGACTGTTAGGAAGTGGTTGCTACATATCAGTGCTGTCAGGCCCAAAATGGGCAAAACCCCAGTGATACCAGAATACTCCATCCTTCTGTCCTCTGCCAACCTGAGGAAAGCATTCATCTCCTCCTTAACGTCTGTTTATAGATTTTACTGTCAAAAGTTTTTTGTGTAGAATATACTAAAGAGACATCACCTATCAACCTGTTATGATAGATCTTAAAGCTAAAGGCAGATGATTCTGAAACTGAGTCCATTGACTGCCATCAACTCAACTAGTTCCCCAGTAAAAATTTCCAGTTTTGCTGCATCTGCTTTCATGATTTATGAAGGTTCTTTGACAGAGTGAAGTCCGAATCTAGAACTAACTTTCAAAAATCTCCATAATGTCCAATTTGTATTTTTTCAAAGTTCTGTCACAAAAAATCTTGCAGATGTTTGGTAGAACTGCTGGAATAGTTCCATTTCTACTTTACTCTGCCCTTTCAAATATACCTCTGCTGATGTTAGTACAGAAATATGGGGTTTAGAGGCAATTATTGTACTTCTGAACAATCTTTATTTGCTCCATACATTCCCTGCTACCAGAGAGAAAAAAGTATACCTGGGAAAAACTCCTTGGTAGGCAAAGGCAGATCATTGTGTCTGTGAGTCTAAAAGGAAAATTTTTTTTTTTTGGTTGAATTAATGAACTACTGCCACCGTGCTTGCACTCTGGAAAAGAAAAAAGTAAAACTCTTCTCAAGCCTGCAAGGGTTTCTGAATTGCTTTTCTTACGGTGTTAAAATAGCATGTCGGCTTGTATGCACTGAAAATGTTTCCTTCTTTAACTATGTACTAGTTAGAATCAATAATTAGTGCTGGTTGCCCCCCAAAGTCTTTATAACTCTTAAGCCTTCTATAAAAGCATTTAATAAGTAAAATAGATTTTGTCATGTCTTATTTGAAGCAGATAGGTTTTAGAGTTTCAATGGTAAAAACTGAATTTCCTCAATTTTTTTTTCGTTTCAGTCATGCAAATTATTATGTGGTATAATTCTCTTAGGAATACTTAAGAAGGTATTACTTGTATAATTATTCTATAAAGTACTATGGAATTTTTACTTCCCTTATCTCTACTGGGTTTCTTTAGAACCAAGTAGAGCTTTGAATGTATCATGGATCACAGAATCCTTTCATAAATAAATATTAAAATGTAGTTCTGTGGTTTTCCATTTACAGTGCAGCAGGATCCAGACATGTTTACTGAGTCCATTCTGTTGATGACAATTTCTCTGTTTGACTGTGGATGCAAAAAAAAAATTATACTGTATAAAGAAAATAAAATGTGATCCCTTTCACAACATCAAAACAGAGAGACTTCAATGAGAAACCTACATTGTTTGGGCACTGATCCTGCTGATGACTTTAAGCATTTCGACTGTCAGCTTCCAGGTTGCTGGTTAGGATTAGACCTCTAGTTTTTTAAGTATCCACATAGGTCTTTCAAAAACCACACCCTAGGGTCTAAACTAGAGAAAATGGCTCAAGGTTATTTGACCACACCAACACTGTGCTACTCCATAGTAGTTTATAGCCATTTTGTGATATTCTGTCCTTTTTGAGCCTTCAAGGAGGAAAAATTAAAAAAAAAAAAAAGCAGTGAGGGCACAGAAGACATATGGTGTCTTTTATTACACAAAAGCCTCAGGCAGAAACTTGCCTCACCAGAATTACTTAATATTTGCACCAAGTTCTTTGATCTGAATTTCTACACTTCAATGCTTGTGTGAATACGCATACTCAAGTTGCAGCTAAACTTCATCAAACTTCAGAAGAAAATGTAAATAAATTCTTGTTCTCCATTTACAAATGGGCATCTTGTTATGTTAAACCTATCACATATAGATAATTCATAGAATCATAGAGTATCTCAAGTTGGAAGGGACCCATAATGATTATCGGTTCCAAATCGCAATGCTTCTTTGCTCCAGCTTTTAAAAAAACTTTGATAGCTCTGTTAGAAAATAATCAAAGGAACGATGACTTTGATTTGACTTTTCAAATAATTTGAAATTTTCTGTTATAAATACTTTTCCTTCATAATATGCAAACAGCTGACTATAGAGGCTAATTTTCTCAATATTACAGAGCCTTCTGAATGCTTAATGACCAGAAGCTTCAGTCTTAAAATTACCGCTGAATGACATGACTCAAGACTTAGTGAAGGACCACACACTTCCTGGTGGTAGCCAAGGTCAAGTAGATAATGACATTGGAAGTACCCATGACACCCCTGGGCAATTCAAATGATGGTTTATTTTCTTTGAACAAATAGTACCAAGCCTGGCTTTCTCGGAGACACAGAGACATTTGGCAGAAACCTCATAGGGGCCATAGAGGTTTGGTGCCTCTTCCAGTCTCAGAGACTGAAATAAAGCCCTGAACACCAACCCCCATTTGTACCCCACTGAATGCTCTTCTACCATTCAAAGAGACACCCAGAGCGCTGTTCTGAGATTGAGTTACTATAAAGCCTCATTACCACAGAACATAATACTGCCAATGCTACTGCATAATTCTGAATTCAATGTGCAGGCCTCGTCGGAATAGTAAATAATCCCATATGTAAAACCAAGTTAGGTCATCAAGATTGTTATCACCCTACAATGAATACCAGAAGAATAAATAATGACCAGCCATGTGCTGCAAAGTGTTGGAGAGATATGTCTTTTATATTTTATATGCAATAAAAGATGTGGCTGGAATGAAAGACACCATTGGGTTGATTCCCTGCACCTGGATGTTTGGGGTTGGTTTGCATCTTTGTCCTTTTCATGTCAAATGTGGATGTCCTCATCCAGTTTCTTATTTTTTACAATGTGTGTTTTTTTCATTTTTTATTAAGCCTTTGTATAGGTAAACGCATATAAAGTAATATCTCATTTCCTTTGTGCTTTATTTACACGATACACTCACATTATAGTTGTTATTGTCTGGAGAACATCGATTCAGTGCATGAAAACTCTCAGTGTATGACATTTGTTTTCAGTCTGAATGGGAACTAAACCAAAACAATCCCAAAACATAAGAAAAAAAAGAGAAAAATGTGTCAAAACAGATGTTTTAAGAGGGGCGGAAAACCTAGTGCTTTTAGCTTTTCTCTTTCTGTCTGTTACTGTGTCAGAAAGAGTAATCAATGAAATATATACCTGAAAGATTGCCTTTCATAAAAGAACCCTGAAAGTAAAACACTTTTAGTAAAATATGCTAATTTTAAGAATGAAAGAATGAATAGATGAAGAATTCAATCAAAATATATTATCTAAATGTTCTTACTAGGTACATCTGTAAACACTTCATAACACATCCTCGTACCTTTCCACCACAACAAACATAAATGCATGTATCTGTTACAGAATAAACACATTAAACTATTCACGGTAACATAAATATATTTGTGAATACAAGACAGTAATTTGAACTTTGTTATATGTACAAATTTAGCACACTTATAACATGTAGAGGAATTCATCAGCTCACTTCCTTATTCCTGACAGACTCGTTCTTTGCATTGGCTGACTGATAACAGGAATCACCTAGAGGATGTAAGGCAGAACAATAGCAATATGCAGGTCAGTCAAATCCTCATGTAAAAGCAGAAAAATGTGTCTTGGGTACTTAATCTGATCAACATCACAAGTCAAAATCATATAAAACATACGTGCCAAAGTCTATTATTTGAATAAGTGATAGAATTTGAAGGAAGTAATTTCATCATTACTAGCCTATATCCAGATAATGTCTTTATGAATTAATATTCATACAAGTTCTCTTCATTTTTTTATTTTTCCATCTAAGCAGAATTTTTTCTTGCCTGGTGGAAACAAGATGGGGAGTCAGCTTCATAGCTCTTTTACAATGTTTTTGAGGACTCTCTTCTTCCCAGGAGCTACCAACCTGCCATACTAACAGCTGTGAAGAGAATAAAAATCATATCCTGTTTTGGTAGCTTGGGAGAATTATCAGTGCTCCCTCTTACAGACAGCTAAGCTATAGAAAGAGAAGTCTGAGAAGTTAAAAAAAATAAAATACTCTAGTACACTACCTACTTTGTATTGGAGTTCTGGTTAGAGCAGAAATAAAATACTGCATTTTTTAAGGAAATAACATATAAAAATGTTGCAGTTGGAAGCTAAAGTCTAGTCTAAACATAGTTTTTTAACTCGTAAAATGCAGTTAGCTAAAATTTTTTTACCCCTGTAAACTGAGATATGTACAGTTATGTGCTCGGTTATATCAGTTCTAGTTCCTGGGAAAAAAAATAAACTTTACTAGTGAGCAATTTCATACTATTATGCCAGCAATCATAGACACACTTAAGGAATTGCACTACATCAGTCTTTTGAAAAAGTCATAACAGCACAAGTCTTGTGTATAAAATGAGCCTTTTGGAATATGACAAGTATCCTGCTGATCTGTATTTTTTACTGGGATTACTGGCAACCTCTGACAGAGCATCGACAATATTTGTAATGTTTTTGCTTGCATTTTATTACTTCCCAGCTACTTACTACAGCTAAATAGAAAAGCTGTGAAGAAGAAAAAATTAAAAATGGTTAAAGTAATTATTTAGTAAGTGTGTTGTGACATCTTTAAATGTTGATTTACCTTTTGGTGAAGCTTTTTGAGCAGTGAATAATGAAGGACTTGGTAGTATAAAGAGGGAAGTAGATTTCAGACTTACATGAACCAGTTTGCACATTACCACTTTGTATCTTTGGAAGCAGAGAAAATTCTTTCATTCTGATATTGGTTCCCATATATGTCACTCTCTTTATCGTATGTCTCTGTAGGTAGTCTACAACTTATTTACTGTCATGGGGAAGAAAAACATGTGTTCTCTTCTGCCTGCTAAACTGAGCACAGATTTAAATCTATCTTCCACAAGTGTCGTAAGAAAAAAAAATTCTTTTTAATTCACACTTTACAGGCCATATTTGACTATTTGCTAAATGTCTAAAGAGTCTGTTGGTTATTATGGACAGTCTTGCCTGCATAAAACTTAATTATAACAGAAACACCAGTGCACTGCTTGATTTTTCCATCTGTATTTTGACTTCTCTCACTTAAGCAATGGTAAAGGCATCAAATTCAACACTGTTTATAACACTTGGGTCATTCTGCCAATCAATTCAAGGAAATAAAAAGAAACAGATTGACATTATAAAAAATAGCAGGCCACTGATAATATTAACCAGTACAGGGACCTAAACCCTTATGATCTGTTTTAGCAATTAATTATACTGTACTCTCGGCCTGCATATACTCAAAACACAAGCTGGTAAATTGACTATTTGCCTCTGACAAATATTTTTTCTATGTTAAAGTGCAGGATCTTTGTTGAGCAGAATTACTGTTTTTTTCAAAGAGGATCTTTGTTTTTGCCAATACAGTTTTTGAATTATGCTGACTAAGCCTCTCATTAAAAGTCAACAAGCAAAGACATAAGCCCTCTCAACAATGGAAGAACTAAGGAAAATGGATGTACAATAAAAAATAAAGGGCTATAATACCTTAAGCATCTTCAGATTGGATGTTCATTTCTGTTTCATTGGATTTTTATTTTTTCTTTGAATCATGAATCTATAGAATATGTGGTATTTTGATGTAGTGGCATATTGATTTACAAATAAATACTCATAGTAAAACCCAAGAAATTCCTATAGATAGACTCATGACTACATCTTTAAAAGTTAACCAAGCTTTCCAGCTTTTAGAACAAACACTTCTGGATTCAGTTTTTCCCCAGCTGCATATCAAGAATGGGTTAATTTACTTAAATCAGTTATTCTATTTCCACAAAATAATGTGAGCACAAATTAATTCTGAGCATAACACATTTGTCCTTATGTATGTTGCAAATAATGGAAAAGTCCTGATGAATTTAAATGCGCTGCTATCCTCATAGGGAGTGATTCTGTGCAGGTCTCAATGCTGAATAGCTCAGAGGAGACTGTTATAACTTATAATCCTTTCAAGTAAAGCCTAGATTTAAGCCCATGGCTCAAAGACTTGAAGCTCTTTAAGCCATCTTTATCCTATTATCAATGTCTGATCTTAAGATTAGACATCTTTTTCTGTCCCAGTGTTGTATACAGGCACTATATAGTTACACTGATGTAACTTCTAATATAAGCAGAATTCTGCTGATTTTGAAGTGCTTTGAAATGTTCTCAGACGAAGAAGTTGTATTCTAGCCTGTGTTTTGCCATAACAGAAATGTTGTTTTGTTTACAGTGCACAGGCAGAATTCAAATGGTATTAAAATAGCACAAATTTTAATGTAACTGGGCTCAGATAAAAAGTGTCAGAAACTTGCCTTCTGAATTACTTGTTTCACATCTGCTAGTAACATGCTGAAGAACCCATAGTAAATAATTTCCAAAGAGAATGCAATTAGTTTATGCTTTATAAAGAAAAAAGGAAAAATGGTAACAGAAGTAATTTTTCATGTCCTTACCTAAATATTATCATGGAATCATTTCACAGTATCATTTAGATTGGAAAAGACCATTAAGATCATCAAATCCAACTGTAATTGTGAACCATTAGGAGACATAGTTTCCAATAGGATAAAAATAGCATTGATTTTTCTTTTTGAAGTTACTCAGCTGAATTAGCAGAAGCATGGAACATTTCAGTGCAAAATCTTAAAATGAAAAAGTAAGACTTTTATTCAATTTTAAGAATAATTCCTTTGTTATTTTTATTAAAAAGTAGCTCTGCTTAGAATGTGTCTATTCAAAGTTTAATTTATCTGTCAGTTGAACAGATACTGTGGTAACAAGCGCAAGAAATTCAAGGTGGATTTATTGGGACAGTCAGACAGTGAGAACCATCTTAAAATACTTTAAAAATGACAGTTATATGAGTTAAAGGATGGGAGGTGAAAGTAAAAAAAGACTGAAATTGGCCCCGGGTAAAGACAGGAAAATGGAATCATAAATCATATAAGACAGCTGTGTTCTTTTATCCATGGATCCAGATGTTGCCACTAAATGTGTAACAACTTCAGAATTATTTTACAAGGAGGAAAAGGACTGTGAATATTTGATTTCTCTCTTTCTTAAACAACACTAACTGGGAATGTTTGATACCAAGTAGAAACTTTGACCTGTGCTTGCAGGAGAGCAACTTGGAACAGAGTTCTTAAACACAGCTCCTAAGCAATGTGGATTATGACATGATTTAAACAGCCAGTGCTAAAACACTAAAGTTATGCTGCAATCTTTTAGAAAACAGTGACTAGAATCAAATTTCTAAGTGAAGTATCTGGGTGATATGAGGCCAGATACCCTCACTGACTAGGAATTTCTACATGCTAGCCAGTGTCTTTGGATGGTGGAGTCCTGTTAGAATTCTAGTCAGATTGGAAGTAGACAAATGTTAGATGGAAGAAAATGAAATTAGAAGTTACTTCAGATATCTTTTGAAATGGTCAGGACAGACCATGACAAAGCTATTTAAATATCTTCCAAATGGAAATTGATTTTCCTCTCTCCTCTCTGCCTCATCCTTAAAATGTAATAGTTGCTTGTAAAACAGCTTATGTTTTCAAGTAAAATAGAAAAAGAAAACTTTTCCCATTCTTCTAAATTTTTTCTATTATACAGGAGTAAAAGGTAATCATATTTTTTATTTTGTGTTAGTTTCCTTCACCAACCTAATTTTGAAATTTAAAGACTAATACCTATATTCTGTAGTCATCTAAAAAGATACCTTATGCTGATAATAAAAAATAGCAAGCTATTGGGTATTATTAGGTTATTTCTGTAATTACAACTTTATGACTGAAGACAGCTATTAGGTGATTATCACACCATTGTTTGCAGAAGAGGGGAGAGGAAGATGAGTCTCCATTAAATCGTCAAAGATATGAATGTTCTTAAAAGTGCAGATACTATATTTTATTTTTAATTTGATCTACAGGGATCTGAGCCACAATTCTCAATTTAGCTCAATGCAAAAAAATACAGAGAAAAAGAAAAGAAGAGACATTTACTTCTGAATTCAGACAGTACTGCTGAAGTCATAGAGATAAATAAGTACCTACCCACTTGAAGCATCATGAAGCTTATTCTTTGCATTAAAGGAATGAAAACTCTTAGTTAAAAGTTATATTACTTTACTAGTGCTACATTCCACAGAAACCTGAGTCCTTATAGACTTATGGGTACTTCAGTTTGTTTTCTGTGGTTCAGAACATGATAATATTGAGGGTGATATCTTGTCTCTACAGAGGCTTTCTGCATCTTTGCATAAAAGCAGCCACTTTAAGGCAGTAGAGATCTTTGCAAGACTTATCATGCATTGAGATGTGGATATTTTTAAATACGTTAGATGATATTGGGCCCCTCATGTGTTATTGTCCACAATTTTTTCTCTTTGTTTCATTATTTTTTTCATTTTCTTTTCTGTAAAAATATTTTTTTTTCACAATTTGGCAGGTCTCTGTTATATAAAATATATTGAATTTTGTTCTGTCATAAATGGAGTTAGGAAGAATTTTTTAAAAAAACCCAAAACATTCCTCTTTCTCTTTTTCATGTCTTCCCTCAAAACTTTTAATGGCAACTTGAGCTAGAAAAAAAAAGGTGTGACTACCTCTTTAAGATAAATTATGAATTAATGATTTTAAAATCCCACAGATCTCCTGAAGCGTTTGGAAAATCTGTTTTCTTTCTGAACTATTTAGGTGTATACCAGCTTTGAGAGATAAGTGAAGTAAGTGATCTTAGCAGATTTTTCAAAAAGGCTGAGACAAACACAGTTGTTTTTTGGACTATAATGACATTGAGAACATGAACAGCTTATAAGTTTCAAAAATGTTATTAGATCTATGGTTATTTCTTTTCCTTTTTGGCTATGAAAGTATCAAGACTCTAGATTATTATTAGGAAAACACTGGCTTGAAGAAGTTTTTGTAACAGTGTTAAATCATTCCATATTTCCTCCTTTGGTTTAGATGGTGAATACTTTTTAATTCTCACCTGTTTTTAAAACTCCACACAATTTACAAATTCTGCTTCAGCTTTTATATTGTATTCAAGTATTATAAGGAAAGGACTGAAAATTCATAATTTTCAATCTTTAATCACTTTGTTACCTTTTCAAAGTATGATCAAATTATTAGTGATTACTTGGTGTCTCTTACAACAAAGTTTTGAAACACTCTTTGAATAAAAAGCCAGGTATACGGCAATTACAAAATGTTTGAGTTCATTTCCAAAGGCTGAGGCAACCTTCTTACAGTTTAGAGTAAGTAGTGGTGTGATAAACACCTTTCTTAAAAGTGGAAAATGCATAAAGTAAAGCACAAGAAGAATATACTACGGGAGAAGTGAATAAGATAGATGAAGAGTTTCTAAATAGCTCTATCATTCTGCTATAGGAAATATAAGGAAAGGGTTATTTAACTTTAAAATGAATAAATAGAAAATCTAAGACTGGTTTTCAATCCTGTGAATGCTGGTATAGCCTGACTATCAAATTTTACAGTAGAGAAAATTTAGATTAATCTAAACTAGTCTAACAATCCTAATATAACAATGATCACAGAAGAAACAGATATCAAACTGGAATATCGCTACATGTAAATTCTTTTTAATCTAAGCATATGAAAATACATTAAAATAAAGTGTGCTTATGTAACTGAGAGGAAGAAGTGACTCAAAGCAGTCGGGTGGAGAAGCTACTTGTGAGCCCTTCATCAGTTAGACAATTGGAGAAAACATCCCAAACCTTATCAGTTGCAGATGAATTAGGTTGAAACATAGAATCATAGAATTGTTAGGGTTGGAAATGACCTTCAGGATTATTAAGCCCAACCATCAACCCAGCACCTCCACCTCATTCACCACTAAATTATTCCTTGCAATCATTCAAGTCAAGGGTGCAAGTGTAACATGCCAGTTCCGAAGCCTTGAGCTTTTCTGGGATTATTACTTTTATTCAGACTCCAAGAGTTCACCTACCGAATTTTTGCAGAACCTTTAAGTTTTTTAATACCTTGAATTCTCATAAAGAGAACATTCCACAAGCATTTCCCAAGAGACTGCTTTTAATTTAGTTAGAAAATAAGCATTTTGGCAAAAGGTTCACGGGAGTAAAAAACAACCAAGGAGAAGCATTTCACAAAGCACCCAGCAAACACCAGCTCACAGCTAAATGAAAGTATAATCCTTATGTTTTAAATTACCTACAGGAGGGAGAAAAGAGTAAAGGAAGAAAATAAATCAAGAGAAGAAAGGAGTAAAGAAAGAGAGAAAAACATTTACCACCAAGAGTCATGTGGTGGCAGGTCCCAAGAGAGAAGGGCAGAACAAAAAGAAGTCTCCATGCCCCTTTATTTACGTGCCCAGGACACTGTGGCCACCCCTCCCCACTGGGACAACAAGGTCACTGACCACTCGGTGCCCTCCTGGCTGGAGTGAGGGGTGAGCCAGCCAACCTGAGGCTCCAGGGAGCGTGGTGTGGGTGGGCTGCCAGGCAGGCCTTTTTGACTGACAGGCTCTTTGCCATGTGGCTCCTGTGTCATGTCCCTTCTGAGCTGCCGTGTGGGCTGCAGAACCTGTGCCTTCAGGTACTGGAGGCCTGGCCCCATTCCCTGAGGGGGGGACACAAGAAGGGGGGATACAACCAACGCACAAAAGTTGGCTGATTCAACTCAATAAATAACTCAGTGAGATACAAATCTGGTCTCTTACGGCAAGCAGGCAACCAAATTTCAAAGAAGGGGTAGATATCAGCTAGACTCATGTCTCTTAAATTTTTAGATGTTTCCCAGTGTTCTGAGTTTCATTCTGAGCAGTTGTCTTTGGACATAAAGTGATCTTAAGTACCTTCCTAACCATTGCAAATTTCACTATGAATGCTGGACTTCAACTTTACACACTGAAGAATTCAGCATAAATATGGCTAACATCTTCAGAAAATCTGGAACCACCTTTTTCCTCATCTTCAACACGTAGCTTTGAATTTGCAGAATATATGACAAATGTTCCCTGTTTCAACATTTAACTGACTCATATTACTGATCAACAAAAGGACAAAGGATTTTTTGCCTTTAGGTGATGCATTTTTTTCTGGTAGAGGTTGGCAATGGATTAAATAGATGTGGATGGCATTCCACATGGATAGAATGATGACTAACTGCTCCACAGGAAAATGTCACAGTGTTTTCTAAGGAATGAATGGCCATTTTATTTTTTTTAACCTCATAAAAATTCATGGAGTTGGGAAAGAACTTGGGTGAAAACATTACCATACTGAGAATACGTAATAATTCTATTAATCCTTTTGATAAAGGAATCTAAATGATCTTTGTTCCAGAATTTCTGATGGACTCTTACTTATTTTTTGGTGAAATAAATGCAGATTCTAATAGGGCAAATACACTTCTTTAGAATATTAATAATCCTCTTTGAGGAACAGGCCATCTATTTTTCTGTTTGGAATACACCCCCTCATGGGTTTCCATAATGAGATACACTAGGCTGTATTGGTGGCTTGGGAGAATTAAAAAAGTAATTCTAATTCTTTGCTTCCTTAAGTATCTTACCTGTCCTTAGGAGGATCAAGGGACTCAGGATTTCTGAGACTTCCAGCCCAATTCTACTACAACTTCCTCATTTTTATTAAGAAAAAAAAAATAGTTGGCAAAAATGAGAATACAAAACATGAATGCTATTTTTTTTTACCCTTGAATTTCATTCAATAAATTTAATCTTCCTCATGCAAGGACCAGGTGTTGAGACCCATCTCATTAGTCCTTTCGTGCAAATGCAGGGAATTTCTGACCCTGCTGTATATAATTGGAAAGCTGAGTAATTACATGTTATATAATTATATGTTTAGTTCTTTGGAAATGGACCCGGGCAACAGCTTTCAGCCAGGAAAAAAACTGAAAAAAATAAAAACAAAACCAAAAAACTAACCACATGCACATGCTCACACTCAACCACAACACACACACACACACACACACACACAAAACCAACAAAAAAACAACCTCCACTCATATACTGTTTCTTTGCTTATATTTTATACATGAATGGGTGTCCTTTATCTACTTTTTTCTGCTTTCTGTATAGTATACAAATATTGTAGAGTAAGGCTTTAAAAAAAAGACCACAAGAAATCAAAAGACTTTCTGCTGAGTAGGAGAAACACATTTTTTTCCTATCTCTTCTCCCCCTCCAGCCCTTAACTCATTATGTCCATGTTCCTGTTCCACCTTTTTGTGTGGTTTAGAGTTATCTGTTAAAATGTAGAACAATAATTCTTAATTAAGGTCTTGGAAAGATATGAAATGAAGTTCTGAGGGAGGACAGCATTATCTAAAGGAAAAAGTATGCAAAGACAGGGGAAACATGGAAGTAAAAGATGTGGGCAGAGAGCTTTGTTGTGATATAGCTATGCAAAGATAAATTAATTTTTTATTAAATCTAGGAGAGATTTTTTTTCCCCTAGATGGAAATTAATGTAAAAATGAGACTATTACACATATTCCAGGGTTTTCTAGGGGTTTAGGAAACCTAGAAAATTTCACTTACGTACAGTAGTGACTCCTGTCTCAACATCTCCAAGCATGATATGCAAATAGAGACCTAAAGAAGTTAGTCATGTGGATTCCCTGTGACATGAAACCTTAGGCTCTTCTTCAGGGAAGATGCAGAATTGGTTCGGAACACAAAACCAACTAATAGGATGCATCCAAGAAGTGAGAAGACAGAGCTAATCAGATCACTTCTGAGTATAATAGGATTCAAACAGAATTTAAAGCATATTATTATATGCAGGTATGTAAAGCAACTCTGCTTTCTGCAGAGGATTGGGTATTGCTTGAGTATGTGTGACCTACAGTAGTATTGCATGACCACTCAAGAGACATCCTGCTCCACAGGTATCAGGCGCCAGAACTCATAGTTTGAACTCTCACTATATTGCCTAACATGAAATGCTGAGTAGAGTATACAATCAAATACTAGGTGACTATGCAGGGACCATATTTCTTTCATTGTTACTGTGGAAGGTTTAGAAGCAATTGGGAAAAGAATTCCATCAATTTACAAGTTGATTTTGTTGTTGCACTTCATCTTTTCCTTTACTATTACTTCACTGACCTTAGGCAAGTCTCCAGAATTACCATTCTAGGTAAAGGTTAATTGTCTGTTTGGACACCAAATAGAAAGAGAATATTTAATTCTACAGTTGCATCATTCATGATAAATATTCTGAATCAAGGAGGTTTTGGATTTCATTTATTCAGTGCCTAGCACAATAGTTCCCCTGATTGTCCTCCTGAAGTATTACTGAAATGGAATGAATTGATGAATAAATGAATAAATAAATATCTAACCCAATGTTTCAGGCACAGGCATGAAATCTTTTTTGTGTACCTAAATATGCTATATAGTATTCTCTACAGATAGAAAATTTTTCCTAATACCGGATGGCAATAATTTTAAAATAGGGAGATTCATAATCCTTGTGGCCTTTATCCTATTGTGTAATTGCAAAACCCACAAAAACACAGTAGCAATACAAAATTCTTGTATTAAAATAAATTTGATGTGTTCTTTTCTAATTGTATCTCATAAAAAATTGTTTCATTGGTTGATAGAGTAGAGAAAAAAATATAAGAAGAAAAGAGAAGAGTTAAACAAAAGTAGGTAAAACCAAATTGGAATAAGTGAGAGAAATAATGATAAAGGTATATAATGAGTCCCTGCACTTTTTTCCTGAATTTTCTCAATTATGTCAATATGTTCATAGTCTTTCCTATTCCTGTGGGGTATTTTCTAAATTAGACCTACTTGAGAATCCACAACCACATGTAAATGAAGCCTGCTGATATTGCAGTTTTTGAATGTACAATGTGAATAGCCACACAGCTGCACTGCACAGCACCAAAGCAGAGGATGTTATTCCTTTGGCAACATGAGCTGGTACAGCCTAGGAAATTTAGGATGATTTTCTGAAGCCATTCCAAACTTTCTGGTCCACATTCTTAGCCTTTCTTCAACTGCTTAAGGCTATTCTGGCAGTTCAAAGCAATTGTAAAGTCAACACTTCCATCCTGTTAGAAGGAAGGAAAATTTGAGCCTTCAAAACTAATCTAGCAATTTGAAGAGAACAGGTCTTTTGTAAGGTTTTTGACACTTCTGTTTATTTCTCCATAAGGAGACTGAGCCAGGAAAGAAGTGAAAATACCCAAACAGTATCTTAATGACCATGGATATTAGAACATACTCTGTATCCTATCAGCTGAAAGTATGAGAGAAGTGCTGGTAGAGAAATGCCTGGAATATATTTAAATCATGTTATACACTGAACAGTCAGTTTGTCCATGTTTACTTCCATAAATGCTGATTTGAAATCCAGGGGTAAAAGTTGGTCCTTGGATAAGGTTCCCTCAGCAGCTTGGTTTGACTTATATTGCACACATGGTTAAATTAGGAAGAAACCTCTCATAAATTACTGTTAGTGATTCCTTTCTCTGCGGTAACCCTGAATGTCAGCCTACTTACATGCTACAATTCTCTTTCCATGAGTACAGGAGGTCAAATGGCTGTGGAGAGTGAAAGGATGGCACATTTTGCTTGACTTATTCCCAGAGATTCCCTCCCCATCACTTCTACACAACAAAATAATTCCAAATTTGCTTGTGCCTAAGTAGAGACAAACTTATACTTGAGTCACAGTTTCTACTTCTCTTATCTCGATTTCTAGTGTGACCTGAGCAACCAGAGAAAAAAGTATTTCTTTATAGCTATTCATCATATTCAGACTGGGGTTTTTAAACTTGTGATAGAAGAGAGGAATAAATCCTTTTGCCCTCATAGTCTTAATTTGTGGTGTCTAGGCTGCAAGCTGAGTATCTCTAGTCCAGAACAGTAACGGCATAATGACTTCTTCCTGTCTTATTAATGTAATCCTATAAAAAGCATGTTCAGCCAAAAAGAAATGCAGAGGTCAATGGTGTAGATATTCTAAATGTGTAATGTTACAACCTGCCTTCAGTGAGATACATAGCAAACTGCAGCAGAATAGGAGGCATAGTCCTTGGATATGACCTTTTTCTGCACCTTATATCTCCCCATTGGATGTATTTATTGTTTTTTGACTTTCTCTTGAGATTTATATTTAAGTTAGTTATTTTTTACCATATTGCTCTTTAATCCTATGAGGAATGGAAAGGAAAACAATTCATAAGGTTTTAAGTGACCTTGAAAACAGAAACAGCTGCCAAGGTCATGTTCAGCCTGTTGACTGAGTTCAGCAGGGATCTTTCAGGTTGACCAGTTTTGCCCCTGCTAAAGGTACCACATCAGTCAGTGGAAATACCAGAAAAAAAATAAGTTAGACATCTCTCCCTTCAAAGACAAAAAAATGTTTATACGTGCATATATTTGAATCTACATGTGATGTGTGTTGCAAATCATGAGGAATATCTGATAAGAAGTTATGCCTACTAAGACCATATGGCTCGTACTTACATTTCTTGAATTTGCCATTAAAAGTTAATTTTTAATCCGGCTTTGATCTGAGATGTATTTGTGGTAGAGAGCAGTAAGGCTATTTCTCTCTCTAATCCAACGACTGACAACACAAAAGAATCTGGAAAAATGCTTTATAAAATGGCCCTGTGGTGGTTCTTTTTGTATCTTTGCTATTAAATTTGCTTATGGCTTTCAGGGAAAAATCTTGATGATTTCACACTCTCACACCCACCCCTTTCACTTTGTGAGCCTTGAAATTTAAAAATTGTTCAAGGAATTGTGGAGAGAGCAGAACTGAGTGAGAAATTTCTCCTGCATTTTTGTAGGCCTTGCCTTGGCATGGCTGGGCACAGACAGCAAAAAACACTGCGTAATCAACATGGCTTCTGTCTCTGAAGCTGAGACAAAGAAGGATCTGTGCCAAAATTAAGGTGGAGTCTCAAAAGGTAAACATGTGTCCTCACCTCGTATGGACATCTGTGATAATCCAATTAGAGGTGGACAACAGGGTATGCTTACATTGCAAACACTTTCATGTAACCAGTAATGTAGAAGAAGAAATCGTGGGCCGGGGTGTAGTAACGGTATTTAAAGGGCATCTTTGTAAATAAAACCGGACATTTTGTGGACCACAATTGGTCTTGTGCATTTGTCCCGAGCCCCTCTGCCGATAAGGAATTTTCTTTTCTCTATATATTTTGCATTCATGAATAATTCCAAGCTATATTTTTCAATCTTTTCTACATAACTACGGTGTGGACTGTAAGGGAAGGAAAAATGCAGGTTTGTGCAAAGGGCTTTCAAATTTCTTGTTTAAAGAAGAAACCAGTCCAGGCAGAGCTGTTTATTTAGTAGTGCACAATGATTGGGAATAAAAGGACAAGAGTAAGCAGTGCAAAGGGTAGGAAAAAAAGTGTATTCTAAAACTTTTCACTTTTGTGGCTTTTGGATGATTTGTACTGTTGAGATCTCTGCAATCTTCTTGTCATTTCTCCATCCCAGTGATCAGGTTTCAACCTAACTCCAGGTATAGAATTGTGATTTAATCATTCTCAGTTCCAGCTGAGACATTTTCTTCTCCAAAATGAAATGGCTTTCTACAATTTAAAGGAAAGTAATGGAAATAACAACTATCTGCTACCCTGATTAGATGCTTGGTCCTTGGATACAGCATCATAAGCATATTTAAGGAAGAAGTGTATTTAAAGGTTTAAAACTGCTTTGGTGTTACCCTTGCCAGAGCTCTGGCAGGTGAACAGTCTGCAAGTTGTGGCTATTGGCTATGGCTGTGTTTTCTTTAAGCCCTTTTCTTACATGATTATGGGGTTTGCATCTTTATGTAGCTAAACCTCTACTTTCTTACAGTGGAAAAGCAATAGCTTTTTATAAGATAATTTATTTTCTTTTTTTTAATAAAGTGGAACTCTAAAAGCATCATATTCATGTAAATTTTCAGATTTCTTTAATGAAATCTATGTTATAAAAGATGAAACCATTGTAATACCACTCTGAGCAATTGACCACAGCTCTTTATCTCCTTTATCTGTTCTCCTAAGGCTGGAATACTGCAGGCTTCCAAATTTTTTCATACATACCGAGTCTTTACGAAGATTTTAGCAGCTAAAGTTCCATGAGGCTTATAAATGCAGTTTGGTCCAGTGGAAACCAGAAAATACATTCTTCATTTTATCTGTTTCAAATATATGGTGTAGTTGAAGGTTAATACAGGAATATTGACTTAAATATTTGAAATTTTGGTAATACAGAATTTATCAGCCTCACATTTTCCCATCTGGACATGCTTTTCTTTTTACTTTCACCTACTGTTCATCTCATAGCTGGATAGCTTCCCTCAGTTAAATGCTTTGACAAAGCTCAGAACACCTGTGGTGAATAGAGAATTAGTCTTGGACGTGAGCAATTCTGACCAAAGTCTGTGTGAGCTTGGAAAGCCAATTAGTACCTCCAGTTTTGTTCTACATCTATAATGTATATATGTTAACTTTAGTTCTATAGGTCGGAAATTAAAATAAGTACCTTCATGACAGTAATGTTTTCACCTAAAAGAATGGGGAAAAAATAATTTAAGTAGTGGAAACAGATACTATGAATAAATAAGGCCTTCCCATGAAGAAAATTAAACAATTCACCTAAAATTGCCCCTTCTCTCCTGATAGCAGCTTAGATACTCAGCTGAGACTTATCCTTCCATTAAGCACTCTATTTTAAAATATTTATAGTTTGAAAGACATTGAAGACTAATGAAGACTGGGCAGCAGCAACATTTTCCTTTCACAAAAATGTTGTGGTTTCTATTTTGCTTTGAAAAATGAATAGAAAAAAAAAAGATTAAAATTGTAGCCATTTTAACTACACCTAAAAGCAAAATGAGGAGATGAGGGGAGAAAGGGTAAATTTAAGGTTAATTTTCATTAATGATGTATGTTTTGAAGCTAGATGACATACTTTTTCTGGTGGCTTATGGGAAACTTTGGAAACTGTTCTTTAACAATAAATGTATATTCTACTCAGAAAGCCAGGTAGTTATGGTAGTAAATAGATCTTCTGATAGCAAAACAGTCATATCTTACCGTTGGTCTGAAACACTGGCTGCCTGCAGCTATCATTAACTAGCCTAAGAAGCACATCCATGTGTTTGCAGACTACTGGAAAATGTTTCTGTCTATGTGTGAACTGTAAGCAGTATTGCCCAGCTTTCGAGACCAGAACAAATCCTGCTATCTTTAACACAACCATGTTAGTTTCTCTGTATTACACTTACCAGTCATATGGATATGTGAATATTTTATTTAACAAGCACACCTCTTTCTATTAAATTACTAGAATGAACTCCTCATTATGTTAGGATGGTTATGTGTATTTTGACCATGTAATAATATTTGTAGGGTGGAAGAGAGAATTCACGTTTCCAGAAAAAATACAAACTGGAAAAATACCCCAAAAAACAAATCAAAACTAGAGACCAGGAACTAACTTGTCTGTCCTGTGATTTGCTCCATGCTTACCATGTCACTTGAAATTAGCAATGGTTGGAAGAATTACACTGTTGGAGAAGATACAACTTCCAGGTCCTAGTATAATGACAAGGTGATTCAGTTGCAGTCTTTTCTCTGTCTAGGCATTCAAGTCAAGTTACGACTCTCCTGAAGGTCTCTCATGCATTGCCCCGCACAGAAACCATCATCCTTAAATACTTGGTGGAATCAATCATATATCAGACCTACTGAGTATATATTACACCTAGTGAGTTATTCTTAAACATCATTTTGCCATGGACAGCATTTTCTCAAGAAGACTAAAAAGCACACCACAGAATAGTTTTTCACAGACACATGATCTGAGCAGCCTTGAAAAATGTAGTCAAAAACCAGATGAGTAGTACTCAGCTCACTATAAGTTCATACTATATCCCCTGCTTTCCTGACATGTATCCCAGTAAAACCAAAGACTATATACTGTTGGCATACGCTTATTTTATTCATAATTGCTGTCGTTAACATGAATCTTTTTGGTTTTTTTTTCTTTTCTAGGCAAAATGATAACATTGCTATTAAAATGCTGCAATAGCATGGGATGCATTTGTAAGCTGCAGTGAACGGAAAAAAATTAAAATTATTGCACCACATAGATTTGTTTTATTTTAGAATAGTTGATGTGCTCTCATTTTCATTTTCCAGAATTATTTTACAAAGTAGCATCTTTTCACATCTTTAGCAATGCAAACAGATTAAACTAATAATAATCTTATGAAAGACTTAAGGAGCAGTCCACTGTGATGTAGAATAATTAATCATAGTGCATCTATTGCAAACTTGTTTAAAGATCACTTCAATAAATAATGTTTACAGTATGTGAGAATTTCCTTTTTGCTATTTTTATGTATGCAAGATGGCTTATAGCTGAATGGTTTACCTCAAAAGGGGTGTTTTTCACTATTTAGAAGCACACCACAGAATAGTCTGTCATGAATTTACTAGATATATCCATCTTCAAGTAATTGAATACCCTGGTGTTCAAAACATTCACAGAAGCAATGTTCTTCCTTATCAAAATGTATAAAAATAAGATAATATCTTGCAACTTTTGAAAGGGGTTGAGAAATTTTAAGAAAGCTTAAATGTATTTTATAAGGGTTTCTGCAATATTTTGAAGTGGTTTTACTAAAAAAAGATAGAATGAGTTATTCTTATGTGGTCAAGAGGTTTTATCAGCAAAACAAAGTCAGAAGTTATATAGCTATACTTCATCACTTAAAACACCACAGTAGTCAATGCAGTGGGGTGGCAGAAAAGCATTAGTTAAAGTCCGTGCTTTCTCAGCTCTGGAGTCCCCAGACGTCAAATTCTATAAATTAGGATATCTTCTTATTGAGGGTCGCAGCTGTAATAGTTTAATTTATTTTGGAAAGTCTTGTACCCATTACCAATTATGAAACTGCACATTTCCCCTCTTTTACAGTTCTTGTATTGAAAAGTATTATGGGGGTAAATTAGTTGTATAACCTTTCAAAATTTCCTCTTCCTTTCCCCATGTATGTTGAGAAGACCAGTTTTATATTGAATACAACTGTTATTGCTTTTAGCAGGATAACAAAATATTAGCTCTTGACAAGACAAAGATTTGCAAATAACTAGATTTGTAAGTATTTAATGCTCATCAGGATCATCTCTCACAAAAGAAGCTGTTTTTATTACTTCCATATCTTTGTATCCTGTGTGTATGTGTGTGTGAGATGGAAACAGTGTCTGACAGGATAATGTTCAGAAATTATTCAATCACTGATGGAAAGGTTGTTTATGTTTTTATACTCTTCAAAATATTCTGTGTGTTTGCCTAGTTGATAAATGCTCTTCTTTCTATACTTACCTTCACCTGCTCCCTTTCCTACTTAGACACTGGTCAAATGACAACTCAGTACAGCCGGCTGAGATGGAAAATCAGTGGGATTTAATGAAGACCCATGCTTTTAAAATTTGTGTGTGTTGGTCTACATACACCCACACTACAGAAAATGGAACAGAAGATGTGATGGTTTTGCCTTCTCATTGGGGAAAAAGGCCTAAGTGAAACAAACTTTCAACTTAAATCTTCACATTATACTTGACTGAGAATATCAGGCTTTTTCACTTCTGTAAAAGGCCCAAGCCGAGAGGCAAGACAATGCTAAGGTTCCATGACAGGAGCTACAAGTCAGTGACTGGTTTTATGTGGTGTACATAACTTTACCATAAGGCAAAACTTTTTCTACCAAGACTTTGTGATTCTGCAATTCGATTACACTTTCCTCCCCAAACCATGGATTGCAGCCTTTTCCACATGAAAAAATGAGTTTATTAATACATATATCTATACACTATGTGTATAGATATATGTACACAGTATATAATATTGATGGGGGCCCCCTGGTGGTCTAGTGGTTAGGATGCGGTGCTCTCACTGCCACGGCCCGGGTTCGATTCCCAGTCAGGGAACCCCTCTGAGCAGATGGAGCTCATCAGCCCTGTAAGGCCATCCATCTAAGAGAAGGTCACTCTAAACAAACCTACGTCCTGAGGACTTCGCTGCCACTGTCCAAGCTTGCTCAGCCCTGGCAGATGAACCTTAGGATTAAAGGGTGGACTCAGTTCAGCACACACTGTGTCTCACCTAAAAAATCCACTGAACAGGCTCAAAGGGTAATGACCTTTCCCAAATCTTCGTTCGCGAAGACTGGCCATACTATACTATAATACTGATATATTTGCATGATGAACAGAAAAATGTTTTATTTCCAACCCTCTTGGATATATTTTGGAAATTGCAAACAGTAGATTTAGAAGTCAGTTTTAATGCAAGAATGATAAACTTAAACATCTTTCTCAGAATGTCATATATTCTAGAAACAGGATTTATCCAAGAGCATCCATCCATTTAACATAAGAACCACAAACCCAGTAAAGACTTCTATTTTTTCTTTTATCTGTCCTTTTTAGCAATAAAAATAACAGAGTGATCCTTACATTTCTCTTCATCATATGAATCTATGCATTTATCTTGCTGATTTATATAATATCTATTCTCCTGCAGCGTTCCCTCTACGTTCAGTACTGGATTTTATTGCTCTATTGGGGAAAAATATTCTTATAGTTAAGGCACAGAACTGAGAGTTAAGTTTAATCAAACTTACAGCTCAAGCATTGTCAATTTGTCTTAGTTTCCAATTACAATAAAAGAGAACTGCATTTTTTTTAGTTATGAAAAGCTTTGCAACTGCAAAAAAACCAGCTCTAGTTTTTGATAGGGCAAAATAGTGATCTTTGTAGGGCAGATTTGGACTTCAGCCAGACTGCCACATCCCAAAATACCCAAATGCTGCGAAGCAGTTCAGATTCAAAAGCCATAATGCCGACATTCAGCTCTGTATCATAACAAAACATAAAGCTATTTGATATAAGGTCGACTTTCTTGAATGCCTTAGTCAAAAAGTCTGGTCAGGTCACGAAGGAAACTTCTACAGTTTTCTTGATTTCAAACCAATCTGCAATTCTGTCTTCCTTCTGATTATAGGAAACAACTATTCTTAGACCTAGGAGACCATTCTTTGTTGCACAGAAAAACTTCAGTTAGGGCATAGTATTATCGACTAGGCATAACCCATGCAAAAAATTGTACTTAAAGCCAACATGACAACAGAATGTACAGCTGTTTAGTGCTCAACAGCAGAACTAATTCTTGCAGAATATGACCCTTTCCTAATCTCTTTTGAGAAACAATTTAGAAGCTCTTTCTTTCATTTTTAACAAGCCGCAATCAGGGACATCAGCAAACTAATACCACTTGCATCCACTAGGGGTGTCCTTTGAGTTTTTGGAAAAAGATTAGCCAAGACTGATTATTATTTGTCATATAAGTCACTAAAACCATATTTTACTTTATGTTCTGCTTCTTCAGTGTTTTTCTCTGGCTGCTTGAACATTATATCATATATCATTACACAACTGGAATGATAAAATCTTAATTAAAATTAATTGTTATTGTCTGATTCCACTGTATAAATTTTCAAGTTACCATTTGATTGTGTTTGCCTATATAAAAAAAAAATGTTGACATCTGTGTCTTGACTTTGGCCTTACCTTCTCACTTTGTCAAAATAAACGAAAGACATACATGACTAACCATGAAGAGGACAGTGCTGTGCTGAGGTTTACTCATACAAATTCCTTCCCCAGGATTTCTACTTCTCACTTCTTGATTCTGTAAAAATCTTCATCCTGCACTGGTTTATGTTTATTTCCTTAAACGCATTTTCATTCTCCTGCAGTCTCTCTTGCAGTACAGTATCAACATCTTAACACTCTGTATACTTTATTGGTAATTAAATAAATATCTTGAATTACTGAACAAATCTAGACCTGGCTATATCCAGTTAAAGGTATCATTTGCCCACAATGGCCACTTTTTTCCTAAAAACACTGTCTACTTCTACAACAACTTGTCAGTTCAAACCCATCAAAAACGTTCCTTCCTAATCCCAATACAGGGCATTTTGCACTCTAAAACATAAAATAAATTTATTTTATTTTCCCCCTCCCTTCTTTTCTTTTTCATTCCTTGGGAGCAACAGTCACAAGTGCAATAACATTTCTTTTTCATTCCTTGGGAGCAACAGTCACAAGTATAATAACAAACAACATTGTGTTCCAATTCCTTCTTAAATCCATAATTTTTGACATTCCAAAATAGTAGTTTGTGGTGCCCACAAATATAATTGCTGATATAGCTGCAGACCACTACAACACTTTTGCTTACCCTCTACTCAAAGTAATGGCAAAACAACAGTTGACTGCAATGACAAACCTGATATTGTGAACACAGTGGAACACATTTATTACTGGTGTAAGACCATTGGAAACAATCCTTATAAATATGATATATTTGGTCCAGAAAAATTTCTCTCTTTGGTATTGATAAGTTAAGGATGTAGTTTTATGAACAGTATACCAAAACATTGAAGTGCACCCTATTAATAACCACTGAAATGTTGGTATATTTCAGGAGCCAAAGCCTATGCCTGAAAAACACGTTAAACATTTAGAAACAACTCTTCCTGCATTACTTTCTGTAAATAAATCCCATCAAAGCGTAATTTTTTGTATATTTTTCATTCCCCTTGCCTAAACATTTGTTTAGTGTTGTCATGTACTGCTAAACAGCTGCCACGTTTGATTTTGGACACAGTTCTGTTTCAGTGATGAGTGAAAAGATTCCCGGATGTATATTTCAATCATTATTATTAACAAAGAGCTCAGAACTGAGTGCTTGTTTGACCACTGGAAGCTCCTCATTTTGTGTTTAACAGGCTTTTTACTCTGAGATGTAAAACTTGATAGTAATTTTAAAGCTGACCATTACAATAAACAGAGTTAATCTGTAATGTCTTCATAGTTTTAAGATACTTTTTACTGGAGCTGTTTTCTCCCCCAGAACAGCTGTTTTTAAGTTATGTGTTTTATTTCAGTCTCAAAGGTCAACTCCAGACCTAGGAGACATCTGGCAGCTACCCCATTGTTATGGAGAGGAATGGCACTCTCTTGTGCAATGCTCGTGCTTAACAATAATGTCATGTATTTGCCTTGTTCACAGTTAGAAAAATGCTATTTTCACAACTAATGGAGTACTCCTGCGTAGCGGACCTACTAGCATGCACAGAGAAAAAGAAAATACATAGAAAAATGTATGTGAGGATGTAGTGTCTCGAAGTAAATAAAGTATATATATCGGAGCTGCACTATACTCCAACATAAAACCATTGGCTATTTCATTATTCAGATCTTATTTTATTTTAGGTGATTTTGTCACTGAGAGTCTTGACTAACTAAGAAATAGGATACTGAAGGAGAGGCTTCAGTCAAAATATATCTGAAATAGCATGTAAAACTAGATGGGCAACCAGTTCTAAAAGGCCCTCAGCTACATCGTATTTGTTTTTTTTAAACAGTGTGACCTCTTTATAACCACTTTTATACTTCACTGATAGTATGTTATTATATATTTATATAGGGGATTATTAATAGCACAATTACAATGTAATTGAATGCAGAACTTAATAACATTTTAACACTGAATTTAAAATACCATATGAATATAAAATTCCCTTTCAGTCTTGCTAACCTGATTGAGGGCTTCCCCCTGCACCTCCTATTTTTAAATAATATAATATTTCAGTTAACACTATGGCAGGGAAAGTGAGGAAGGAGAGGGACAGCAGAGCAGGTTTATTTTGATAACATTCTAGTTCATGTGGAAGAAGATTGCATTACATACATTTTGATCTCCAGATAAGAAAATGCTCAAAGAAACAGAACCAGAGGCTAATTATAAGCTTCCAGCCTTCAATCTAAAATGAAGGATTGTGACTGTTTATTTACATTGAGGGTTTTTTAGTAAGTGAGGATAGTTAGGGGAGTAATGCCCAATTAACTGATTGATCTGAGAGAAATCTGAAGCCTCTCATAAAAGAAAAAGGAAAAGAGATCACTTTGGAAATTCATGTCATTTCCTCTTGTGATCATCCTAATTAGCTTCTGATAAAAATGAGAAGTGAGGTGGGAAGTAGAAGGGAAGAATGTGAGAAATTAAGAAGCACATGATATGTTGGAATGTGTCAAATACTTGAACCCAAGGTGTGCCTGCTTTTTATTTCATCTAAGTGCAATGAAGTTTAATGGAACAATAAATACACTGGAGTTCCTCTACAAGGATTGCAGCCTTGGTGACTGACCTTTATAAACAATTATTTCAAACTTGTTTACAGAAGCTTATTCTATCATTCATTGTACGTAACCCCAAGATAGCTATTAAGGAAAAAAGTCCAGAAATGTCACGTGGCTTAATTATTGATTTTAATTGTTGGGGGTTTATGAAAATGTCCATCTATAAATGTGGTGACTAAGTTCCATATGAATTATGAATTATATCAGAACTCTGGCCAGTGCAAAGTGTACACATGCACACCAGTTTCTTTAGCTTGGAGATATGACTGGTGATGTTGAGACAGCCACAGAAACAAAAATACAAACCCAAAAATTTGTTCAGAAAGGACAATAACATAAAACAATGAACTGAGAAACTTTACTTGGGAGGAAGTAAGAGGACTGAAGTGCTGAGTGCTTTCAGCTGTTGAAGTATACAAGTGTTAGGTGGTCTTAATATGTCAATGGAAGCATAAGACCATGGTTGCAAGGCTCTGGTGGTCACATTTCACAACAATAGTAACACTGTTAATAGTGTAATGTGATGACCTTGATGGTGAAATACTGAAGTTTCTTCCTAGTATTTGTGACTGAGGTTGAGAGCTGAGAAAGAAGAGCAGATTAATATGAAGGAAACACATGCAGGTAAATGAGCTTGTCATGCTCAGTGTATTCACTTCGATGTGCTTTCATAAACTCTAATATACATTACAAGAATAATTTTTCCCCCTTTTAAAGCATATCAGTGATTTTAAGTGTTGTGGGAAAAAAATCAAAATGGACATAAAGTCCTACCTTTTGTTTGTGTTGTATCAATTCAAAGTTCAGCCACATTTTGTCTTTTAGTTCCAGTGAATCACATCAAACAAATATGGTCAGCAAGATGTCACTGGTTGCCACAAGAAAGGAACCCCGAAGAGGAGATACGAGGACTCCCCGAAACAACATCTCAACCTTGGCCATGTTGATCATCATCATTGGTCTACTCTGACCTCCAATTGGGAGGTCTGGAGACACATCATCTATAGTGCTACTGATGCTTTTGAGAAGGCACGCAGGATCACTCTTGAGGAGAAAAGACAATGCAGAAAGAATTGTGTCTTGTCAATACCACCTTAGGAATCTTTCCGCTGTGCCTTTTGTAACCAGGCTTGTCTATCTCGCATTGGCCTTTTTAGCCACCAGCGCACTTGTAGCAAGTGTGAGTAGAGTCCTTCCCAAATCTTCGTTTGTGAAGCCTAACCATGATGATGATCATTTGAAAGTTCAGTCACATTTTGTCTTTTAGTTCCAGTGAATCACATCAAACAAATATGGTCAGCAAGATGTAATCTAAACACCACTAGACAGCTTGCAACATTCACCTGGAAGATTTTACTCTGCACCTTCTGTTCAGAAATTCCTTGTAATAAAAGACTGAGTCAAAATTTTACACAAATATGAAAAATTACTTTCCCTTATACTGAAGCTTAATTTTAATGCATGTGGCAGCTTTAGGTAGGCAGAACCCCTATGACTGCGACACTTGCTTTCAGTTTTTGTTCTCCAGTGTTAAACTGAAATTATTTCTGTCAGCTTATCAAGGAACAGTTGTTTTCCTTTATAATTTTCTTTAGTGCATCTGGAAGGTAATTTTATACTGCTGTATTTTCAAAGGTTATCTTCTCACATAAATGTTTAAGTATGCATTTATGAACATCCTGAGAATGGTGGTAATTTTCACAACCTATATTCTCCTTCTCCTTTTCTCACTCTATAAAACACTTTCTTCTATAGAAACTCCTGCACAATATTTTGTTGAATTACCATGGACATTGAAAGAAAGAGTTCAGATTTGCTTCTCAAAATATGTTGTGTATAAAGTATACATGTTTGCTTTTTGAATTGGAGATGAAACAGATACTGAGTTTTGATACCAATAATTTGCTTTGGTCAGGAGCTAAAGAAGCTTGCAGTATCATGACATTGCATTTGACTCTCTCCTTACACCAAATTCAAAAGGTCTCTGTTTATCTCCCAGCCTCTTAGTCTTATCCTTCCAACCAGCTTTGTAAAGCCAACGCAGCATGCTTAGCAGCTAATTAGGGGCCTTGACCTGAAATCAGAGAAGAAGGAGTTTTGGGTCAAGAAGGTGATTAGAAAGACTTGAAAGACACAGTATCATTCTCTCCCCAATGCCCTCCCTTCATCCCTCCCCAGTGCCTTCTTGGAATAGCGGAAGAATGACCATTTGTGTGATTTTTTCCAGGATCAGCAGCTCCTTTATCACCACACTGATTCCATGATCTTTCATCCTTAATCCAGTTTTCCGCTTCTAGATAAATTTCAAAAGGGCAACATTTTATTCTGTTTTATTAATTACATGAGAGGATTGACAGAAGTTACTTACAGATCTTTACTATTTGTAAATTTGTAAATCCCCTCTATCTGGAGCCTAAGACTGTACTGACCAAAGAAGCAAGTCATAACAGTGTCTTACTTTTTCATGAATTAGTTGATGTAGCTATTACAAAGGTAAAACAGAAAACAAGAGCACAAAGAGTTTTGGATATTAGTACAGATCTCTTGTACATATGCTGTGTAGTAAAATGTAATTATTAGAGCTAAAAAAAAAACCTCTCAGCTGATTCCTTTCGAGCTAGATGGTTGTAATTTTTATCTAATTTTTGCATAGATATACTGAACGTCCCCTACACTTTCGAGTCACAGCTATGAATACAGATAGTTTCCCAATGCAGAAATCTTCAAAAACATTGCAGACTTGCATAGCAGCAGCCACAGTGCATCTGATTTCAGGTCTGTCTTAGCTCCAGCTAAAAGTAGGAATTTTTCAGGATTTAAATGAAAAATCTTCTAGGTTTACTTTAATCCATTAGCCTAAAACTCTTTTATAGGCTTCAGTTTCTGTTATAGCACAGTTTCACCAGAATGGAATTAAAGAAATTGAAAAGTCTTTTCAGGGGGATTAAAATTAAAAAGAAATCAACAGAAACAAAGGCATTATATTTCTTCTGCCCACTCAGTGCTAATCAGTGTTAAAATTGTTAATTTGCACCAAGGGAAAAGACTATGTAACTTTGTGAACAAGAAAGAATTGCAAACATCTTACTTAGGAACAAGAAGGTACTGGAAACATCTTATTCAGGACCATGTAAAAGATCTGGTTTTCAGAAAGTTGAGTGTTTTAAAAGTGTGAATTTTAACTATAGTATTTGCAAGTTCCTAGTGTGTGTGGGAAGCCTATACTAGTTCTATAAGGCACAGACAGGAGTAGACAAGTCTATCTGGGGCAATTTTTTCTGTGTTGGAAAATAATAGAACTAAATAGATTATTAGTTTTGTTCGATGAGGGATATTAGACCCTTGCACAAGGGCAGTATGATAACTGACATGGAATATTCAATGCCACATTAAATGCTAAGCACAAGTATTTTAATCCTTCAATGCTTTAAAAAAATGTTTAATGGTTACTTGCTGACTAGTGTGTTGGCTTATTAATTGCCCCAAAATGTCTTATAAATTCATGTTGTTAATGTCTGTAACTGATAGAACCTTAACTCAAATGTCGGAGGCATGTCCACGTCTCTGAAATACAACACCATCTTGCAAAAGAATGTACACTGGACAAAAAAATGTTTGTAGAAACAAGACTGATGAAGTGAAATAGCTAATTTTTGGCAATGATAATAAAAATACATTTTTTGTGTGATTTGAAGTTTTTCACTGAAGTGAAATTAGACCACAGAAAAGAACACAAATCATCAAGGCGGCCTAATTTTCTACTGAATTTCAAATGCTTAACTTCACACTTTAAATGTTAATTCAAAAATATGTGGGTTTAGTAACACTATAGTGTTACTTAACACTATATTTATACCTATAAAACTAAAGCAAATACAATACACTTTGCACTGCATATAAATTCTACTTCATAAACTGTCAGTACACACTTAATAATGCATTCAGGAGATTGGTTCTTTCATCTGAAAGGATCTACTTCAGAAAGTTTCTATATTCATTTTGGGAATATAAATTGCTCAAAGTATAGACATGTACATACATGCATTTTGAGTGTAAAACAAAACATGGACAAAACAAAGAACAATTTTCGGTGAGTGATTCCATAATGAATAAGAGTCTTTCATTCAGGTGTTTAAAACTGAATAGGAGCAAAGGATAAATAGAGACAGAGTATTTTCATATGGAAAGGGTAAAAGTAATGACTGCTTTGCTTGTAAAGGATAATTGGTTATTTAAATTCCAGATTCAGTCATATATCTTTATCACTTATATTCACTTTCAAATATTATTGCTAATAAAACAATTGTCTAAATCTGTAGTTCATCTATATTGAAATAATGGAAAGATCAGAGTAAGTTCTAAATTTTTTCATACAATGGAAAATTATTATTTATGAGTAAGGATATTTAATTATATTTGGATTATATATGAAGCTGCAATCTGACAGCTGCAATCTGTTTACTTTGTCACAAAGCTTAGTGATGAAAATTTTACTACAATATACTAATTACAATATATGGTTGGGAATAAAAGAGAGGTTGTCAAAGTTGGTACTTGGTGTAGTTAGCTTGTATAAAATACTCTAAACAAACTAACACAGGTCAATATCTCTGGTTGCCAATTTCCCCTTCCTACAGTGGATTTCAAGACTCAAGTAGCAGTCAAGTGTTAAACTCTTGCTAGTTTTCTATTTTTAAATGGTAGATAAACTCTAACTGAAAATTTTATTGTTTTCATGTCCGCTTCCTACAAGCAATAGCTCAGGAAGTGATAAAGCTGGAGCAATTACCTATGGCCCTTTCAGTGACTATTGCCAAGTGATTTCCTGGCTAGTTATAGACAATGGATCAGGAAATAAGCCTCGTGACCAGGAAACTTTAATTATTTTTATAGTTTTTTCTTAAAGCTAACGGGCCTAAAACAATGGATACAATAAATTACCTTTCAGTTCATAATTGCAATGCCTATAGTGATGGACAAGCAGTTAAATGTCTCAAGTATCCTTTTTAACTCCAAGTTCCTTGTCTGATATTGATACCTCTGGTCTCAATAATTTTTCATCATTCCTATATACATAAAAACTTCAATATTTTGTTCAAAGTACACCAATATGTTTGAATGCTATACAAAATTCACCACACAGTATCCATATACAGAGTAATATACATAAGCATCTATATGCCTCACAGAAGTAATTTTCATAATCAATTCGTAATTTTCAAGTAATTTTCAACTTGTTGCTGTCATTCTTGAAGACAAGCATTTATTTCCTTCTTCGCTTCAGCTTGAAACATTCGAATAGCATTCTCATCAAAATTTAAGAAAGCTTCCATTTACTTCTATGGGGTTTGGTGTCAGTGGGACCAGAATATCAGCCCACGTCTCTTAAGCTTCAAATGATATTTTAGCTACTTCTGTTCATAACAGAATTGAGGAAAATAGACCTGGGAGAAAGTTATGAAAACATTTCTAAATATTTGTATATATATATATGTAAGGTAAACACATGCAGATATTCTTCCCAAGAATGCCAAAGCAGTGGAAAGATTAAAAAAAAAGGTTTATTTCAGCTGCCAGGATCACTTTTTATGATGTTACACGCATCAGGCCTCCCGAGGCAAAAGGCCTCCTTCTGCCTCTTCCAAGGCTTTTTGTATCTTCTCTCTCTCCTCCCTCACCCTCTCTGGCCCAAGCAGGTCTTGTACATGTCTGCAAACATGTCATATCTCTGCATACCAGAGAGCAAGGCTGAGAACTTCTCTTTCTATGTGGAGGGGGGAGAGGAGGGGAAAGTGTTGAAATTGCCTTTGAGAAAGAGTTACCATTTAGGCAGAAAACCTTCCTAGTGAAAACCGAGTTCTCACTTTCCGTAACAAATTCTTCTGGAAATGTATCTGTTCCTACAACATATCACAATTTAATAGTTAGAATTTACTTTAATGAAATTTTAAAGAAGGAGAAAAAATTATAAATACCTAAGGTCTAACCTTTCATAAAAGCCAGTGAAAACACTGTTCTGACTAGGATGGCAAGAGGAATCCAGTGGAACTTCTATGAAAACGTAAGATACAGGAAGAACGAGTAAAATTTCAGGTCTGAATCCCACAGGACTTAAAGAATAAATTATGACCAAAACCAACAAAACAGCCACACACAATGAAATGAAGAAACAGAAAAAACTCTATTTCCCCTACATGAGATAAACGGATGAATATTGAGAAACTCTCAAGCTCTGTTTCCTCAGTTTCCCTAGGAAAGGTTTTTGTAACATTGAATGAGCTCAATCTTGCTGTTTGAAAAATACTTTGAAGTATTTTTGCTGGATGATTACGTCAAAAAGGAAAAAGGTACATCTTTTGGACTTGTGTTATCTGCACAATCAGATGAATTTTTTTGAGCAGACTAATCTGGGGTTTTGTTTATTTGTGCTCAATCCAACTAGGATAGTGTTCTGCTGACTGACTGACTGGTCTCTGTTGGAGTTTTTGAAGATCTGATGAAGAGGGAAGTGGCAGAAAACAGAATGTATAAACACCCTGTCTATTCTTCTAACTCTCCCTCCCCACCAAAAAAGAAAAAAAGAACAAATATTATATCATCACTACAGTAGTTGTAGTTTTCCTAGTTTAGACCTTGGAAAAGAAAAAAAGTAGAAAAATTTCATTTTCTTCAAAGAGAACTCAGCCCTCAGATCAAGATGTGTTTTCTTTGTTTTGTTTTTTTTTTCCTTTCAGTAAACAGATGTCTACCCTTGCAACTGTTTTTTTGAACTGTTACTTTTGAAACTTGACACATGAGACTTCTGTAAACTTAAATAAATTCCATTTTCCTAGGGAAAAATATATTTTTATATGTATTATAGATATAGACACAAAATTACTTTTATTGAAACTATGTGTATGGTTGCATATAATACAGCTTGAAGACAAATATCCTTGTAAAGAACTATATTTAGGTCATTAAAATTTAAAAAATATCTAATGCACTAAATTTACAATCCTTTCTGTATATTTGTGTTAAGTATTAATATTTGTTATTCATCGAGAGCCTCTCAGGCCTGAAAATTTATAAAAAGAGAATGAAAAGTTTTCAGCCTGAAACAAAGATTGAAGAAAACTGAATGCTCAGGAAAGGACAAACTGCTTCAAAAGATATGATTCAGTTGTTAACATCATAGAGAAATGAAGGAGACATTTGAAACAGCAGTGTATGTCTAGAATTTTTCATGGATAACATATTAATTAAATATGCTCTTGGAGAAAGAAAGGGCAAGGGATGGCTCAAGAAAATTGTGAGGTAAACCTTGAGGACTAGGATACAATAAGGATATATATAGAAGTAAGACTGCACGGTAGTAGAAGAGACTATTTAATCTCACTTTTCCAATAGTGGACAAGAAGTTTAAATGAAAATTAATATGAAGTCATAGATAGGAATTTCCTACCTGTGTAGTAACCAGAAATGTAACAAATAGTACCATAAGCAGTAGAATCTTTGAAGACTGGTGTCTTGTATTTGAATTATATTAGTACCCGATATTTCACAAGCTCCACTTGATGCTTATTCCATACTTCCATCAACATTCCAGGTGATGTTTCCCATTTTAAACTCTGTGCTATTTCATTAATTTTGAGCTAATCACAAAGCAAATCAAGGTGTCCTGTCTTTAACATTTTACTTTTCGTTTTGCCTGTAATTTCTGTGAAAGAAATATTTGAAGCACCTGTGTCTCTGTCAAAGCAGTCCGTTTGGCCAACGGACAGTGTCATGTAGAGGTGGGAGTCAACAGATACAGGGGAAGATGAGGAAACAAACTATGATCTCACTTCCTTCAGAGAATAGACCAGAAATGACAAAAGCTTTTATAAACACTATCTCTGCTTGCCTGAACCTAGAGAAAGGTTCAGATCAAAATCTAGGCATAGCTTATGGTTGGATTGTATATCTTTTGAATTACTCCACTCATTTTCAATATTGTTTTGAAACAAAAATTACTATGAGAAAACCTGTACAGTAATTCCCATGGCTAAGCTTCCCAGGAGTTAAAGTTTCCACAATCTTGAGCAAAACATTTAAATGTTCAGCACTGCTGTCAGCACAATACATCAATTAAAGGTCCAAGCAGTGTCAGTTGCACTTGTTTATTTCATATATTATATTTATCTCTTCCTGGATTTCAAGTGCCTTCTGATCAGCTTTCTTATCCTTTGAAAACATCTGTACATAATTGTTTCAAATGAACAGAAACTTACTGCAATATCTATTCAGCTGTCAGACAGTCAAGGTCATACAAGGTGCAAAAACGCTTATCTATATGAGAACAGACTGAAATCACCCCTTACGTAACCCCAGTGACTCCAATTACAACTTTGTTTTCAGTGGGGGAAATACTTGGAACTTGTAGTGGATTTTTCAAAGTCATCTTTTCCAAGACCCTTAGCTATTGTGCAGACAGGAATGTATGATTTAGAAGAGACCACAGGAGAGCTGTGATTCCTTAGCTTGGAGGTTTATGCATTTTACATGAGATTTGGTACTTTGCTATGGTGGTCCAAAGACTGGATTCAGTTGATTCCATAAGCTTTACTGTAAATAATATAATAAGTTCTGGGACCACAGATCAGAACCAGAGACTCAACCCTTCCCTCTCCCCTTCCCCCCACCCCCTCAAAGGCTTACAAACGAATTCCTGTTTAGATCATGGTTCTGTTCGAATCTACAGGATATACCATATCACATGTAGTATAAACGTTGCAATATTGATATTAGAAATTAAGAGTATTTGGAATCAAGACCCAAAAGCAAAAGCTATGGAGATTAGTTCAGATTGCATTAAATTATGTTTTGAGGGTGTTTAAAATGAAAGTACCAGCTAAAGGTTTGAATGTATGCTTAAATGTTAGCTAATATGGAAATTTGAAGTTTACTTGTCATACATGTGAGACACTTTCCTGTAATAAAAAAAAAGTTTTATCACAAAATTTATTTGAATTAATCTAGTTAGATTATGTGCTCACACCTATAGCCATTTCAGGATGCAAAAGTGCATGTGAAAAAGCTGTACAGACAAAGCTAGCCAAACAGACCTCTTCAAAAATTAAGAAAGCTCTTCACATAATGTGATAGAACTTAAATTGTGAATTTTTAAGTCACACAAATGAAGAGGTCAAATCATTAATCTTTTTTTTTTCCCCTTATGCTTTTTCTGGTGACCTCTTCTATCTTAAATAATCTTGATTACTCTATCTATAGAACAGGAATGTAAGAATTCAGACATAATTAGAGGGTAGTAGAATTGTGCCTGTCAGAAAAGTACTTTAAAAAAAATCTCAAACCAAAGCAGTGACAAGATCTAACCACAAGATATAAATATCCATGAATAGCATGAAATCTAACTCAGTCTAGGTCTTCCAACTGACTTGCGTGGCTTTAAGCCACCAGAAAATAAAAGACATCTTACACACCAGAAAGATAACCCAACTTGTTTTTCAGCTTTCTTGAAGTGCAAGAGTTTAGAAACTCATATATGGATAAAAAAAAAGTTGTTCTGGAACAATTTAGAAGAGCTTTTTCTGTCCTGGGAGTCTTTCCAATTCTGTTCACCTCTGTAAATTCAGACTTCTATTATCCAATTTCTCACACAAAATGCTTGTTCTCAGACACGCAGTCTGTTTTTTATACAGCTTCCAGGTCATTTGAACAGTTTTGCAATTGCAGATCTGATCCAGAGTCCCCTCAACTAATCCTATTGAGTTTAATTTTTAACTACTCAGTTATTTGCCAACTTTCATAATTTACTTCCTTACTTACACACACTGCTTATGCAGATTTTTAGTCTCACTCAACACTATTAACATGAGGACCTAATTCTCTGCAAGCTGCACGTATCATTCTGAATTTTGTTTACTTGCCCCTTTGAAAAAAAAGGACATCAAAACCAGCAGCCAAATTTTGATTTGGAGGTTAAACCACAAATAGAATAAATTGTTTAAAATCTTTCTTACTACCCTTCTCAATTATCCAGGGCCTTGCAGTCATCCAGACAATTTTCAAACCATTCATTCCTTCCACAGTTTTCTTTTCCAGATTAAAGGTCCTTTTTTTTTCCTGATATTTTAATAAATAAGTAGTACTGAGATAGTTATAGAATACAATACAATAACATCTCAGTCTTCTTTTAGGTGAGGTAAATGAAATCCTTAAGTCTCTCATTCCCAAGCAATTTTTAAAGCTCTCAGAGAAGGCTTTAGTTGCTTACTACACTTTAGACAATGTTTAGATTCAGTCCCAAATATGTCAAAATATCTGTAACAGTTACCCATAAAATTCAGAATTGTGATGAAACTCCACAATTTAACATCAGCAACCCATCTAGGAGTTTCATTATAAGAGATTCACGTTGTTCTAGCCATAATTATTATGGAAACCCCAAATGATGTGGCAACTTGAGAAAATGTGTATTCCTGTCCTATACCCTGCATATAATCCCCATACATTTACTCCTCCTGGCTGCATGAAAGCAAGATAAAACACACTACTAAGCTTATTTCCGTCTTCTGGGCAGTTTTCTCATCACAGTTTCTTTACTTTAAACATTTTTCCTCCTTATAAGAGCTTCAAATACTCAATCTCCTTTAAGGTCTTCTGCTCTTCCAAAGGGAGAAACATCTCCAAGTCCAGTACATATTAAATTCCAACCCCTTGGGTTAAATTTATAAAGAATCTGAGGACTCATTAGAGCTGCCAGAAATAGATTTAGATATATTGAGAAAGTATAAAGGGAGAAGCTATAAAAGCAGTGTTGTTCTTGGTTAAATTCTTATACATTCAGCATTTGTAATAATCCAATACAGTAAAACATGTGACTATGATCTGTTTCTTAGATTACCATAGTTTGCATGACAATTTTGTGATCCTGTACAAAAAGTGCACAGGATAAAAAAGTTGCAATAACTTCAAAGTTGCTGATTTTGTGAGATTTTTTATTATTTTACAATAAAAATATCAGTTCTCCTTGACTTTTTAATACAAAATAGCAGTGCAATGAGAGGGGAAAACAGCTATCAGAATCAGGCAACAGCAGCCACAATACTGCAAGATCTTCCACTGGCATAAGGCAAGTTCCATCATTTAAAAGAGTTCAAAGCCTTCCTTTGGCCTATTTTAAACCTACCTGGTCTTCCCTTACTGCTTAGAGAGCAGATAATAGATAATTGTGAATAAAAATCACAGGCAGAAATGGAAGTCTTTCTTTCATTTTAGGTCTGAGAAGAGGTGCTAAGAAAGTTATTTTGCTGAAGAAAGAAGAACTGTGTGGGTGTTTCCACACTGGTCAGAAAAAAAAAGATTTGATGAAAGTCATGGGAATTTATGTGAAAGCTTCTGCAGGGGAAAAGTTATTCCACATCTAAAATGAAGCTGTGAGGTAATTCAATCTCTTACTAAACTTACCAGGGATGAAAAAATAAAATTATAGCTTTAAAAATTGTATGGTTAAACTGAATAATTGATTGCAAGAGAAACAAATCCCAGCTTCACATCTTTCAATTGTATTCTGGTTTCCACCCTTATATACTTTCCGCATGTAAGCAGAGTTTCTGCTTCTCATGGTTGTCTGCTTATTTTCACTGAAAATAGCAAAAAACAGTATGGAAACAAACCATTTATAAACACTTTTGTTGTACATAGCCATTAAGTAGGCATGCTTCTGGTTTTCCTGAAAGTATTTTTCCCAGAGAAACCTAAGACAACAACCATCCTGTTAAGAAGTCTCTTAAATTAGTCAGGGAAACATATGGTGTGCCCTCCTATGGAGGCTATATTTTGGCTATAGCTTTCTGATCTAGGTTTTGGCATGAAATATCTGCCCAAGGACATACAAGGTCTTTACATTAAATATAACTTGTAATATGTTATCAATCATGATTTACAGCTGTGGATGATTAGATATTAGGTTTATCAGGGTTGGGTTTTTATAATTTGGAGAAATATTTTTCTTATGTAAAACTGAAAGTAGCATAACATCTGCATTGGGGGAAGGATGCATTTTTCTGAGTCAGTGTTGGTGGGAGATGAAGTACATAGATGAAGTAAGTGGAAGTGGAGGGAACCCAAGGCATTCCAAAAATATTCACATTTCATATTCACATATTCAAAATATTCGCATTTTTTCATGTGAGCATGTTTACTTGCCTTTCCTTTCCATACAGCTGTAAGTTGGTTGCAATGGCTTTCTCTAGCAAAACTGCTGCAACTGGGGAAGCATATGCACGGGCACTTAAGTAGAGATGTTAATTAATACTCCATTTCTTGTAAAAACCACAATACTATATTTCCAGTTTACAATATTATATTGTCCAACCTTATCTTTCTCTAAAGGTAATACCAATGCCTGTACATCTTCCCTGCTATGCTACAGCAATTAAATATCATAAGTGATTTTATTTTTTTTTCCAGTTGACATGCTAGTGATCGTTCAAAGGTTAGACTTGAAGATCTTAGAGATCTTTTCTAACCTGGATGATTCTTTGATTCTGTCATATGTGATTAGCTCCACCCATTCTTTATTAAGGTGCTTGTGGCAGCAAGCATCATTTTCTGCTCAATTTTTAATTAGCCAGAGTGAGAGCATAATTCCTGCTGATTGCTACAGAACATTTCTACAAACTGGAACACATGCCAGAGTCAGTATTACTTGCTTCTGTGTTGATTTGTCAGTGCCTCACTGTGCAGGTTGATTAAAAAGACCATTTTCAATGCATCTATCAGAAAAGGATATGGCAGAACGTGCACATTCCACAATGGGGTTGAGTATTTTGTAAACTAATATTAATCTTCACGAAATCTTTACAGTGGAAGTAACACAGATGCTAAAAAGTTTCTATTAGGTGCTCCGTGATTTATTTTGAATCATAATAGAGGCTACACCTGTAGCCAGACCATCCTTTCAGCTGTGCTTTAAAAGCAGCCATGGCAAAAGCATTTGAGACATTGGAGAAAGAGGAAGCAAGAGCTCTAGATTTCATTTGGAAGTATTCGCCTAACATTTTTATGACTTTCCTGATGTGAGAAGGAGCTCAACTTGCCTTTTCTAGAAGGATAAAGAACAAAGTCTCAAGTGCTAGTATCAGTCAAATATTCTGAGCTAAACAGTCAGCTTTAACTATGAGAAGAGGTGATAACATCTGCTTACATGAACACTTGGATGCTCCTGTTCAATGCTTCAATATTATCTTAGTTTGTCAACATTTGTGAATTCTGCCAATTAACCCCTGTCAGAATAAGCAAAAAGCATTGCCAGACAGCTGAATTAAAAGGGAAATTTATATCTTCTGCTGCTTGTATGGTATATAAGCATATAATTACACACACAGACACACCTACATATTGTACACATGTATTTTGAATTTTTGCTGTTAACATTTGTTTGCCATTTTTTACGTTACTTAAATTTGTGTGCAGTTTACTGTAGGACCTTGAAATAACAGCCTGGTGAGACATCTCATAAACTGAAATTGTTATTTGGCTTATATATTTTGCAGTTCTGTAATGTAATAATGCAACCCTTAAATCCCTTCAGCATTCCACCTTGGGGCTTAATCCACTCGAATTGGATGCAGAGCACTAATTGACATTGTCTGATTTCATGACCCCAGTGGAATGTTTTACAATAATTAGAGCAAACAACACAAACTTGCAGCATAAGCATAATCTGTGTCACTGTCACAAAGACTGGCTGTTGCCTTTTAGAGTCTTCTAGGACAATAGTGACAGATATTTTTGTTCAGTAACTGTTTTTCAATTGCAACTGACTCTCCTCAGGTGGTGTTAAAACACTTTGTCCTTGTTTGATTTTCAGTGTACTGTAACTAATGATATTTCTACATTCATGTAGCATAATGCAAATGAATGTCTGAAAGTTGTGTTTAGCTACTGCTGCTGTGAAGACAATTTTTACACATAATTGATATGTTTATGTCATGACAGTCATGACAGTCAGACCAGAATTGCTTAGCAGTGGACATTGAACAAGATTTTTTCACACTGCAGTTTCTTAACCAATGTCTTAAAGTATTGTGGTTTAAATAGAGTAAGTTTAAAGTTTGAAAAAGGTAGTTTGATAACAAAATAATTTAATGAGGTTGCTGCATAAGGAGCAGACACTTCCTTCCACTACTTCAAACTGAATGCCAAGGCATTTTCCTTAGAACATAAATCCAACCGTGCTGACGAGTCCTTCACCAACTTTGTGAGACTTTTCTCAGCAGATGGAAAGGACTGTGAAGTGGATCCATGTTTAGTTTGAAAATCTACTGAACTATGTTTCATATCTGGCTTCTCCTGATATGAATTCTTTTAATATTTTGACTTAAAGTTAGTAGCAAAAATAATTCAGCTTCTTGAAAATAAGAGTTCTGAAAGTGTTTGTACTGAACTACTTCATTAGGTATTTCATCTACAATTCATTATCCAGCTAATTGTCCTGAGACAAATTAGAATAAATGTTAAAGCATAGTTCAGTAGAACTGTCTGCTCTATGTCAGGGGTGAATGCATTAGTCTTGTAAAAAATATTCTGTTTTACAATTGTCTTTTCTGTCTGCAATGAAGTTAAGCATATTAACTATGTAGGACTTAAGAAATCCTGTTGTCAGTTGTTACAGTATTTTTGACTATACTACTACTAGAATGTGCATTCTACAGAAAAATTGAAATTGTTTTCATATAAGTTGTGCATTTAACTAATGCAGACCTGTGGTACTTCAGTGTTGCAGTTTTTATAAGGTAGGTCAGGCTTATCTTGTAACGTGCTTGGTCTAAAGTTGCGGCATAATAAATGCATGTCTACTCAGCTCACCACTTCAAATTACTGGTGAAAATAAGTGCTCCCTCTGGCCTTGGGCAGGTACAGTGTTAGCAACATATTTCTACCCACTTGATTTTGCTCTTGTGGAGCATGTGCAGCGGAAACAGCAGTTAGATCCTGATCCAGCTCCGAAGTAACAACACATTTCGGCAGCTGGTTTCCTGCTTTTTTCATGCAATGTTTAACTCTTCTTTAGCAGGACTTTAGAAGCCTGAAGGGACTGGAACATAACTAACCAGATTTTACTGGGAAGACTCATACCAATGCAAGGTTTATTTCTTATCAAGACTTTGTACCAAGTAAACTCTAGGAGAAAAAAATTATGTAATGGTCCAAGTAAAATTGCATAATGATCCAAGTTTCCAATCTAGTGCAGTTGCTTGAACTCTGAAAAGAGTTCCTTGTATCAGATATTTAGTCCATAAGTGTTATTACAAAGGATGAAGTAACTTCCTCTCCATAGTAAAGCTGTAGTCAATTGCAGAATATCTCCTCCTCAATACATGAGGAATTGTTTCTGGGTGCTGATAACTTTATGAAAATCACATATAGATTATGGAACACTATACAAATAGTTTATTTAATTAATATAGCCATTAGGTAAAATGAAAAGGGAAAAATAAAAAGAAATTTTACTGCAACTGGAAAGAGTATAAAACAGGTAGCAGATGAAAGGCAGCTATATTTTCTCCTCAGTCTGCTTCCTTCAGTCTGCCCTTCTTACCTTAACACACGAGTCCTATACTGATATCTCTTCCATTAACTTCAGCAACATTTTACAGTTACTGGTTTAACATATGAGTCTGCCCTAATATGCACACATATGTGCCTCTTCAGTTAGGATAAGTAAAATTCAGGCTACGCTTAGTACATGAGAGGTAGTGCACAGTCATGTTGAAGTCTATAGATGAGAGGAACTGACTTAGGAGCACCCAACCAGAATGATTTAGGCACTTAACTAGGTTGATATGAGTGGGATTAAAGCAGTAAAAATGGCTTTATGGGGGCATGAAATTTGTTATGGAGAGAAGAGAAATATTCAGACCCCTCCGGGCGATATTGCTCATATGGTGTGCACACCTATCATAATGCTTGCACATGGTTATACAAGTAATTTTCTTGGACCTTCAAAGCTTCTCCACTCTGTGGTCACACTGCTCTCTTTCCTTTGAAATCAGGCTTGTATCTGCCCTTAATATTTGCATTGTCCAACTTTCCTATATTAACTTCAACATTTATGATTGGCAAGTGTTTTTGTCTTTTTCTTCACTGCCTCATATTCCCCTTTACTGAGGAAGCAATCTACCACTTGAGAGTGAAAAATTGCAGGATCGCTAATGTCTACCAAGCAGGAACAAGCTTAGGTTAATTCACATCCCTAATAGCATTAATGGGGCAAATAACTGAATGTCCTGCATGGCATCACTCACTGAGACTCTACAGGAATGGGGCAGAGTAAGGTTATAGATGGTGTTACTCCTTCTTTCCTTTTTTTCAGATCTGCACAACAGCTAGCCTTATTAAGAGTCAAGCTGGGTTTTTCAGGGGGGAGTTGTGGTTTGGGTCTTTTTGGTTTTTTTTAAACAGAAATCTTGGGCAAGCCATATGCTAGAGATCCATATGCCAGAGATCTAACTCTTTTTGAACTGCACAAGGGAAGCCAAATAGGTAGCATACACAGAGAAAACTATCTAAGAGCTGGGATTTGAAAGTTATAACTATTTTATTTCCATATCTTATTTTTATAGTGTGATGAATACTGCTTGCAAGATGATATGTGGCAAGATTACCCTTATATGCCCTAGGTCCTTGCCACAGATGATTTACAGACTAAAACCAGGCAGACACAGCTACCAAAGTTTAACAAAAGGAAGAAAGAAGTCCAAACAAGATTTAGCCATATCTTGCTAGTTCCCATACATGACAAACTGACCCCTGTGACTTCGAAGTGTTAAGTTAGCTAAGAAACTGTTATCTATATGTTGTTCTAAACTCCATTATTTTCATTTTAAATCCAGTTTCACACCTCATCTTTCTGCCACTGACCCATTAGCAAGATAACTTTGGTCTGGGGTACTGCACTACTGTCAGTACATCTCTATTTATCATTCAAGAAAAAAAACCTAAGAACAGGCACACCCAGTGCATCAACAGATTTGGAACTGCTTTTCTTTCCAAGAATAAGCTGGGCCTGTTTCTCATCTGAAGCACTCAACTGCTGATCAGCTTCATGGTTCATGTTTCAGTCAGTAAATGCACCTTAGAGCAGGTTAGTTGCACTTCAGTATTCATTTGGAAAGTATAATTCAGTAATAATAAAATTAAGGCAACCACAGATATGTAATTTTTTTGCCTCTTTGTTGAACAATTCAGTATGTTCCCTATTCCCTCGACAGTACAGTTTGTACATTAGGATAGTTATAGGTTTCTTTACAATCTTCCACAATGTCTTAAAAGAAAAGTATCCATCCTGAAACAAAGGAAGTACTGGGTTTTGGTTTTGTTTTTGGTTGGTTGGTTGGTTGGTTTGGGTTTTTTTGTGTGTATTTTTTTTGTTGTTGTTGTTTTGTTTTTTTTCTGTGTTTGTTTGTTTGTTTAGGTTTTGGTTTTGTTTTGTTTGTTTGTTTGTTTGTTTGTGGGGTTTTTTTTGTATTATTCATAGTAAAGTAAAAGAAATCTAACAAACACCGTTTGGAGGTTACTTCAGTACAGTTCAATTTAATACAGAAAGGCCCATTTTGAAGTGGAATTAAAATCTGTACGGAGAAAAAAACCTGATGGCGTCAGTCACTGGTAACAGGAAGCAAAGGTGAACAGAATTACTCCTAGTGCAAATTTCACAATACATGCCTACTTAAATGAAATTTGGTGTTATATTATAACATGTTTAATGGTTAACAGTTTACACGTAGTTAGGGTGACTGCATCACTAGACAAATATCCCTGAGGCAGCTGTGAGGAGGCAGGCATAGAACCAATAATGCTATCCAGATATATTAGTACACTCTTGAACACTGTAGCTATTTTAGCATAATGCTATGCCTATACCACACTACGTGGCGTAAACAGTCTGAAAGTCCTGTAATCCTTTAGTTTAGTTAAGTTAGCCCTGAATGTACCCTTTACTGTTTTTCACTAGGCAGATATGTGACAACAGAAATAACTGAATTTTTAAAGAAATAATCTTGTAATAGATGCCGAGACGGCAGCGCTGTGTAAAGGGAAACTTACAAGACCTGAAATGACTCTGCAGTTCATAATTCTACCTTACTAGTTCTCTTCCAATTTATTTGGACAGGTATATTTCTTGTAGTTGTCAAATACTTGAAGTCCTGAACCTGACATTCGCACAATACAAGAGAACTCTCTATTTTATATTGAGATTTGTTTAAAAAAATATAAAGAGATACGGGAAAGCAGTGCTGTGGAAAGGGACCAGGGGCTCCTGGTCATTGCCAAATTGAATATGAGTCAGCAGTGCCCTGGCAGTCAGGAGGGCCAAACATGGGAGGTATCAGGCAAAGCATCACCAGCCGGTCAAGGGAGGGGATCGTCCTGCTCTGCTCTGCACTGGTGCGGCCTCAGTGAATATTGTGTGCAGTTTTGGGCACCACAATATAAGAAAGATATTAAGCTCTTAGACAGTGTCCAATGAAGATGTGAAGGGCCTTGAGGGGAAGCCACTTACTGTGTTCAGTCAGGGGGAGACTGAAGGAAACCTCATTGCAGTTACAACTTCCTTGAGAGGTGAAGAGGAGGGACAGACACTGATCTCTTCTCTTTAGTGATCAGTGACAGAACCCAAGGGAATGGGTTGAAGTTGTTTCAGGGGAGGTTTAGGTTGAATATTAGAAAAAGTTCTTCACCCAGAGGGTGGTTGAGCACTGGAACAGGCTCCTCAGGGAAGTGGTCAGAGCACCAAACCCAAGAGAGTTCAAGCAGTGTTTGGATGATACTCTCAGGCCCATAGTGTGACTCTTGGGAGTGGTCCTGTTCAGGGCTAAGAGTTGGACTTGATGATCCTTGTGTGTCCCTTTGAACTCAGCATATTCTGTGATACTGTAAAAGCATGCTATAACACGTTTGTTTGTGGGCTTGAATATGTTACAATCAAATATTAAGTTGAATTATTTACAAAAATATCAGCTTATGAAAAAGAATGAAACAAAAGTTTTGTGTAAAATGTGAATGAATGCAACAAATAGTTATGATGACAGTGATAAAAACTACAACTAAAATTTGTGGACTTAGAACTATTACCAGTGGAGTAAGAAATAGGTACTCTCAGAGGTCTTCTTTAAAATCCTTGTCACTTTCACAACATAAAACATAGAAATAAAAAGGAATAAACCCACAAACAATAATAGTAACCATATCTAAGCCTTAATGTACCAGTGCTTTTCTCTGAGTTTCATGCTCTAGCTCATTTTTTTCCTTTCTCTAATCCTGTTGCTCAGACTTCTTCTTCTGTGTTTAGGCTGCTCAGTCCTTTTTCTGCTTTGACTACAGATGTACAGCACCCAAACCAATGCTGGGGTCCTGAATTTGTTGTGTACTGCTAAGGAACCTGCCTTAAACCTGGTTCTTCAACTGCTGCTTAAGGCCTTTTCTTGTGCATATGTTGTGATGATTACTTCTGCTTCACCTAAGTAATTTCTCAATAAAAGAGCAGTGACTAGGCCTGCAAAATTCATAACAGCCGTGTGGAAACTTCCATATTGGTTTCTGAATATGAAAGTGTATTGCTATTTAAAATAGAGGTGAATTCACATTGATAGATTAACAAAATCCCTCAGCAACCACCAAGTTACTAAAAGGAAAGTAACAGAAAGAAACTTGGGAAATAATACCCCTAAATTATACTCTCATTAATTATACTTATTTTAAATTTTCAAGTAATAAAGCAATAGAATAAAAGATTATTATACTTGACACTGTGGTCCATTTATGTTTCTCATCATCCAGGGGAAAAGAAATGAAGGGTTCAAACTAGTGCTGTGTCCCTTTAAACTATAGTCAACTAGCCTCTGAAGGATTAAGGACAATGATAAAAGAAGTTCCTCATTCAGTCTGGATATACAATCTTTTTAATAGGTTTTTCAGTAAGTATTTCTAAAGAGGTATAAATCCTATCATACCCAATTGCTCTTAACCTTTTCAATGAAATCTTTCCAACTTTCCAAAACTTAGCTCTTCAGATATAGTGAAGTTGTTTAGGACAAAAGTTGTTTAGGACACTGTGCTTTATACTCAGTGAGAAGAGGATCAAGTTCTTTAGCTTTTCAATTCTTACTCCCTTTCCTGTCCTCAAATCAAAGCAAACTGGTTTGAAAGTTGTGTTATGGCATTCCTGTGTGGAATATAATTTGAGACATGAATTAGTCACAACAGCTTAACAAGTCTTAATCAGGCATTGGTACATTGGCATACTAAATTTTATTTTTAAAAGCTCCCTGAATAACACTTGATTTTTTTTCCTGGCAAATCAGAAGTCATTCCTTTAGAAAATCGTATCAACACCAACTGTATTAAATGTGTATTATCTTAGCAATGCCTACCAAATGGAGAATTCAGTTGATCATGCCTGTTATAACACATTTAGTAGCTGTTGTTAGACCATTCTTAAAAGGGTAGCTGTGGGAGCAGCTGAGCACTGCTGTGTTTACAGCTCTGCTCACTTCTTAACTACATGGGCTGGTTTAGGCAGTCTGCACATTGATTGCAGAAATACTGGCAGGTGGTTTGCCTGATTAGGCTGAGAGGTGTCATAACCTTCATAAAAGGCTGCCAGACACCTGAAACAGAAATATCTCCAGAGCTCCATTAGCAGAGGTAACAAATCTTATGCCATTGGAATTGAATTTCAAGTTTAGCACTAGGCATTAAATTTCTAAAATAACATCATGATCATATAGCGAATTGCACTGCTGTAATGCAGTTCCTTACAGAAAGTGACAATATTTGCAATTAAACAACCTCTCATGTCATGTTGCTTTTTCAAAACTGTGTTAGAAGTCATAAGCAATTTAACAAAGTCACACAGCTGTCATTGATGACCATTAACTAACCTGATGCAGCCTTTCAGCTGAATTTAATGTGTGCTTTGATCTTGTCACCTGCTGATTCAAAAAGAGTTTTCTGTTAATGAGAAGGGAGGTCTTGACCTTTTATATTGAGTTTAACATTAATATATTTTCTTTGAAAATAGATACAACTTCTGAAAAAACATCCAGTGGTTGGAAGTAGTAATTGTTAAGGGAATAATTTCTCTTTTGTTAAGGTGAGGCTTTCAGAGTGCTTTTGAACTAAATCTCAACATTGTGATGCATTCTTTTTGCAAAAGTGAGAATGGTAGGAATCACCATGAAAAGATTATTTCACAGGATTTTACAGACAATGATGCAGAGAGCTGGAAGAAATTTTATAAACCTCATGGGAACAGAGTAAAAATAAAAAAAATAACTTCAACTATTTTAGACTATACAAAACTTTTGAATATAGATAAATGCACCCTTCTTCAAGCTAAACCACATTTGCAGTAACTTACTAATTCTTACTTAAAAAAACCCCTAATTTATTATTAAGAGATGACAAATCTGAAAGATTTAAATAGATTATATATAGTTTATAAAGACTTGTAAAGTCTGCGATTAACTTTGAGATAAATATTTGCTTATAGGAGGTTATTGTATATACTTTAACGTGCTTTCCCTTGAAATGAAGACTGTGTTTCCACAATGAATAGACATTTCACATTTACTCATTGTTTTTGTTTTGCTATTACTAGTTTCTAAAAGAAACACTTTGAGGTTATTTTATATTTTAATCCCCTTCAATGTTTTATAACTGCTTCTATTACGGTATTCTTAGACTGAATAGTTGTTACACCTAATTGGTCCAAAATATGGAATGTTACAAGACTGCCAAACCAGACAAGAAAGAATTAAACAATGTTAAGTAATTTTGAGTTATTTAAGTAGTTAAACTTGTGTTTGTGTATGTGTGTGACCAAGATCCAGTAGTTATTAAGTTACTTCTGCTTTTGGCATTCGGCCTCTAACACGTTTCCTTCCTTGCAGGCTGGATTTATTTTTTGCTATTTTAATGATGAAGTTTGACACAATAGAAAGTGTTCAAATCTTCTTAAATTTCCTGAAACTTAATAAGAGCTCACCACTTTATTTTTTTATTCTACAAGTGTCTGTGAGCCAAGATGAATGGGAATAAATGATCCTTGGCAGTAGACAAAAAGATATGAAGTTGCTGCGAAGGTCTCTGAATGAGGGTCCAAACTGTGTTACAATACACTGTAGAATGAGCTTAAATCAATCTGTTCATTTGGATTGCATCAATGTGACCATGAACAGTATTTTACGGATGAAATTTTCAAGGCTCTGTGTTACATACTGTGTGGTTTCATTCTTCAAGTTTAGTTTATATAGCATGAAAGTAAAGCAGAGGTGAAAAGAGAATAATCGTTTGCTCTCTTCTAGCATGTAAAGTGAGAAGCATCAAAAAGCAAGCTTGATTCAAAGAAAGTGGTATGATTTCTCTTACCAGTTGAAGTTAAACTAAAGGATAAAAAAAGTTTTGAAAACGGACTGAAAACTCATAGAAGAAAAAGATCATAAAGCATTTTTAAATAAAATGGTATGAATTCTGTTTTAGGATGTCAAAGGGCAAGTTGCTGGGCAGTAGAACAGCATACTGAGGAACAAATATGTAAAGCATAGATATGTACTTTCTTGTATATGCTCTTCTCTAAATATGCACAAATTGCCACATAAGACTCAGTAACATGGACTTTTGGTATAGTCATATTTGCTTTGTACAGGACAAGACCAGGAATGTGTTTTAAAGTGCATTCTTTTTCCTTACAAGTAAAAGACTACTATATGAAAACCATATTTATTTTGGCAGTTGACTGAGTAAGTCTGAGAAACAATACTATAAATCTGCTAGCAGAAAGTCTAATATTTAGACATGTTGGTAGTAAACATGATTCTGTATTCCCTTTGGCTATCTTTTGAGGTGAGAATACATAAAGAATAAAGAAGAAGATAGTATCTGATCATCTGTGAGACTGTAGAAGTTTGAGACTTCATTGGTATATATGTATTGCATATCTACTTGGTTGTATGATATGCAACATCAAGGTGCATCTGTAGTCAAAATTTTTTCATTTTTGAAAGTAAAAGAAAATGAGAACCTCTAGTGAAAATGTTTGCTGTTTGTGCTAAAAACTGCCAGGTGCAGCAGTGGACAGAAACTTGCTGATCATCCAACTGAAAATAAACCCAAAACCACAGAACATCCTGCAAAAAATTAGCAAAAGTTATGTTGGAACTTATCTTCTGTATAAGAGGAAAACTGCATGCTAAGGGCCTGGATAGTCATGATTAGGAGTCTGCTAGAAAGCATGGTGGCTTTGCTCTGTTTTGTTTTGGTTTTTTTTCCTGAGGTCATAAGCATGTGAATCCTACATACCTGACATGTAAAGCCAAAAGACTCTCCAGTCCACTGATCTGATTTCGGGCAAGCTTATTTATTTATTATTTTAACAGCTGCTTCAGAAACTCCCAGGGAACCTGAGACTGTGGTTTAAACTCTGTTTTGTAAATCTGGTCTGAACATCCCAAAGCAGACAACATATGTTCTCAATATTCCGTATGCTCTGTGTTACTGTCTACTTTGCTTGGTACATACAACTCTTTGAAAAAAAATTATGACAAATTGATCATATGAAGATTTTAAAGGCTGGCAAAGTAACATAACGTAATATAATTAGCAAATTAAATCTATTCATAAAGGTGTTCCTGTCATGATATTTTTCCACATTACTCTATGTCAAAAAAATTCCATTAAAAATTCTTCTGCTGTACTTGAACTGGTATCTTTATGATCAAAAGACTTCTGTTTGGCTGCATTATGTACTCTGTTTACCATTTACCTTGGACTCCTTTTTCACTATGGTCTATTAGAAATATTTTTCTTTGTTACACTTTACTTGACTCTTTGATGGCTCTTTCAAAAAGCAGGATAACATTTTAGAATGACCACCAATTCATAGTGTAGGGTGCACTCACAGTTGGATGGATTGAGGAGGGAATGGTAAGCTCCACAGTGTAGGTGAGTAGCATTCAGTTTAGCCTTTGCTGTCCTAAAATCTTTATTTTAGCTAAATGAGAATCAGGAGTTCATAAATATACAGGTTGGATCCTGATTGGACAATTATAAATCCATACTTCCTAGGCTTACTTTTTCAAATATATATCTGGTGTCCTAGACATCTATATTGTTGTTTTCAAAAATGCCACAGATGACTCACTAAACAATCTATCATTTCTTCCTTTTTCTGCACATGAGAAGTAGCTCCTGTTGCTTTATCATGCAAAAATACAACTAAAAGTACACTCAGAGCACTTGCAGCATCCTGATATCATCACATTACTCTTATTTCTTCCTTCGTCTGTAGAACTTGAGGTTTAAGTGCAGGACACAAGAGCTAGATGGTACAGTAGTGCGAAAGGTACCATTTAAAAATGTATCTGTCAGGCAGTGGGATAGAGATAGGTTTGTAATGCTTGGTTTGTCTGCATTATTTACATATCCTAACAATGTGCAGGACAGCTGGGGGCAACAGGAAACTGTAGGGGTTGAGAGTGCACTGCTCACATTGCTTCCTTCAGCACATTCCAGTTGGGAAGAACAATGAAAGCCTTTTGGAAGATTTAGTAACTGACTTGCAGAAGAAAAATATCAAAACGTGCTGGAGGCATGAGAAGACAGACATCCAGGGAGAAAGTGCAAATATGCCTTTTATGTGTTGTCTTGCTAGACAGTGAAGGCTCAGCACACTCTGTCATATGTTCATGGAGGGACCTGGTATTTCTCTTCCGAGATCAAATGAATCAAATAGCTGCAAAATGTTTTATATCCAACTTGAAGCAAGTTACTCCTTTGACAGGTCCAGTTGTAGTTCATGTAATGTATTCTTCAGTCTAGAATGAATTCTTTAACTAAATGTTTAAATAAAGAAGATGGGCTTGATCCTGTACGGTTTTTAATAGCAGTAATTCCTTCAGCTTCAGAAGCGCCTCCTCTGGTGGTTGTGCTAGTAGTCAAGGCAGCAGAAACAAATCCTTTGTCTTAAGTACTAAACAAACAGAAGTTCACTGATTGAAAATGATGTCCTTTAATATAATTCTTCTTGTAGTACCATACAGTTGGACAATTTTATTTTTTTTAAGTGACTATGGATACTTAAGGAATCCTCCTTTCAAAGCACTTATTTACCTGAACCTGCTCTGATTAATAGTTTAGTCTGGTAATTTTGTGCTAGCAGGGACCAACTATTTTATGTGTCATTATCAGTAGATATTAAGTATATAAAAGGATTTTTCTGGTTATAAAAATAGAAAAGAAAACCCGCAATATGTAGAACTATGTTGATTTATGAGTTATGATAAAGTCAGAGTAAACTGTGAAGTCCAGATATAAATCTATACCTCTAAGCAGAAGAGATTTGGATTAGGCTTGCTTGCTTAAAAATGATTCTTCCTCTGAATGTCGTTGTACTTAATGTTTAATATGTATGTTCAGATTACGTAGCTATTGGTACACTGACATATGTATACACTGTGACATTGCTTAAAAGACTCAGACCTGAGAAGGAACAGTACAAGCTGACATACTTTGGGTGCATATACATTAAGATTCCTCTCTGTTGTTACTTGTCCCTGTTTTACTCTTGAATTAGCTCATTGACACTTGCTGCTGAGCTTTGTCCATACTTTCTACCTTCCTACACAGGACTGTGTATTTCTTCTTCCCTTCCTAGTTCCTTACATTTTGTGGAAAAGGGAAGAAATTGTGGCTAGCTTCAATAACTAACAAGAGAACTGAATCTGGCTACTCCACTGCCATTTGGAAACTCTACTTGTCTGGTAGGTTCTTTAGTTGTCTGTACAAGGTACACTGGAATGAGATTCCAAACAGGTGGAATTGTCTAAACTCTGTATTCATGAAGAATCTGAAATATACTGAGACACAGGATGCCAGACTTCAGAAGTTTCCACCCTCCATTTGGAACTAACAGCATGGAAAACTCTCCCCAAGAAATGAGAAAGGCTAATGATGTTTCTAAATCATTTAGTGATACTGGTGAGAAGTAGTGCATGTAAAAGTTGAATGGCTGAGGTATTAAAATTTATGCAATGTAAAACAATCTTTGGTTGTATTTAGACCTAATTGATTAACTTTTTTTTTTATTATTGTGCCAGTAGTTTTGACTTGCACATTTTCAGCACATTTTCAGTGACATCTTTTTTATTTTACTACATTATTGAAATGAAAACTTGAAATCCTAAAACTGACTAAAAGAAATTAAATATTATACTCTGAACCTGACTGGAGGCATATAATGATCAAAAGCTTTAATTAGATTTGTTTTATGGATGAATTGCATCAACAAGATTAAAAAAAAAACAAACAACACAACAAAAAAAACAAAACCCCAAACAACAACGAATGACTTTCCTCTTCTACCTTCTCTTACTTGACGCTATTACTGTGGCAGTTTTTACATTTTTAATTTGTAAGTTTTTGTAAATTAATCACATGTTTTTCCTACTCCTTGTTTTTCTACTCTACATGTGTAGCCAACCAAATTTATTAACACATAAAATGCATAACTAGCAAAATATATATTTTGTCTGTATTTTATTCATTAGCTTTTTACCTAAACATCTAATTGATTTTTTCTCCAAACAGTAAAGAATTTAACTGCAACATAACGCTCTGCATAAAGCATTTTTAGGAATCTTTTTTCATACTAAGGTCCTGTAAGAGAAGTCTATATAATCAACCAGGGAATTGTAATCACCCCCAACTTGCTTGATTGAGTGGGAAGCTGTTTTCAGAGATCTAAACCCTTTACTGATCATCAGATTTTATTTATAATAATGGAGCCACAGTTTGTTTTTTTTCCCTTGAGCTTTACTATAATATATAGATGTAGACAGAGAAGTGATTTCTAAAGTTATTCTGGATATACAACACAAGAAGATGCCTTTGGGAGATATTTTTCCCTGTTAAATGGGGTAGTTGTTTCACAATTCATAAACAAAAAGAATATAAAATTGATATATGACTGAAAATGAAATTCTGAAAAATGTTTACGAAATTTTTCTGAACACTGACTTTGATGTTCTCTTACTGATTTCAGATTCCTCAAGTTCATTACTCCCTTAAAAATACTATTTTAGAGTGAGTTGTCATTAATTTATTTTTTTTCCCCAATACAAAGATAAGGTTCCCTTAGTTTTAGCACCACCTTACACAATTTTCATTACTCTTTGCTTATGTATAGTTATGTTATTATTCAATAGCTAATAATTTATCACTCATTTACACCAGTGGCATTCAAAACCACCAAAACTAGAAACTTCATCTCTTTATGCTTTCTTGGTTATTTCAGTCTTATTCATGTGTGGTTTACTTGAATTACCACTGTAATCTATCTAATGATGCAGATGAGTGGTCATGCTATTTGAGGGAAAAAAAAATAATAGTTTCCTTTGAAGAACTTTATTCTTCCAGTTTACAGCACAGTTGATGTGTCCAAGTTTGTTTGCTCTCTTTACAATAAAGTCTCAAACTGTGGCAGGCTAGAAGATCAAGCTGGCACATCTGCACTTAGGCACTATGAACAATAAAACATTTATATCTACTTGCTTCTAGCTGACAAACCAAGGAAATGAAACCAGAACTCGTCCCAGTGTGGATCTCCACTCCAGTTTCCCTTTGCCCTCTTTTGAAAACACTTTCAATTTAGAAATACATAAATTATTGTTGATTTAGGCATAGAATAAAGCAATAAAATGTTCAGCTCAGCAACTCTAGTCTCCGTTCTGCTCAGTTTTATACATATGTCTTGAGTTTTACTGAATAACCAGTTATAAGCCTCAAAAGAAAACTCCATTATAATCAATTTTTCTTTTGAAATAGGTAAACCAAGTCATATGAGCTTCATATTACAAGTGACTGGTCTTTTTACATTCACAAAACTACTCAATGTTTTTTTCATTCTCATCAAACTTGCTTATAAAAACTATAGTTGATGAATAGCCCGCTATTATTTAAGAAAGCAAATAAATTGGTTTCTATAAGAATAAACCCCTAAACTTTCCAAACTATTTCGAATCAATATACCTGGAGATGTGCAGAAAGCCCTGGAAGTCAGCATTTTGTTTTTTCACACCTTTATCCAAAGGGAAATTGATAGTTTCTCACTGTTCAAATACTCTCTCTCCCTTTCTCTCTCTCCGTCTATATATATGTGTATATACATATATATAATTGCTTTCCCACAACATCATGCCTAATTTATCTTCAAGATCAGTTACTGATTTTTGTGATAAACAGATCAAGACATGATTCAAAGCAGGTTATATATTCTGACTCATAGTCAAAATTAGAAATTCAAAGACAAAATGCTTCAGTTTTGTATTTTCCAAAGCTAATATTATTGTTCTGTGAGATACAGAAAAAAAATATGTTTTTTTTCTGTAGTTTAGCACTCTCACCTTTGAAAAAGAATGTTGTTAAGCAAAGCATTTTAAATTAAAATCTAGATTTTGCTTTCAAACACCCTACTACGCAATTTAGGTTTTGAGTACTGCGTTTCCTCACTATACAGAGTGGATAGAAAGAGCAAAGGAAGTGCACCAAAAGCAGTCTGTGTCTACTGTATATATAATAAAATTGTGTTCCTATGTGTTCTTAATATAGACTGTCTTTTTGTTGAATTCCCTTTGATTCATTTACACTAATTGCTGACAAATGAGAATCATGATTCAGTTTCAACAGTGCTTTAAAGTGCTTTTCCTTTCACAGCAGCATGCGTGGATTTTAAGAATTGTTATGGAATGTAAAATTCCTATGTCTTCCGCAAAACCATAGTGCTTGCTTCATTTTTTTCTTCTAAAGCTTTTTGCTGTTATTTTTATCCTCGTCTTTATAGTGTATAGAACAGTTTTTCTAAAGAAAGAACTCTTCCTAAACCATGACTAACCTTTCCAATCAGCCACTAATTATGAATTCTAAATAATTAAAATAAAGTCAAGACTAAACTGAGGTGTATTCACACTTTGTATATATCAATATATGTATAAGTGATATTATGTAAGAATATAAAATAAAAATTTCAAAAGACAAAATTTTTCTTCCACATTTTAGCTGCTGTGTATCCCAGCATGAGCTGGATTTCCAAACATTTAGAAAGTTGAGGCCTATCACATTTATTCCTACTATTCTTTTCTATCATTATATAAGTATGCAGTATATACAAAGAGTAAATGCATAAGTTTAGAAGAGATGAGCATGTTTGAACTGATATTGTTAATACAAGCAGTGCACAGCAACTGCTTGAAGGCATTTTTAAACCCTTGAAGCAATTTATATGACTTAAAAGACTCAAAAGGTGTGACACTAAAGAGGTTCAATTTAACTGTAAGCTAATGTATTTAACTGTACAGTTCCTAAGATCTCTTTTCATGCATAATGTGCTAAGGATCTGTAATACACACAGAAAATCTTTAAAAGTAATTTGGTACCACTGAGCAACTTTGGTTCCTGCCATTCTTTAATGACACATATTATTCTTCACCATGAACAAATTTGTCATGCTTGTGGATGTGTGGTAGGACAACTGTTTTATACTATCAACTATGCTAAATTTTTGGGGTCAAATGAAAAGGGATCATGAAAATAACATCAGAGGTGTTAAAACTGACTCCAAGTCTCCTTTACTCTTACACTTTTTGCAAAGATTTAGTCAAATAGCTGTAGTATCAAACAAGAGGAAAACGTAGCAACTGGAAAGGACATTCCTTTTGTATTATGCAATAGTGTGAACTGGAATTCACTGTGTAATATATTATTAATTCAAACAGTGGGTTTTATTTTTTCTTAATAAACCATGATATATTAGATATTTTATATATATATATATATAAGATATAAGATATATATAGATATAAGAATTGTTCTTCTGCTCTTTGTCTTGTTTATTATTTACGCTCAAAATAGATGGAAGTAAAGGATATGTTACTGGTGAAATGTTACAGATTTAAACATGTGACTTGGCTGTTAATATTTGACAGCAAGTTGAACATGAGTCAGCAGTGCCCTGGCAGCCAGAAGGGCCACTTTGTCCTGGGGGGCATTAGACCAGCCAGTCGAGGGAGAGGATTGTCCTGGTCTGCTGTGCCCTGGTATGGCCTCATCTTGAATATTAGGTGCAGTTTTGGGCACCACAATATAAGAAAGATATTAAGCTCTTAGACAGTGTCCAAAGGAGGGTAATGAAGATGGTGAAGGGCCTTGAGGGGAAGCCGTGTGAGGAGCAACTGAGGCCACTTGGTGTGTTCAGCCTGGAGAAGAGGAAACTGAGGGGAGACTTCCTTGCAGTCTACAACTTTCTCGTGAGGGAAGGTAGAGGGAAAGACACTGATTTCTTCTCTTTAGTGACCAGTGAAAGGACCCAAGGGAATTGGTTGAAGTTGTGTCAGGGAGGTTTAGATTAGATATTAGAAAAAGTTCTTCACCCAGAGGGTGGTTGTGCACTGGAACAGATCCCCCAAGAGAAGTGGTCACAGCACCAAGCCTGAGAGAGTTCAAGAACTGTTTGGATAATGATCTCAGGCTCATGATGTGACTCTTGGGGGTGGTCCTGTTCAGGGCTGAGTTGGACTTGATGATCCTGATAGTTCCCTTCTGACTCAGCACATTCTGTGATTCTATGAAGTGCAGACAAAGGTATGAAGTGTACTACAAAGCCAGGAAAGCGCACTGTTGTTTAGTTGGTTGTTTGGTATTTTTCACCATACTATACATATTATTCTATTGAGAAGTATTAGTTTAATAAACCACAAAGAAGATGCATTTATATTGAAATCAATAAGTGCATCCTATGTGCCAGTTAGCTTCATGACAGTCGTTAAAAAAAAAAAAAGAAAAAAAACCAAACATCACAAAAGAACCCAAATCAAATCCAAACCAACAAACAGAATATTTCTGGTGATTCTTTTGATCATAAGTGCCTTTGTGCATAGCAGTTTTCTCAAGATGGAATACTATTCTCAAATATTTTACCTCTATAGTTAAGATAAGTGGATTCAGGCAACAGGAAGATTCTCCATTTTTTCACAGTCACATTGAAGAGTTCTGTGTTGAAAGAGGTAGATATATCTAAAGAAACAAACACACTGGCTCTTGGGTAAAGGAGGTCTAAAATCCTTTGAGATAACTAGTCCAACTCTTCAGTCTAATTAGAATGTCATCCTTGTCAAAAACATTATGTGTCTGCCTTTTTTCAGCCTACAGCCTACTGTATTAAAAAAAAAAAAAAGAAAAAGAAAATCGAAGATGAAAATTGAACAGTTAATACCCCCCAGACTAAATATGACCCTTCAGAAAATGTTGTCAACATTGAAACAAGCTTGGAACTTTCTTCCAGACAAATAGATCCACACTTTTTTAGCCATTCAGTTACTTGTGTCATAGTAGGCCTTTGGTTTTACTCTCATCTGTATCACCCACTGTTTCAGAGGTGATACATGTCAACTTAGTAATAAAAATAAAGCAAACAATAGAGAGTTCACACTTTAAATGTCTTCCTTTTTCATTGCCATCTGTAGTGAGAGCGCTTGAATTGCTCAACTCTCACAGCTGACCTGCAGAGTTCTGCTGCTGAAGAGCTCAAAATCAGCCACTAACCCTAACTATTTTAGGCTACATTCATATGGCCATACTTATCTATGGCACAGATAAGAACTTACTTCTTCCAGATGACATATCTTCAGTTCAGACAACTTCTCCTAATTTTTGGAGGTGAATTTTATGGTAATTGAGAATCCATTTTTTACAAGACATCTTAAATATGACATGTGCAAAATTGTTCCTTGTAAACTGTATGTTTATGGATTCTGATGTAATTTAATACTATAAATCCCATTGTCAGTATAATATTATGTGGAAATAAATTCCACAGGTTCTTTAGTCACTATTTGAAAAACAGTTTGAAAGTACATAAGAAGATTATTTATATTCTTTGGGGTCTTCATAGATTCTTTCACTCCCTTAGTTGATTACAGTTTTGAATAAACAAAATTTATCATTTACATATATCATTGAAAACTTGTGTTTCCCATGATTTTCCTAACAAGTCTTCAGAAATCTACCTGCTTCTTCCTTTCATGGTAACCTATAACAAAAATACATGCTAATTGGATATAATAACCTGCCATATGTTTATATAACTGAATTAAAATATACAAACAATCAAGGCTTTCACAGTCTTCCCTAATCCTCAATTTTCCTTCTTTTTGGTCTTCCCTTGCAGCTCAGTGTTGTGTACTGAGCAGAATTTTTATTTAACTCTCACACTGAACCTGTTTTTTTTTTCTTGGATTGTCACAATAGTGAGAGATGTTCACCTTGTTTTTAATCAATACCTGGAGAGCAATAACAAAATTATCTAAAAGCATGATGAATGTTTGAGTGTTTTGTGTGACAGGGTAAAGTTAATAAGCCAGAGTTCTTTTTGCTATCAGCTTTGACAAACATGTTCAGGCTGGCTGATACTCTTAAGGTTTCTCCTCAGCCCTACAGTCTCAGAAACAGATGCTATATCAAAACTGAGATGAATGACTTAAGATTTAACACATTAACATTTCCAAATATTGACAATTAAAAAGTGGACATAGAAAGTTCAAAATTTTATAACACTGATATGAAGAAACTCTGGGAAGGATTGTTTCTTTTCCCTCAACTAAAGAACAGGGTGGGAATTTTCTTCAAAATAGTGTCATCAGGTTTTGTATAATCTGTTTCTAAGATGGAGGTATGATGTCTTTGTGGCAAAGTTTGCAAGCAGAAAGCCAATAAACAGATTCCAAACAGAGTCATTACTTCTGCCTTCTTTACTGGACTGTTTCTCTTAATGATTGTACTCTCTGCTCAGCAATATCTAGCACCAGATTTATCTTATATATAGGCGACGTAGTTAGCTTGGGACATGATACAAACCACACCTCTTAAAGGAAAGAAAGACAGTGTAAAATTTACTGTAGTAAATAAGATGTCTGAGGATTAAGAAGAGGGAATGAGGAGATAGAATTAGAGGTACTTCAAGCTTGATTTTTTGATGATGATACTTCATAACATTTTTTCAGCTTAAAGACAATGTATTAGTTTTTCCTTTTTTGTAAAGTTCCAGGCCTGAGTAAGAGCAAAAATCTGAAAGTTAGACATCTCCAACAGCCAAAACTAAAGACAACTTTTGTCTTAAATTGATGCAACGTTTGATCTTATGAGACTGACAAAATCAGTCCCTGAAATAATTGATCACAAATCTTCTATTCTTAATTCTTTCTCTCATCTTAACCATTATATTAATCTCAGATTTTTTCCAGTTACAGCAAATAGACACTCCACATGCCTCATTCCCTGAAACCTACAAAGCTCTTTAAAATAACAATAATATTATCACTAGAGACTTTATTAATGCATGGACCAGAGACAGTAAGGTAAAACAAAGTTATAAAAAACAAAGTTATAAAAAATCTGGTTTGGGATTTTTGATTCTCTGTCCAGTGCCAATAAATTACTGTAAGAGTTACAAAAGCTTTTGAGTTACAGTCTCCCTCAATAAATTTTATGTAATAAAGTTTTAGGAATTAACTTCTAGTCCAAGTGAATTTGTAGGTTTTCTTTGTAGTCAGTAGAGATACACAGGCACATCCTAAAGGCAATTCATTAGACTTCTTTAAAATATATGTACTCATATATAGTATGAAATTCTCACTGCAGTTTCCTGGTTTTCTGTCTTAAGTGTAGAATGAAGTTAAATTGATCAGCTACCCAGAAGTTATTACAGAATATTCTGAGTTGGAAGGGACCCACAAGGATTAATGAGTCCAATTCCTAGCCCCACACAGGACCATCCCCAAGAGTCACACCATGTGCCTGAGAGTATCATCCAAACACTTGAACTTTGTCAGGCTTGGTGCTGTGGTCACTTCCTGGGGAGCCTGTTCCAGTGCTCAACCACACTCTGGGTGGAGAACCTCTTCATAATATCCAATCTAAAACTCACCTGACACAACTTCAGACCTAATTCTATCCAGAAGCTTATAGTGCCTCTATTTTCATCCATCTAAAAGAAGGCAAAATTAAGCACAAGCAAGATTAGTATTCACTGCAGTAATATAGAAATATTTGGAAGTGCCAATATAAAAGTGCACTATGGATTCCAAAACCTTCAGCCTTTTTTTGTGAAAGAGGAACTGAGATGCCTCTCTATTTTAGAATCTTCCCTGTGATATAACCTGCATTTTATACTTCTGTACTTCAGAATCTAATTACCAAAACTTCTAATAAACAGGGCCTGGGATACCATAGATGACAACATGGTTAAAGTTTACTGCTGTATCCTGATGATGTTTGGAAACCCTGTATCTTTGAAGCTGCTTCTGTCCTGCTGAAGTGTGGTATGGTAAGTTTTCGTCCCTTCTGTTCTCTGGAACGGAACATAACAGACTATATTCTGCAGGTAGTTTTTGTTTAAAGGAGCAAATAGAATGTTATTTGCTGTAACTGCTGGGACTTATGTCCACATCTGTAACCAAAATCAATACTCATCCTTATCTATTTCTCTTTCAAAAGACCTCTTTATTTATAGGTGATAAAATTCGGTACTAGGTTTAAAAGGCTCTGAATCTCAAACTTAATTAAAGCATCTGTTTATCACCAAACATAACAAGCCGTAAATTATATAGATGTTTCAGTTTATTTTGCACTACAAACATGTCACTTTGATCGATATGGATTTGGCTTCTCAGTGTACAGGAACAGTCTTGAAAGTGACAGCTCACATTTTTTTTTTAGTACAACAGTAGGAAAAGTTGATGAATAATTGTCAAACATGATTGACTGGGAGGAGATTTTCAAAGGCACAGGTGCCTGATGCCTATTAACTATCAGTGGAATGTAGGTGCCTGGCTCCCGTTTGTGTCTTTGAAAGTCTCCTTCCTAGATATATCAAAAGTCTTAGACAGAGTTATTTATCTGAATTAGAAATGACATTCCATATGTTTAAAAGGGGGTACAAGAAATTTATGGAAAATAAAAATAGACTGTATAGTAATTTATTAGCTAGAAAAGTTAGAAATTCTGCTAAAGATGTGGAAAAATCTTGTTGCAGGGAATTCCTTTTGAAATTCAGAACAGGATATAATAAGTTAGAGGTGGAAGATATGACTATTGGGAAAAGATTTAGAGTCTAAGTCAGTATAGAGAAAAGCTAATTAAAGGAGTTGATTCACATTCACTAATCTGGAACTAGATCTTAAAAAAATTGAATAACCTAAATAAAAAGTAAGAGAGCATAACCATGTCCTGAAAAGGAAAGCAGCAAATTTCAGCTCCTTCAGGATCATTTTTTTTTTTTTTTTTTTTTTTTTTTTTTTTTAGTTTGGGTAGAGTAGACTATTATTCTGGAATAAGTTCCTTCTTCTGTGAGTTTTGTGTAAATAGATTGTACTATAAAAAATTAAGAAATTTATAGCACATGCCTCTAGAGTGACAGAAAACAACCTTTCTGTAACCTGTTAAAATGCAAGTTTTACATGCAAGGATTATAGCTCAAGGCCTAGAATGGCCACTTTAACATCTTAATTACTCACTGTTTTGTCTTTTATTTACCATTCTATAGCTATAAAGGGCTGCCAAAATGAAGGCACTTGGTTTAGTATAGATGGAATATTTTAACAGATGTCATCTAATACCTTTGCATGACTGATGGTGGATTTCCTCCACCTTAGAGCCTACCACAGTTTATTATATGTAAAAGGTTTTGATCGGGCTTCTTATTTGTTAAATGCTCCCTGTGGAGACTGCACAGCCCCTTTGGAAGTCTCACCAAAGCAATAATGAATCTGACAGATTAGTACTTGATGATGATCAGGAAATGTAGGAACACTTCATAAATCTGTATCTTGTTGATTGAATGCAGTGAAAACAATCCTCATTTAAATTCCAAGATGTTTGATGTTTTCTCTTTATCTCTGTTTACCTTTCTTCAGTGGATCTTTCTGGACAGAGGTCAAGTTGATTTTTGTTCATAAAATATATTGAGAGGTGACTAACCAAGTGATAGTAGATATTGTACTTTTTTAACCATATTTTCCTCTCAATTAAGAAAGATTAACCAATCCAAAATAAAAACAGTTCCACATAATTTAGCAGCCCATCTATTCACTATGAATAAAAAAACAGACTGTAGCGCAGGAATAATCCATTGGATGACAATTATTTGAAAATTATTCAAATTTGAAATTATTTATGGTTATTAAGATAAAAAGATACCTTTACAGAATGTGGATCATGTTTTTAAATAAGAAACATATAGGGAAACATAGTGCTTAACTGACTGATTCACTTTGTTAATTATGACTCACATGACAGTTTTGAGCTCTGTGGGTTATTGGACAGAATAGGTTTAGATAGATATTTTGACAAGAATTCCTATACTTTAGAGATTATTTTAAAAACTTATAAATCTATACCTTTTTCCTACTTAGAAAAGACCTTTTAAGTCTGCTTCTTACATCAGACATCATCAAATGTAACCCCTGAGAAAGAAGAGGGAAAGTGTACAATATATTTTAATGCAATATGAAAATTTACTACCCAAATATTTTTTCTACACAATAACATTCAAATGCATAGGGTGCTCTTATTGATATTACACTTAAATACAGACCAGTTACACTAAAATAAGGAAAAAAAATCTTTCTCATAGTACATGTGACTGTAATTCTGCTTGAAAGCTTTTTAAATTCCCACTAGAGCACTTTTGTCATTCGCTTTATGGTGATCATGAAATATTTCTTCACTTACAACTCAGCTGGATTGTGAGTTATCAGAAATTAGCAGAAGCATAGAGTTGTTATGAGTGTTCCTGAGTGTGTTCAGTGTCAGATAAAAGTTGTTAGGAAGCTGGATATGTGATGTGATATTGAGTTGAGAAAACTGTGTTCTGTGACATCAGAGTTCCAAAGACAGTAAAAGCTATTTTGAGGGTTGTCTGCACAACAGAGTCTCATTCTCTTCCTAAGAAGACAAAATAAACATGGTATAGAATTTTGAAGAAAGAAATGAGAAAGCAAAACACGGAATCAGTATATTGTAACTATACACCAATGTCTTGACTGCTAAACCAGTCTGTTGTTTTGTCTCTCAGCCTAAACACTTACTCTAAATTGAAACCATGTTTATTTAGAACTGTTTTGACAGGCTGCCATTTTTAAATTAATATTTCAAATATTATAGAACTTACCCACATGGGGGAGAGGGACGAGGAGGGAGAAATGCAAAACAAGACATGAACAAACAATTGCTAGGCTCTAGTGCACCTGGGCCAAACAATGGTGACAATGTGTGAATCAGCAGTATATCCTGATGAGTTTCATACTGTCCCTTTGTCCAACTATTTAAAGTATCTTAAGTGAAGGACTTTACGTTAAGAGATTGACAATCATAATACTTTATTTTTGTAATTAAACAGTAGGCAATCACTGGATGAAGCAATTGTCTGAGGCTTACAAAAGACAAAGGTCTGTTAGGGTAGATGGGTAAATTGTGCAGATCCTTCTTTTATGTGCTAATCAAACTTTGTTTAAATTGTTTGTTTGTTATAGTTTTGCTGAGGCTGACATCCCTTAGTGAAAATTCTTATGTTTATGAGATAACACAGCTGCTAGGCAAATGGCAAAGATTTAAAAATGCTATTGAGCTGAAATGGGGAAATCAGCCTTCGTATAACAATAGCCCCTCATGCTCATCTTACCCCACTATGTAGTGTAATCCAAATATCAAGTTAAATCTTTTAGAGGCAGGGAGGGGGGAAAACCACCACCAAACAAACAATGCCCCTCCTCTTCACTTTAACTTTCTTTTATTCTCACATGAATATTGTCAGATTTCTGTAAGCCTGAGACATTAAGTAAAGTTCTAGAAAAAGTTTATTTTCAACTAAGCAAAATATGATTATTTTGAAATTATTGAGAATGAGAATATATGTGAGAATAACAAAGACTTCTTATTAACTTGCTGGAGTGTAGCAGAGGAGTAGGACTCACAAAAAGAAGGAAGTTATTTTCTCACAGGAATATAGAGCTGACAGATAAGCCAAACCATCCAAAGCCTTTGGATTTTTCATTCACCTACACTTACATAAAGGCGTGAACAACTCTTGCACCTCATACAACCTTTTCTTCTTATCCTCATTTATATTATATTCCGGTTCACTAGCCTTTGATTGCTACTTTCTGGTAGAATTTAATTTTGTTTCCATTTCTGTATTTGTTGCTCAGTAAACATCTGATATGACCCTTAGTCACTGATTGATGATCCCTTAAAGCTCAGAGGAGATGGCCAAGGACAATGTGTTTATGAAGTTTGGGGAAGGATGTGCAGAGTGACTGATCGTGGTTGTTATAAAGGATGCAGAACTCATGGTAAAGATGACCAGAGGGGAGCATTTGCTCTGTATGAATGTCTATATCAGCTGTTTGGTAACTGTTCATCCCTTAGTTAATCTATAATATGCAAAAAAATATGTGACATAGAGAATTCAACCTGAGGAACAAAGAAAAGGTCTGTGAGGAAAGCAACGGTCTTGAGCTGGTTTCAACCCATGTATGCTTTGTAGTGCCTGGGGATGTTTAGTGTCTTGGTGATGATATTATAGAGCTCAGGAAATACTTGTTTTATTGTGATTCAAATGAATACTACAATTGCTGCAGTCTACTAAGTGCATTTTATACTTGCACTGTGATTCCAGTTTGTTCCTGCATCTCTCTGTTAAATCAAAATCCCATGTAACTTAAAATAAATTCTGTATTACACATTATAGCCCCATGTGTGGAATATCTAAGGGAATCTGGTGAGGGTCCTGCACTCTGGCACCTCTGACAGTGAAGATCATCCTCACTGACCTCTAAATTCCTAGAGCACATTTATTCTGTCAACTCCTGCACTCAGAAAACACTGAATTCCCTCTTGGCCCTAGACCTTCCTCTCTACTTATGCAAAGCAATAGTACAGTGTTTTTTATGAGAAACACCTCACAAAACACACTTGTGTTGTGCTGTCTCTGACTTCACAAAAGTGGTATGGTGCATAAACCGAAAAAGAAAAGCTCAACCTGCAAGAAGATTGTTGTTGCACAGAGTGGTTCCAAATCTGCATGTGAAACCTTTCTACCTCTCTTTGTATGATCCTTAATGGTGACCTTTGTCAGTCTCTTATCCAGAGAATGAAATCAAAGAAAGCTGATGAAACAGCTTAATATCTTTGCCTTGGTGCTTTGATGTAAAGTTTACATAGTAAAAAAGAAAAAAGAGATGTTAGAGGTAGTAGGGTGAAATTAAAATCTGACTATTCTTTCATTGAAATATTTCTTAACACTGCCATTGATTGAAAATTAGTAGCATTCGATGGCAGCACAGACTCTGAAGGCCTTTCCTGAATTTACTTCCTTTAGCATTCTGAAGAAGATAAGCATTTGAATACTCAAGAGGTTTGGGCTTTAGGTGATAAAACTGCTCTTTGCTCTGCTCACGTGTGTTTCCTAGATCCTGTTCAGAAACCAGCCAAAGGAGATTTTTCTTTATACCACATATGGCTAAAAGTGGAGCATTCTGCCTTGGGAGGTTTGGAGAAAAAATTAATAAGGGTTCTAAACATCATTGGTTAATGTGGTAGAATTCAAAGGATAGCAACTGAATTAAAAATGAAACTTCACCTTTCTCTGAGAGTCCTTCAACCACAGATTGCTGGCATCTGATGCAGCGCTGTGGGAAGTATCGGTTTAGGCTTGTCCTGTTTTCACAGTCTTACAAAAACATCTTCTATTGTCCATTTTAAGAGGCAAATCTCAAATTATCTTTTTCCTGATTGGTTCACTCATTCATCTGCTCTAATATTTTTTACAAGACACAGAAAAGAAGTAGTCTTAACTATTGCCGAGATGTCACCTTTGACATATAGTAGTGGAGGGGGTGAGGGGGTCAGGCAAACTACCTGAACTTACAGGATGAAACCTGCAGAGTCAGCAGGCTTTTATCCCTTCCCTCCCACTCCGTTTCCTCTACATCTACTAATAAGCATATAAAAAAAGTCTTCAAACAACACTGCACAAACTCTGATTTATCTGCCCTGTGAGCAGGGTAGATGTGTACTTAATTCCTAGAAATCTATAGATGACCTGCTACCATTAAGAAGAGGCCATGGAGAAGTGGGAAAGTAGATGGCAAAGACTTGCCTCCAGTCACTTTTTCATCCAGTTCTTCTAAATGTTTTGACTTTGCAAAAAATATTTGATTATAAATCTATGCTATTTATATTCAAAATCTAAACATGCCAATAACAAATAGCTGTCTGTGAAAACAGTAGATGACCCCTTAATACAAATACCATGTGAAGGGTACTTAGTTTTATAGATGATTTGTTAGGTGAGAGGATAAAAGCACTACATGAAATTCCTCAGTGATTTGAATTTGCAACAATATGTAGAAAGCCATATGGATGTTTTTGTAGGGGTGGGGTGGAAGCATTTGGTATCCTTATGAATTCCTAATAGTTCTTAATGTAAACTAGTCTGGGTCTACTGAAATAAGACTGCATGTGCCAGTAGTTATGTGGCCCAAAATTTCATTATTGCTTTTCACTTGGCATTTATCTGGTCTGTATGATCACTTCAGCCACCACCAAAATCACTACAAGGTGGCTCACTGAAAAAAATACTTTTATTTTCTGACATGTTATCCAGTTCCTGAATAACTAATCCTGGTGTAAAATTCCTAAATAATTATTTAGGGATCTAGCTTTTGCTGCCTTAGAACATAAACTGAATTGAAACATTTATTCTCTGCACTTGCTTTTTGTCATTAGCTGTTTAATGTCTCTCAGACTGTGCCACTGCAAGGAGAAAAACTAGAAATCGTTGAATGTTGAGATTGAGACAATAACTATGCCAACTATATATCAGAGGAAATCTGGTTTCTGTTTTTTCCTAACTTCTATCATGCAGTTTACAACTATTTATACACAACAATTCCTTTTTTTAAAAAATAGTACACATAATAGAAAGTCTGATGTTAGTGGAGATTTTTAGAAATGACCAGTGGTGATTCAAAAATTGATTGTTGGCCAGAAGTATGTACTAACATTGGGAAAAATTCCAGTATGGGATTAGTGCAGGAAAGATAGGTAAAGATTAAAAGGAATAGTCACACTTTCAAATACTAAGTAAAAGGGAGTATATCCCTTTAAAATCTCAGTCTTGGTGAACACTAGTGGTTACAGAAAATTATAAAGCTATTCTATGGGTGTGCAAGAGTGTTTCTTCATATCTGGCAGACAATAAATGAAATTCTCAATGCATGGAAACATGGAAACATTCTAGTTGATAAACAAAAAGCTTAGTTCATATGACATGATATGTTTGGATACAGAATTTAATATTTTATATTGTGAAGAATTTTCAGTTCATTTATAAGGAAAATAAGCCAGATTCAACTGCATCTCAAAATGTCTGGGGAAGAATTAACAGGCAGAGTAAAGGGCAACAAGCAATTGCAGGGCAACACTATAGATAAGGAGAGACTAAACTGATTAAGATTTATCACTCTCAAATAGAAGAAAAGCAATATGATAGAGACATTTAGAAAGTGAAAGGTGTAGATAAGATGAACAAGGGAAATTATTCACTCTCACAATAGAAAAAGCAGGGAGCACAAGCTGACATTTCTTGACACAATGTAAGGTAAAACAAAGGAAGAGGTTTTTCTTTCACATACATACATAGCTAAACTGTGGAACTCATTGAGAGAATATTGTGGATTTCTTTTATTACAAAAAATAATAATTGAAATTTAGATAAATTCATTAAAAACAGTCCCAATCTTAGCTATATTAAATAGAATGATCCAGTTGCAACTCTCCTATACAGCAACTCTCTAAAATTAAAACCTCTGCAGGGAGTTTATGCCACGGAAGCATTACTCTATTCTCTACCCTATTTTAACATCTTTCCTTTCATCTAGGCCCACATACCTAGCTCCAATGAAAAACAGTGTCCTAGACTGAATTGATCTTTGAGACAATCCTGTGTTCTTCTCTTCTAAAGGCAAAGATCTGAACCCCAGCTCTTTAGGAGAATCTTCAGGAGGATGGATATACGTGCAATGTGGTTTGTATTTTAATTTCAGACAGAACAGTAGACTGGGTTGTATCAGACTCAACTTGTCTGAGAGACACATTTTTTAAACATAGTTAAATGTGTATTTTAAAGTATAGTCCTCAATATTAAATTAGAAAGAAAAGAGGAAGCTGTTGATTTAAGCGAGATAGGCCTGTAGGAAGGCCAGGCTCAAGTTACTGGCAGGTACAGATTCATATCCCTCTCAAGTGGCTAAATTAAAAAATAAGGATTTTGGCTTGTGTTTCAGCTTTGGTGTTCCGAGGTGCCATAAAGTAGTAGAGATAATAGTTCCAAGAATAAATTAATAATAGCTTAATAATTTTGTAACTGTGGAATGGGGCAACTTAGAGAAATTTCACAGCTGTTACAAATTTATCCTTTAAAAATCTGATTCTGTTGGCTACATTCAGTAGCTACTATTCATATTCTAGTCTATGTATTGATCATCTATGCTTTTAAGTGCCTTAAAAGTTCATTTTACCAATATTAGATAGAAATCCTGAATTACAAGATTTTAGCTATTTAAGTGGTTCAGTCATGCATGGTAACTGTAAGGTTTTCAATCTGGTTTATTGCAGCAGTTATAGGTTAAACTGTTTTGCTACAAGAAAATAAACCAATAGCTTTACGTGAAAGAATTGGCTATCACAGAGACCAGACAAGGACATCACAAATGTTGTCAGCTTTTACCTCACTTATGGACTATTAATAAAGAACAAGAACATTCAGGAGAAAATATTTATGGTCTTTTGTTAACCCTGGATGTCTCCGTTTCTTTGTACTCAAGCTAAGTTTACAAATGTTACCACCTGATTTTCAGGAATGTCTGGTGCTTCAAAGTCCTCTCAGAAAAAGGTGAATTGATGGATTTTCAGGTTCCCTAAGAGCTACATCAGCTGCAGTCAGAGGTTGAAATGTGTATGCTCCTAGACTCCTTTTGGCCACGGAAATTTAAAATATTTTCTCTGCTAGCTAAAGTTGTCAGAACAAAAATATATGGGGAGAAGGCAGACCTGGAGGGAACCTGATGGTCTGGAGTGTCTCTATATCCATAAAGGTAAGAACACCATCATGAAAACAGAATCTGATACTCTCTACTATGCAGCATTTGCACAGAATGCTGGTCAGGCACACGTAATACTTTTTGTTTTGCAGCTAACTGCTGCTGCTGATTCAACTGGACAAATCAGTACATAAAAAAGATGATCCTTTTAGTGTGCAGTCTATGCTGGGTCTGGCATGGTCAAGGCAGTCAGTCATTATTTATGCAGAAACACCTAAGATTTTTTTCTTGAGAGGGGAGATACCCTTCACTACAGCTCCAGTAAAATAGGCTAATCAGAGGCAGGTTTCATGTCTGTCTGCCAAGTTAGGAACAGAACCAGTAAGTATACCACATACCTCTGATGCATTCAAGTGTACACCTGGTGTTAGTTAATTGGGTGAAGATTTTTTGCCTGTGGGTGGAAAGGATTTAGTGACAGAAGGTTTTTCTATTCTCCCACTACCACTCTATGCAAAAAGGAAAACATGATTGACTGGCCTATTTTGTAAGACTATCTGGTTCAGGACTGGGGAATATTCAAGGTTAAAAGGTGAGTTATTTGATTTACAAAAAATAAATAAGCAGGTTCTAGGATACTTGATAGGCGAATACAATTCTTCTCCCAAGTAAGCCTTAAATTCTCACTGACATGGAAATGGAGAGTGGAGGAAGAAGATTCATTACAGTGATTTTATTACTGATTTCTTAACCAAGGTGTTTGGAAGTGGATGAAGCACAGCTGGTTTCTTTTTCCACTACATATGTCTACACAGAGCATAAGGGCATGGCTACTGGAAAACAGTGCACTGGTTTCTAGCAAGGATAATAAATAAATGACAGTGTAAAAAGTTTCTCAGATTTAAAGCAGGCTAGAAATATTTAAGAAATTCAGATTCACAGCAACCATCTACTTTTGTTCTGCTTTACAAGAGAAGGAATGGAAGCACAGAACTTTGAGGGCATGATGCTGCACACTGGTCTGTGCTATGGAAGACTCTGTACAGGGCAGAGGTTGTAAAGTTCTGTTCAGAGACTTATTGTGATTTACCGATCAAAGATAGCACAACTCAACTGCACTTCCTACTGTATGAAAGGCAAGCTGTGACCAAGTTAAGGCAAAAAATAATATGGTTTGTGACATAAGGGTTATTCCTGCCTCATACCACTTTGCCAAGGATGTTTATTCATGCTCATAAATAGTGTGAAGCAACCATTCTGAGTCCTGTTGCTGAAATCAAACTGTAAGGCAGCAAATGATTCAGCACATTGACAAGATACAAAATCCTTCTAGTGCACCAGAAAAGGTGGGAAAGCTTAGTGCTAGTAATGGAATCAGAGTTTTAATAAATCCTTATTAATTGTTGAGCTCATCAGTGTACCAAGATGAAGGAATGTGCTGTAAGATGAGCCCATAGAGAATTTTAATTTTATCTTTTTAACATTTCATGAGCAAGTGGACTACAATTGCATATAAAATAGCTTTCTAATAGCAAGTAGCTGTGAGGGCTACAGTGGAGATTTAGAAGTAAACTGTAATGATTTGTGATCCTAAATTAGGAGAAGCTATGGACTCCCTTCAAGGGTAGAGAGACTTATAGGGAAAACTGGATAAACTAAGAAGCTGGGTAAACACCAACTGTATGAAATTTAACAGCAAGTGCTGGCTGGATTCTCCACCTGGGGGATAATCTTGCATATACATACAAAGGAGGGCACAAGAGGCTGGAAAGCAGCCCCACAAAAAGCGATCAGTGGGTTTGGGTTTAATGAAACAGGGTACATCAGGAACAGCATCACCAGCCAGTTGAGGGAGGTGTCACACCCTACACTGCACTGTTGTGGCCCATCTCAAGCACTGTGAGCAGTTTTGGGCCCCTCAATATAGAAGACCATAAAACTATTAGTGTGTCCAGAGGAGGGTAAGCAAGATTGTGAAAGGTCTTGGGATAAGCATTACAAGATACTGTTGAGGTCACTTGGCTTGTTCAACCTGAAGAGAAGGCTCAGGGGTGACCTCATGGCAGCCTACAACTTCCTCAAGGAGGGCAGTGGAGGGGAAGGGTTAAGGTAATAGAGCAATTGTTTGGGAGATTTTGAAATGAATTTCCAACCAGGTGTGTTTTCAGTCCTTTCTGGTTGACAGGCAGATGGACAAAGCTGCACTGCTACATTGGGCATGATGGGAGTCCAGAGGATCTCTGTAATGTGTTGCAGCATTGACAGCTCTCAGAATCTTATTGCAGAGTCCTAATTTCTTTCTGATCTTTAAGAGTTGACTGGGATAGTGAGTAGTTTCAGTAGTGGTATAAGGATACTGAAAATAATTGCAGAAGGACAAAAGAAAATAAAAGAAAATACTTTTTGAGGTAAGAGAAGACAAGTGTCGGAATGCTCCATTGCCGTGTCCCATGCTCGGGGATGAAGTAATAGCAGTAGTTTGGGTGACTATCATGACACTCAGATAACAGGGTTTGAGGGACCACCCTGCATTTGTGGCATGCACAAGAATGAGCACAGAGAGGCAGCTATCTCTGTACTCAGATTCCACTGGAGCTACAGCTACTTTGCATTTAGTCATTTGCTGCAACAACAAAAACCTCTCCCAGGAAAGAGAGATTCCATGAAATATTTTTATGTGTCTTGGTTTAAAGGCAAAAATATCGGGAAGTCCAAAGTCCAATAAAAAGAACCCCCTCCCGTTTTATTCCCCTCAATATAAAGGGACAAAAATGCAAGGAACTATAAGTGAGAAAATAACAATTTGCTAAAGAGAAAATAACAGTAACCACAAAAATACAGGAGAAATGGTTTACACACAAAATAGGAATCAACAACCATTAACCTCTACCCCGCCCTAGAAACAAAGGGAAACAAATATGGCAACCCTCGCCTTTCAGATGACTTAGTGGTATGAATATTCATTGTTATAACTCTTTTTTTTCCACCTGTTTTGTAACCTTAATGTCATGTAATAGAAAAAAGATATGGTTGAATTAGGTATCAAAAAATAGGGCATGAGGCTTTGAGGCAAAGTTATAGTGCTAAGATACTGAATCACAGCTATCACAATTTCAAAGGTGGATTACAGGAAACATCAGTCCTTGAACCATGGACATATTTAGGAAAATGAACAATTGCAAACAGAAAGGGACATTAGAAAATATATTTTCTAGTGTCAGTGAGTCACCTTCTCTATTAGGTAAATTTTTTCAGTTAATAATCTGAACTTGGATTTGTTTTGGGGTGGATTTTTGCATGAAACTTACGTTTCTCATTTATATAAAAGTGGCAGTCTATGTTCAACCACATGCACAGACCCAGTGACATCAAAGTCTTCTTGTAAACCTTGTTCAAGTGCAGCCTAGCAGAAAACTTGGATGAAAATTCAAGAGGCATTTAGATTTTGTGAGGAAGTATACAAGTATCACATGACAAAATGAGAAATATTAGAAATGTCACTAATTGGAATTAAAATGTGAATTATTCTTTGGACTTCTTATCAGTCATATATACAAAGTTATTACAAATTAGTTTGGTTAGCCACAAAAGTCCATTAGACACAGTTTGGTTGTCGCCAACAAATACTTAAAGTCAATTTTCTACTTTAGATCAAAAAGAGAAAGAGCAATAACTTGAGAATAGAAATAATATTATCTTTCCATCTTAAGCAGGTTAAAAGCTATTTTTAAAACCAGACATACTGAGGCAAGCCTTGTTATTTTTGAACTTTCAAGTCATTCTGTTTTAATCTGTGACCAGATATTTTTATGAGGCATTGTTGAGCTTGGGGGAGGAGGGTTTCCTGTCTGACTGCAGCTAGCAATCTTTCCCTCAGCTTTCAAAATGAGAGGTCCAGCTACAGTCATGCAAAAATTATAATAATAAAAATGTAATGGAAGCCAGGAACTTAGAATTCTGCAAGAGCATGAACTTTTTACCCTTCCAAATCCTGCTTTTGCCTCATTTCTTCAATGTGTCAGATGTCATTTTCCTGCTGATCATCATCAGCTTTTTGTCCCATGAACTTTTTGAAATACCTCTGAATATTTGTCTGGACATTTTATGAGGAAAATAAATAGTGCAAGAACACAAAAACATCCCTGATATTTATGCCTGATATCCCCAGTATTAATCCCTGAAATGAATCCTGGTGTCAAACACCCTCTGGCTTTGACCCACTGATTCCAAATTGTGAATCATTGTATCTTGTGTTTCTTAAGTACTAACTGCATAGCCAGCACTTCTCTGTGTACTGTCTCCTGTGGATTCCTTCCTGGCATTTAGCAGAGATTGTCAAATCCTGCATCCCCAAACTTATCAGCATTTTTAGCAATACAAAGTGGAAACCTAGGGGCAGACGTGTTAGCTCATACGTCTCTCTCCTTCTGAGATGCTCAGACCCCTGAACTATTCTAAAACTAGAATATACGATCATAATTTTTTTTTATTTATATCATCCATAGCTCAGCTGTTTAACGAGATGGTATGATACCCTACAGAAAATATCTGTCATATAGTTGAACAGGTATTTCCAAAGTAGGGAGGAAGTGAAGAAAAAAGAGCAAGCAATATGCGAGTATTTAGAGGAATAAGAAACATCATGAAATATTGATGAAACAGTTGAAATGTCCCCAGAGCAACAGATGAGCTAAGTCCCAAGGGTAGTGAGCATCATCAGTTTTGATTTAATTCCTTGTAGGATGAACAAAGTTAGCCTTTTTCAACGTCTTGATCTTTGACTGAAGGCGGAAAATAGTAGAATTTACTAATTAGAACAAGGGGTTCAGTCAGGATTTCAGAGCTGTTCTTGAGTTCACATTGATCCATCAATCAATCTAAAAGAATTCTTTCCACTTACCTGTGTGCAACGGACTTAACAGGGCCTGGTACCGGATGTGTTGAAAGTTCCAGAGGGAAAGATGCTGTAAGAGTGTAAAGTTGTTTTAATTATGAGTTTAAGTACATCCCTTTGCTATTAACAGTCCAAGTTGTAATGCCAACAGCCATAAAATGCTCTCCTTATCTCCCTTGTTTCTTATAAAACTCTATTTCCTATGGCTGGGAGGTATTTCTCAGGATATTATTCTCTATATAACACTATATGTTCAAGGAACCCAGGCAAAAAAAAGAAAGGAGAAAAAAAAAAGAAAAAATGTGTGGATGTTTCTCCTGTCTCTCTCTTCCCAGAAAATAACATAGTATCTAAGTTAATAAGTATCTTGACAAGTCTTGTGAACAATCATTAAGGAACAGAAGAAAAGAAAAGAACACTCAGGAAATCGTGCGGTAACTTTCACTATTTATTATCAAAGATATAATGGCTACTTACTCTATAAAGTTTTTCAAGTGCTGGATAGGATTTACACTTTGAGTTTACTGAAGAATTGTGAGATTTAGCATGACTGAGTTTATGGATTTCTTCCCCACTGTTCAGCATAACTTTTAGATGCAAACAGGACAATAAACACATCATTGGAGGTGAGAACAGAATATCATCCTTTTGGCTCTATAATTGTTACCTTCAACTTTTCTTAGAGAGCCAAATAGTTAGTTATTGTTCTCAAGTCCAGATATCAGTTGATATCTGAAGGCAAGATGTACTATGGACCTTGACTGAACAGCTTGATTTTTTTTTACATATAGCCACCTGAAATTTCATATTTGTCATCACATGGTTTGAAAACCTTGATTAAGGGATTGTTAAGAGGGGTTTAGTCCACATTTAGTGGGTTTTACTACTGGGAATAGAAGAGGCTAAAAAATTCTCTATCAGAAATACAGAAGATTACTTTGAACAGTGTTTATAAGTAATAGATTTGAAAAAACTGGCTACTTATCATACATGAAGATATATTGAGAGTGATTTGTGTCATATAAATATAAAGGAAGACAAGCTAATGTAAATAACTCATTAGTTCTTTCAAATATAAAAAGTCCTAATGATGTTGATGTAAGATACTACACTGCTGAGCTAGGAACTGAATTAGTGGTGTTATTTTTACTATAACCTCTTTTATTAGAGGCCATGTTTTATCCTTCCTGTTTCAAATCATTGTTTCAAATCATGGCCTTAAAAAAGTGGTTTTATGGTTGACAGTGGATTTTTATCTCCATGATTTGTTATACATTTGACCTTTGTAGAAGATGCATTGGGGTTTAATTCTGCTGGGGGTGTTTACTCACCAGGAACTCAGAGTGCGATGCATCCAACCAAGTTTACATAAGCTGAATGGTCATTAGGAGATAATGACTTTCAGTCATTACTATTTGCGGCTGAATTTGAAGCAGTATCTTAAGGGTCAAAGGCTTTGACTCCTATTTCCTTTTCCCCTCTCCTTAGCAATTTACCAAATTTTTATCTTGTTATCAGCAGCTGTTTAAACAAGGATATAAAGACACATATTTATTCCCTTTGAAAGAATCAACAAGAAGCATTGTGAGATGGTGTTTTCTTGAGATGGGTTTGAAAAGGTAGCAAAATAATCTCTTGCAGGTTTTTTTTATTGGCTTGAACTTAATAGTGATTAAAACAATTATGAGTTCCTGAATATAGGGTTCTTGCATTTAATGAGTGTGAAGGGTGTTAAATCAACTGTGGGAATAAAGTTCCTTCCATGAACAGCAGCAGCAAAAAAAATTATCTGATACTGCTCCATTTATGCAACTTAGTTTTATCATCAATTTCCTATGGAGTCAGGAAAAGACTATGAATCTCTGAAGTCTTCCTGACAACACCAGTAAACAGTTACAATATGTTCTTTGGCATTTGGTGCTTTCATAGAATTATTTATGTGTAAGTGGAAAATATTGAAATTCTTTTCCTTTGTTGAAATAGAGCAGGGAAAAATAATATTAGTGCTGAAACTAAATCATAAATTGTTTCAAATTGCTAGTCCTGTTCTATTTTTAACTTAGAGACCAAGAGCTTAATGAACCAGGGAGCAATCATATCAGCAATATCTCATGAACTTGAAAGTTACTTTTCTCAAAAGGAGAAATGATAATCTCATTGCCTGTAACAGTATTCATATTTCCTCTGTAATAGGAAAGGATTTTAAAGAAATATTGAAATTGTAAAGAAATATAGTTTTCTAGGCAGGAAAAAAAACACTTCAGAAAGTCAGGCATAGCCTTGCTCAGCTAGAGAGCAGATAGTAAACTGCTCTAAGTTCTGAGAGAAAAGACATGATTTACAAAAGCTTATGCTCTAAGACACATGAGCTAAGTCATTGCACACTAAATCTAGGATAGACTGAACCTACACCTTTTTAACAATTAATCAAACCAATTATTATATATACCACAATATTCACATTCCTTTATTTCAAAGTTATCCAAAGCAGTAGTCTGAAAGTGGAAACTCCACATGTAGTTTCATCAGATGATGCCACTAACAGAAGGAGCACTAAGGTCCAGCACACAGGTGGCCCCTTACCTTCAAAAACTGTCTCAAAAACATACTCAATTCTACTTCTCTTTTCTTACTATCCATCCCATTTCCTTGCATAATCCTTACTTTCTCTGTTCCACGTGTACACCCACAACTGTGGTCCAGCATCAGCTCTTTAATCTCTCTTTGACATGTGGCCCAGGTTCCTTAAAGTAGCTTTCCTCTGAAAAGTTAAACCAAACTGAAAAACTAGAGAAATGCTCCAAAAAATGTGTGCTTTCATTGAAGGTAGTGCTTTCTAGTAACTGGTAAGAAATACATCAAGCATTCAATGCCATACCCTTGCAATATAATGATTCCAGTCTACTTTGTAAAGAAGATGACCACCTACTCTGGGTACAATGACGTGCACAAATAACAAAGCTTTAAAGTTAATACTTTCTGATTCAGCTTGCTATGCTATGGTTGAACTTTTGACCAAAAACTTGTTACCCAAGAGTACTTCTCCTAATTGATCCAGGAATATTTTAACTAACACCAACATTAGTCCAGAAACACTGAAGTGAGTTAAAGAAAGCGAGATCAAAACTTATGGATCTCTCTGTCTAAACAAGGTGAGGAATTGACTTGAATGAAAAAATCTAATAGATTTCACAGTAGACAATCACAATTTTTGGATTTCCAGGTGCATAAAAAAATCTTTAATTCTATAATCTTTTTGTGAAATGGGAAGTATTGTAATAGTTAGATATGGAAATATAATCCTCAAAATCCTCTGTTAAAATACTTTCTGTAAAATATTAATTTGAAGTTCCTAATTTCTTGAATTTCTCTATACATCTGATATAATGAATGTGATGAGTTCCTTTTAGATCCATGACTTTGTAAGAAATGTTGTGCTTACAGTCCAAGAAGGAAGAGAAAATGAGAGAGCAAGTCTTTCCATCCATGACAACTGTCAGTCTGTCAGTGTATTTATACATTAAAATAAAATTAAAAAGGCCATTTGATTTGGAAAATTGAGGAAAGAAATAGTCTCTTGTATAGGGATTGTTCAAAGAAAGAGGTCAACAACTCTTTAAAATAGTGCCATATCAATAAGTAAAAGAATAAATGCAATTGGGTAAATCTGATTTCAGAAATAATTATGTCTTGTTAAAGGGCTAATCAAAGGCATTCTATCTGAATGAGTTATACCAGATTTTCACTACTGACCATGTAAACTTCAAGGCCCAACTGGGATCTCTGCATGAATGCATATAGGGAACACAGTCCTGATTTGTAACTGCATGCTGGCTGTTTGCAAATGGTACATGCTTACTTTCGAAAGTTCAGTGCAAGGCAGTCCTACTTTTCCCTTCCTCAAAGGACTGCCATTCCCTAAACTGCTTTTCATTAACTGTTTCTTTCTCACTTTAAAAAAAAATAAAATTAAAAAAAAAATCTTTATTTTATCTGGTTAGCATCTGTCCCTATTTTGCAAGGAAGTTTGAAGGCTTGTAATTCTCAAAGCCACCCTGTCACTAAGCCTCCAGATATCCTAGTTACCTCAGCAGAATGAGTTATCCTGAATATACCATGCCAGACAATTTTTGGTGAAGGTTCAATCCTTTATTATAGAGAACAATTTCTTTGTCCAAGTTCAAAAACTATATGCATCCTCTTCAAACTAGTATCCATAAGGCAATAGTTTTGCTTATTGATTGATCTATCAATTTTGGCTTCATTTTAGCAGTGACTCCATTAGCAAAAGTTATTTGATGTGTTTCTGAGTCCTAGAACACAGAAGAAGTCTTTTCAAGCTTGACATGTAAATTGCAGCACAGAGAAATGACTACTGACTGCATTTATTACCCACATTATTGGCCAATTTGTCAGCTGCTACTGAAACCACTTGCTTGCTCACCAGATAAAGAAAGCATGCCACAACAGGAGTAGAGGGAGGAGGTAAGCTGTGAGAAATCAGTTTGTGATGTACCTCTACAGCATCACACTGTGAGGCAAGGAAGGAACGGGAAGAAAGTAATAGCAAAGCATTAATATACTAACAAGTTATTTATCTTTCATTCTCCCACCCACCAGCGTGTGCATGTGTGTCCCTTTATCGAGGAGGTAGCAGGATGTTGGTATACATATATACTGTCGGTATAACAGTATATACTATTACAGGTAGCTCAACTTTGCAAGCTGTGGTGTAAGATGCAGATTGCCCGAGAATGCAGATTGCAGAGGCTGTGAACTGCTAACCCTTGTGTAACAAAGGGCATGAGAACCAGCCAGGTGAATGAACTCTGGGAGACACAGCAGGAGCTGAAGACTTGGGAGGAAGAGCAAGTGAGACTTGTTGGACAAGTGCTTGGACTGTGAAGAGATAAAAGCCCAGGGGCCCTTTGTTCATGGCCCTTCTTGGAGGCACCAGCTTGGGCTGTTTCTGTGTTATGGTGCTGTGAACAAATTGCTTTGTGGAATGAGACATCTGAGACTCTTCTATGGAAAACCTGGAGTCAAACTGGTAAGGAAACCAGGTCTGGCTGTGTGTGAGTGGGGTGTGCAGGGAGCAAAGTGCAGACCCCTCAGCCTGCATTGGAGCTGCCCACTGGGAAAAGGGGTTTTGGTCCCAGCAGTGACAGTCTGTGGCATGTGGAGTGTGGCTGCCAGACAGTCTCACGAATGGTCAGACTGGGAAGTTTCCTTAACACCTTTAGCAATGGTGGCACAGGAGCCAAATACAACTGGATGTTCAAGTGCTCTTTCCTCAGTGTCTGAAAAAGAGAATATGATTATTACTTGCACAAAGGCAATTTACCATTCACTGTTTTCTACCAAAATTGTTACTCAGGTGAATAGGTGTCAACTCAACAGTTGATGAGCCATCAAAAAAAAAAATCCAACAAAAAACCTCCAAGAGGCTCAATAGCAGTAGTTAAACCTCAGCTATGTCTCTGACATTTCCTACTAACAGACCCTGTTTTTATGAAGAAGGCCGTTCGCTTGCTTGCTGTTTTATCTGGCATTTCTCCATGCACAAAAATCAATCTCCAATTCCTTTTAATGTTTAGCACTAAATCCAGAAAGCAAAACAAACCATATGAGTCTTGCATTTATTATAGCAGCCTCTTGTGTTTGGCTTCAGGGCAGCCTTCTAATCAAGGGAATGAATAAACAGTCATTGACTCACTTTCAGGGGACATGGGAGACAACTCAATCTTCCTGAAGGCCAGCACAGAGAAGGGGCCTCCAAATCATAAATCAAAACACTATCACCCTGTTAATTTAGCAGGGCAATTATTAAGATGTTAAAGCATTTGTACTACTATGTTTATTGATGGAGGCTGAGGGAAAAGTGCAAACTTCCTTTAAATCTCTACCTTCATGGAAAATGGAAATGCCTTATAACCAATATAACCTTTTTAAAGATAGAGGTTTTTGTAGTCTTGTTTTTTCATTTTTTTTTTTTTGTGTGTGGGTGAGTATTTGTTTGTTTGGGGGAGTTTCTGTTTTGTTTTTGGTTTGGTTCGGTTTTGGTTTTTTTGTGTTTTGGTTTTGGGTTTTTTTTTTAAGTTTTCTTATTGGCCTCTCTCCATCTAAAAACTATAGAAGTATGAACTTATTCATGAACATATACATATGTGTGTTTCTGCATTCAAATAATCACAAATAGACATAAAAGTTGCTTTATAAGACAATGACATTTCATAACCACCATTTTCTGTGGAGCAGAGTCACTGGGTAGTTACAGAATTATATTTTCTCTTGTTCCTACTTTGGTTGTATGAATCTTAACTCCTGTGATCCCTTCAAAGTGAGTAGAAGGTTCCCCACATATTTTCCTTGAAAATCTTCCAAGGACATATGAGTAAGATCACAAAAGACTCAGAATCTGAATCAACCTCTAGAATAAGTACTCTGACCACTGGGCCAGGATGTAAAAAATTAGTGACATCATCTTCATTTGTTCTTTCAATCAGTATTTGCTAAATGAGAAGTGGGGTATGTTTCACATATACGCAAAGAATCTGAAAAACCTTTAAACTCTTTTATTCTGGTTTAAATCCTAGTTTATATTCTTCATGGTTTCAGGATATCCTGAAGGTTCTATTTGACTACTTTCACTATTGTTTAATATCACAATATCAAGGCCTGTTTTAGGGTGGATTTTTTAGTGTTTGAGGTTGAAAATGAGCTAAAAATTAAAACCACTTACTTTAGTCTTTTAATTTTGAACATTTTCCAGAACATTAAAAGATGAATTTTAGAAATTTCACCTGAAGATAATTTAAGAAAAAAAAAACTTACAATATAATTTCCTCTTACTATGTGATCTGCAATAACACAGATTCATTTATGTGGATAATGATCTGTTGTCAACAAAAACACCATAGTTTCTTCACAGTTGTGCCAATTTTGATTAGTACAACAGCACATCAGATAACCTGCTCCTACAAATATTTCTAATATGCTGTAGATGATACTCACATTGCCTTCTCCTTATTAGCTGAAGTTTTAGGTTTCAGTCCACACAGAAAATAGAAACATGAAAAGCTGAATGTCACAGAGAATAGTGGAATTTCAGTAAAGCCAGATGGCTCATCAGGCTAAACAGATAATGAAGCACATGGTTGCAGCCAAAGGCAACTTTTGATTTACCCACCTAAAGGAGGAAGACAATATTTCAAAATCTTTTCAGTCTGTGGATTTTTGTATTTCTTTTTTAGTGTTTAGCTGGTTGAATTTGAGGATCTTGAAAAATTAAAACAATTTGTTTAAGGTAGGCATCACTGTAAAGGATGCTTACAACCTAAACCAATAGATATTCATCTAATCATTTAGTCTCACTAGAAATACTGATTTCTTGTAATGCCATAGAATTGCATATCATTGCTTTTTCAAATCATTCTTCTTGTTTGTCATAGATCTGTCATCTAGTTTTGTACACAACCTTCTTTTTCTTCTTTCTTTCTTGTTTGCTTTCCTTTGTTGCTTTATTTTGCTTCTTGCTTCCTTTAACTATCTTTCATTTCTTTTCTTTTCCAATCCTTCCTCTCCTTCCTCCTCTTTCTTTCTCATTCTTTCTTTATCTCTCTTTTTAAAGTTAGAATGAAACTGAATCCCAGATGAGATTTTTCAAACACACCTTCTTAAAATAAAAGTATTCTGGCTTTTCCACTGTCTATCCTATTTTGTAATATAAAGATGACTAAATGAAGCAACTAATATTTCAAATATGTCACATAATTATAGTTGTTTCAAAAACAGATTCTTTTCTTTTAAACCCAAGCATTTATAATTAAAGCTAGTTTTCCCAATTCATCTACATTTCCTGTATTTTAAATTATATAGAAAACATGAATCAAACCAAGATAATTAAAAAGGGAGACAAAAAGAAGAAAAAAAAAGATGGAATACACCTGCTTAGCAGAATTTATAGTTCAACTCTCTTGGCTGTACCAATCACTTAGAACATTAATTTGTCTTTTAAAGGATTAATGTGTTTAATTAAGATTATGAAGCAATTCCTTAAAGGCTAAGTCTGTATCTGACAGAATAATGAATTCTTTGGAGAGAAAAAAAAAAAACAACACAACAACATAGCTTCACCCTAAACCAGTTTTCGTGTCTTTTTTCACACAATAAAACCTTCTGAGTTAGTTTCAGAGTAACAAATGATTCCTTCCTTATATTTACTCTTTATTCTATGTTCAGATTATGTGTATAAAGAAAATATACAAACTTTAATAATGCTTTCTGTGATATACAGAGTGCTCTCTAACTCCTGAAATCACAATAAATATAGTAATTGTAAATGATTACCAGGTAACATCATCATTGTTGGACCCCTTAGTAGCTTACTTGACAGCTCTTTCCTTTGCATAAGTATTAGGACAATTCTTTCATGTATACTGGTAATAGTTTTCCAAAGGATTCTCAACCTCTTGTGTGGAAATAGTTGTGAGGAAATACTGTCATTGATGCCTCCAAATGTTGAATTTAGCTTGACTCTTAAACATTTTGCCTGTCTTTATTCTTAGATTGACCTTAATGTTATAAAATTCCAATATTTAACAACCTCCTAAGTACAAACATCTTGAAAGAATTGACTTCAGACCTAGAAGACCTTCTTTGACAGTCACATACCTTGTCTATGATGTTTTTTAAGCTGTATCTCGGGCAAATAAATTTCCTGGCAACTGTCCCACTATTCTTATGCTGATTGCCAAAGAACCAGCTTCAGAAAATGTTAGAGAACCAGGTCTTCTGGTATCACATATTTATGCCTTTAATTTAAGCTATGAATTAGCAGCATAGACAAGGGAAAGGTAGCTTATGAGACTTTCTACCTGAAGGTGATCTCAAAATGATATTAATTTTCTGGGTATGAAAATAGTTGAAAAGAATTTAATTACTACATCTTACTAAGTTAATGTTATCTTTTCCAGTGTGTAGTGATCACTTTACCCACTCCCTCCGAGAGCTAGAAAACAGAACAATACTCATAAAAAAATATAAGTATCGTCTATTCGATTTATTAATTTATTAATTTAAACACCTTACATCACTGTGGTGTTTTGACCTTGACTGGGCACCAGGTGTCCACCAAAGCTGCTCTATCCTTCCCCTCCTCAGCTGGACAAGGGAGGGAAAATATAAGGAAAGTCTTGTGGGTCAAAACAAGGAAGAGATCACTCACCTGTTACCATATGGAGAAAACAGACTCAACCTGGGAAAAGTAATTGACTTTATTGCCAGTCAAATCAGAGTAGGATAATGAGAAATAAACCCAAATCTTCAAAAATGCCTTCCACTTACCCATCTCTCCTTCCTGGGAGTAACTTGATTCCTGATTCTCTGCATCTTCCTGCACTGTGACATAAGGTGATGGGGAACAGGAATTGCTGTCAGTTCATCACACATTATTTCTGCCACTCCTTTCTCCTCTCGGGGAGGACCCATCACCGTCTTCCCCTGCTCCAGCATGGGGTCCCTCCCATGGAGACAGTCCTCCATGAATTCCAACATGAGCCCTTCCCATGGGCTACAGTTCTTCACAAACTGTCCCAGCATGAGTCCCTTCCATGGGGCGCAGTCCTTCAGGAATAGATTACTCCATCCTGGTTCTCCCATGTGGCTACGAGTCCTGCTAGCAAACCTGCTCCAGCATGGGCTTTTCTCTCCATGGGACCACAGGTCTTGCCAGGAGCCTGTTCAAATGTGGGATTCTCATAGGATCACAGAAACCTTTGGGCATCCACCTGCTCCAGTGGGGATCCTCCATGGGCTTTAGATGGATATGCCTCATGGACCTCCATGGGCTGCAGAGGCACAGCTGCCTCACCACGGTCTTCAACGGGAACTGCAGGTGAATCTCAGCTTTGGTGCCTATAGAGCCCCCTCCCCCTCCTACTCCACTGACCTTGGCTTCTGCAGAGCTGTTTCTCTCACGTACTCTCCTTGCTGTCTCCTCTAGCTGCAATTTGCTTCTGTGCAATGTCTTAACCATGTCATCCCAGAGGTGCTGCCACCGTCACTGATGGGCTCAACCTTGGCCAGTGGCAGGTCTGTCCTGGACTTGGCTGGCATTGGCTGTGTTGGACATTTGTTGAAGCTTCTGGCAGCTTCTTACAGAAGCCACCCCAGCTCCCCCTCTACCAAAACTTTGTCACACAAACCCAGTATGATCAAACTGGTATTCTTTTCTTTCACCAGCCTTCTGTTTGTCTGATTCTGTCATCGATTGTCCTTGTCTTTTATCAGGGCAGGGAGGTCCCTCTTACCACAGATAACATCCATTGTTTTTCCCTTGACCCAACTATAAACATATATCCATATGGTCATGCTGTCACTTTTTTTTGGTTGAAATTTAAAAATCAGGATGAAAAGCGGAATTGCATCATTCTGTATTAGAAAGTTGTGTCTTTCTTACAGAAGAGAATCTATACTTTGATTGTTGAAGGTTTATTATTCTGTTTATTTTTCAGGAAATATATTTTCTTGTCATGAACCCTGTTTTAAAAGTCTGCTGCTCCCCAAAACAAAATGGTGGAGGATTGTTTTTCAAAATAAATATCCAGTTGTTTTGCTGACTTAGTAAGAAAATTAACTGATGTGGTGGAAATTTGCAATAGCTGAAAATTTCTGCTTTGATTTTGAAACTTTAGTTCTTGGAGTCAGAGTTTGGTTTTGTGCATTATTTGCATGTTACCATCACTAACCCATAAAAAAGAAAAAATTGTAATGAATACAATTCGTTCAGTCCATGCTTAAAGAGGTATCTGCCAGAATATGTGGAGAACAATCCTCTGCAGTGTTTGCTGCTACACTGATATGATTTCACAGTAGCACATAGGAACTGAAGACCACATTTTTGCTGGGGTCTGGAAAAAACCCTAAGCAGGGAAAAAAGATTAAATGGGAAATGGTAACACTTAGCACATTTACTCTTTTAAATAGTCTGGGTTTATAAACTAAGCTTGTTTTCCTCCCTTTGGGAAGGAAGATATCTTTGAGAAGATAAACACCTCATCCACATTTCCTTCAGTGTGTATCTGTATCTATGTCCCTATTGATTGATCCTCTCTTTTATCTCTTGATAACTTGATCTTCTCATCATTCAGAGATACATAGCGTTACAGGAGCAGTTTAGGAAAAAATCAAGCCCCTCTTCTATGTAATTTTTTAACACAAGTTGTTTTGAATGTAGATACATTGTTCTCTGCTTTGAATATGTGTTCCCTCAAAATTAGCAGTCCCCCACGCAAATATTTGCTATGAACCCAGAAAGCTTCCATCCAAAAGATTGTAATGAAGATGTGTTGAAGATGAAGTGATATATTCATGTTTTAGATAAAACATATTTTATATGTCAGTAGCAGTCTCTAGAGTAGGTACATATATGTATATATATGTATCAGTTTATGTTTTTCATTCTGATCCTTAAGAGTTGCAACATAATGACAAAATATATTTCTAAGGCCTTTAAGTTATAGGATTAAAAGTGTTTTATAGCAGTAACACACACTAATCACCATCATCACTGGGTATTTCCATGCACTAAAAAGTTTTTTAGATATCTCCAAATATAGCTGAGCATACAGAGAGCTGAGACTTTGTAAATATTATTGTAAAAAATCTAATCCTCTAATCCTCAAATCTCAATACAAATAAAAAACTTGCATTTTGAACATTCCTACCCTACCTTTAAAATCAAAGACTTTTGCTTGTCAGATTACTACAAGACTAGCATGAAAATGGGATTTGCTTTCACAAATGCTTTTGTCTGCATAAATGTGCCCAACCACCCACTGGGTGAGAAACCTCTTTCTAATATCCAACCTAAACCTCCCCTGACACAACTTCAGGCTCTGTCACTGGTCACCACAGAGAAGAGATCAATGTCTGCCCCTCCTCTTCCCCTCACAAGGAAGTTGTGACTTCAATGAGGTCTCCCCTCAGTCTCCTCTTCTCCAGGTTGAACAGACCAAGTGCCCTCAGCTGCTCCTCATACAGCTTCCCTTCAAGGCCCTTCACCATCTTCATTGCCCTCCTTTGGACACTCTCTAACAGCTTAATATTTTTCTTATATTGTGGTACCCAAAACTGCACACAATATTCAAGGGGAGGCCATACCAGGGCACAGGAGAGCAGGACAATCCCCCCCCTTGACCGGCTGGTGATACTTTGCCTGATACCCCCAGGACACGGTTGACCCTCCTGGCTGCCAGGGCACTGCTGACTCATATTCAACTTGCCATTGACCAGGACCCCCAGGTCCCTTTCCATGGCACTGCTTTCCAGCATCTCATTCCCCAGTCTGTATGCACATCTGAGGTTGCCCCAACCCAAGTGCAGGATCCAGCACTTTCCCTTGTTGAACTTCACATGGTTGGTGATTGCCCAGTCCTCTAATTTGTCAAGGTCTCCCTGCCTTCAAGGGAGCCAGCAGCTCCTCCAAATTTTTTGTCATCTGCATTCACTATCACCCTCTGTGCTCAACCTGTGAACCAGTTGTTCACCTACCACATGATGTGTTTATCCAACTGTGTGCTGGATAGCCTTGTCCAGAAGGATACTGTGAGAGATAGTATCTAAAGCTTTACTGAAATACTAAAAGATTACATCAACTGGCTTTTCTTGATCAGCTAGGTGGGTTACCTTGTCATAAAAGGAAATCAGGTTGGATAAGCAGGACTCTCCTCTCATGAAGCTGTGCTGGCTGTGACCAGTGACTGCGTTGTCTTTCAATACCTCCTAGAATAATCTTCTCCATAACTTTACCAGGGACTGAAATGAGACTTACAGGCCTGTAGTTTCTGGGGTCCTTCTTCTTGCCCTTCTTGGAAACTGGGACAACATTCTCCAGCTTTCAGTCAGCTGGGACCACTCCAGATTCCCAAGATCACCTAAAAAATCATCAAGACAGGTTTTGCAACATCTGCCAGCTCTCTTTGAGGATTCTGGGATGAATCCTATCAGGCCCCATAGATTTCTAGGTATCCAGTTGGAGCAGTGGATCTCACAGAGTTTCAGGGTTGACTGGGATTTGATCATTCTTGCAGTCATGGTCCTCCAGGTCAGAGCACTGAACTCTGGATGATCTGATTCTGATGAACCTTTGGCATTCAGATTATCTTAATTTCAGCAATGTTTGGATCAGTGTTTGCAAATGTACTACTGTCTGTTTGTGTACTGCCTGTTTGACCGGTCTTTTTCATAATGAGGCACTCAAGGATTTCTTCTCTTGAAAGTTTATACTTAGCTTCATGAGTTTATAACAACTTGCTGAAGATTTCTGAAGTTATTTCCAGACTTTTTTGAAGAATATATCTATTTCAAGATAATCCACTATATTCAGTGCATTGTGCTAATCATAACTGACATTTTTTTGTGACAAAAAGTGTCACAGTCATAGTGATCCTGCTAAAATTTCAGTTTTATTAATTATGTCAAAACATAAGTAACATAATTCTTTATGAGCAATTGAGTGTCATGTTCTCTGTTTCTGTTTGAAACATGAGTTGTAACTCATCCCAACCATTTCAAGGCTAGGTCCAGTGATTCCTTTCTGTTGCTTAATCTGTGACAGTGGGATTGCTAATCCCTATTGGAAAAGATACTATTTATATTACTGTCCTACTGTCCTTTTTTATGTATACGTTTCCTTGTGTTTTATTAATAATTATGGAAAACAACCTGCAGTTGAAGATTAGACTAAATGGAGATTCAGCTTTCCGTGCCAGATGAGTTCAAATCCTGTAGTAGATTCACTAAACTGCATCTGAGTCTTCATCCTTAGCAAGGGCTACTGTGTTAGTAGTTCTGATGTCAGATAGCTCAATGCCAATGTTTAGAACACAGATATAATAAAGAGCTGCTTGAATCTTAAAGGTTGCCTGCATAATGGGAACTATCTCACAATTTCCAAAGTGAATGTGTGGGCCATGAAAATTGAAATCTCCACTCATTACTTTAGGACTTTATTTCCTGTCACTACTGGTAAAACACAGTAAGACTCGGTGGACATTTGCACAACTTTTCCCACACTTTCTTCAGTCTGAATATTTCCATCTCCAAGACTATCAGTTCTCATCTCCAAATTCACTAATTATAGGAAACAAACATCAGAAAGACATTAAGTTTAAGACACTAGGGTTGATGTCACTAAAAGACACAATCAGCTCAAAGCTGGACATTCCCTTTTTCACTACGTTTTTGGTTTTGGTTTTTTTGTTGTTGTTGGTTTTGTTTGTTTTTTTTTTTTTAAATTTCCCAGTCCTCTCACCCCATAAAAACTTGTTAATAGAGATGCTTGTTCTGACTAAACATTAAAGAAAGAAAAGTCTTCTTCACTTACATGTGCAAATCTTTATCTCCATCTGTTTCTTATTCCATGTTTCAGGCCCATCTGTCTTCTTTATGATCTAGATGCTCTTTCTCATAACACTATCAATGTGGTAAATATGTTCATTTTTTTAATCATCTGGGAAATATTTTTGCCTGAGTTCCTTATTTTTTATATTTTTATCTCTTTCGCAAAGGCTTGTTTTAAAAACTTATAAAGGTCCTTTAGCTCTCAAAAAATCTGTTATACTCTTAATTCAACCAGAGAAGCTTCATTAGGAAGAAAAAAAAAAAGGAATCTGCTCCACAGTCCTTTGTGGAAACATCAAAAAAAAATGGAACATAGGTCACTCACTGTAAAATATCCTTTTATCACTGGATTGTTAACTGAGACTTAATATCAAGTGGAATGTTTACAAGTTTTGCAATACTGCCTGTTGTCCTGTTCCCAATACCCAATACCCCCTTTGCAGAAGCTCTGGTGATAATTTTACATAATTTAAACAAGCAAACAGAAATAATGTTCCTTTTATAGCGTTACAAAATAGGGGAGAATGTAAAAATTTATAGAATAAAATCAAACTTTCTATTAGATTCAGAATTTATAAACACTTATAGTCATTTGAATGTGGGTGGGATTTTCCTTTAAAATTAAGGGGAAGAAGATAAGGCAAGATGGAAAGAAAATGAGAAATGGACTTTATCTGCTCCACTGTGTTCATTGACTTCACCTCAGGAAAACATACCTTACATGGTGCAAGAAGATAATTTAACAGATCTGCAAAAAAACAGTATTATATTTCACTATTATTTCCCCTAGTTCATCATGGTGCTCCTTAGCACCACAGGGTTCCCTAGTGAAAATGTATGTAATACTTTTTGACTTTGTTCTGCTTTCAGAAGTCTGAACACAGATACTGATTCTCTTTAATGAGGTTCATACGGAAAAAACTAAAAACTTATCTAAAATGATGCTATAGCAGAAAGAAAAAAAAATCCTTTAGTCAGAGGCTATATTTTTTCTTATTACTAGCATGATAAAATATCAATAAAGATGAAAAAAAACCTCAGTAAAAGCTGGCATGCACTGATGATAACCATGCAGAATGGATAGTCCTGTTATTATGGCATTTACTAAAATGAGGGCATTCATATTTCTAAAAGACAGTTTATTTAATTGGAAACAGATAATTGAATCTCTCTTCCTATGAATGCATGGAAAACATGGTTAAAATAGCATCTGACTTGCTAATATAAAAATAGTAAATAGATTTTCCCTAGTCTGGCAAAAATATGTTTCTGGTGTAGAAATATTGGACTTAGTTTTTTATGATATTATAGTGTTTTTAAGTGAACAAAATTTTCTCATGGAGAATTCCATGCTATAGTCATAGAAAAGTCACAACTAAACTATAGTTAGTTATGACTAAGATACTAGTCTGTGGTGTTGGTGTGTTTATGTTGATTTCCTGGCTTTCTGTTTTCAGTGGATTGCTCAGATATATTATCCAGTAGCCCATTCCTTAAACTGTCTCTGAGGTGAAGGGAACTGGCCATATACATAAGCCTATCCTGTTAAACTAAGAAATCCTTTGGATCATATGTTATCAGCTCTTTCTTACCTCTGCAAGGAATCAACAAATACTTCTGTGATTTAGACTAGTAAAAAATTCTAGTGTTAACAATACAGAAACTTAGTTGGATTTATCCTCACATTATTGCTTGGAATGATGATTTTATATTATATGTATTTAGTTAGTTAGCTAGTTACAGTTATTATCTCTAGATTGAACTGTGAATTCATAAAGTGTTATTCAGGAGTTATCCAATAGTTTCATCTCACATACTAAAGTACTTGAGTACATATCTAAAGTAAAACATGCATATATATAGTATAAGAATCCAAGCTTTAAGTTTGGGATATTGTGATATTGTGTTTACACATACATTGTCATCATTGGTAACTTCTGTCTCTACAATTAATGTTACATCATTGCACTGTGATTTAAATTCCGATACACAGGAAGGAGGCAAATGGACCACAGAATATATGACACCAGATGCTCAGATATGTTATTTTAAACATGATTGTATTTTAAGTCCTGTGCAGCTCATTTTTATAAAAATATGACAAAATGTCAATACAACAATTTTTCTTTGCAAGAGAATTCAATTCTGTTGATTTTGGGCTATTAGAATGTTTACTTATTCCTAGAGTAATTATAAGCTTCTAACTCCACTGAAATTTTGGAACTTCACTAACTTTCTGAAGACAGATATTATTGTTTTTTCATAATTTACTTAAATTAATAATGGTCTTCCTATTACCTTAATGGGAAAAAGATCAGATCAAAAGTATAAATTATTTTTTTGTATATTTTGTGGGTCACACTGATACCACCGACACCTTTCTAAATTCTGTGTCTTAAGTTCTTCCTTTCTATTGTGGTCTCAGATGGTGATGTAACTATAATTATCTATTAGTAAACACACTGTTTTACTTCTATTGCCCGGGAAACAAAAATTTACTGCTTCTCATAGCACAATTATTGGCTGATTCAACAAAGAGGAGTAGAGCTGAATGAGTTCTGGGACATAATCTATCCTCTACAGCTCCAGTTCAAATGAAATGTTTTAGTGGAAAATAGTTGGCTATGTGTTTATAGAAGTGTATACTGTGTGGTTTAAGTACCTATATGAAAACAGGACATTATACTAGTCTTTAACTGATGTTAACTATAAAGTAAATATGCTATTACCTTCCCCACCTTTCACACTGTTCTTTATTTCTTTTTTTTTCTTGACAATTGCTTTTGCATTTGGAGAATACTAATTTTTTATGTTGATCATCTACCATATTGCTTCTATATGTGATTTCAGAAGGTTTTTGTGAAAGATACCTCATTCAAATACATGTGTAAAACTAACCTGGAGAGTCAAAGTACTCATTCTTCACCCTTTAAGTTCTCAAAGAAACCAATTCTGTCTTTGCCATGCTCCTATGTCTTACTGTTTAGGGATCTGAAATAACAACATTTAAACGGTTAAAATCACTGTTTTGAAGAAGCTGTGTTGGCACAGCCTGTTTTCCTCCAAGGACAGCTCAAATTTGGAGAAATCTCCTTGTATAAACAACATTCCACATCCACTTTGTTCTAGTGATACCTCACTATTTGCTGAGCATACAAAGTTCATTCGTCTAATTGGGTAAACCTGACTCAGTTTGCAGTAAACCATGTTCAATTTCATAATGTAGACAGGGGAAGCCATGTTATTTTATCATGTGTGAACAGCCACATAAAACCAGAGTTCAACTGTCACTGTTTCCTCCCCAAAAAATTTCTTCCTGCCAAGAAGCCAAAATTAGCTGGATATAATTCACAATGTTAAGACCTGTTTTGTTGAGCATTTTCTAATAAATAAAAAAAAAAAGGTAAGATTTCTCCTTCACTTTTTGACCAACTTTTTAATCACTGTCTACTGTCTTTGAAAAATAATTTCATGTACCACAGAAGTGCCTAGAGAGCATACCTTCTTTAGAGAAAGTATAGGTGCTTCATTACAAATTTAAATTCCTCTTCTTATTTGTCCCTTCATGCTCTGTGCAGAAAATAGTAAGAAAAGATGTTAGGGTCACACTGGAGTTACATCTTGATAAATGTTCAAAGCTAGAGTTAATACAGATTACAATATGTTATGAAAAGATCTGTTATAGAAATAGGTATCTGATTTTGCCTCTACCAATAGCATTTGGAGCATACAGCTGGGAATCTTTTAGATACTCTCTGTCTAAAATTACAAGAGTATTAATTTTAAAAATAACATTTTAAAAGGAGAAGTGATTGGGCAGACTTAAAAAACAGCAATCAGAATTTCAATTATGAAATCAACATTATTCATTATGCTTTTAAACCTTCTTTCTTTTTGCTCCAAATGCCTTATACTTTTGAAATTCGTCTTTCATTAAAATCCAGCAGAGTTTTAACACTTATTTCAAAGCAGACAAGATTTCATCTTGGGGTTCTAGTGGGATTAATTTCAGCATAAGGGACTTTTCAGCTTGAATAGCATCAAACATATGTGTTCATAAAATAAACTAAACTCTTGGGTTTTAGTTTCCTTTCACCATCTATAATGCTTTCTTGTGCTGTAAAAGTAACATTAGAGGTTGTCCAAGACCACATAGTACTTTAAAAGGCAGACAGATAAAGGATGCCTTCAACAGGTATTGCGTGAGTTACAAGGGACAACATGTGTCTTGAATTCAAGTGTGAAGAAATTAAAACCCACATTGCTTTTGTACGGTGAGTAGTTCAAGCTTTTAATTTTCTTGGCAAACTGCCTCTCCTTCTCTTTAACAGCATTACATTCATGTGTTTATTTAAAATATTCACATCTTTCACAATTTAGAAAGAACTCTCTAATTTATTTACCTAAACTGAGGCAGTAAAATTGATATACTCTATAGGGCTCTTTATTCTAACTTTCTTTTTCTCTACTGTAAGACTACTGTGGCTTGGCTTTCAATTTTTGCATCCAGTTAAAAACTTAGAGTCATCCTTTTCATCATCTCCTAGAAGTACTCCTCTCCTTTTCTAAATTGAATATGGTAATTGTGAAAGGTACTGAATTACAAATTAAGATTATCACATAAAAGAACAGGTAAAGCAAAAATCAGAGTAAAGGAAAGTTTTTCAACAATATTTGGAAACTTTGACAATGTCTTTTGGACAACATCTAGGTGGTACAAAAACAAGTTGAAGTTCTATCATCATCATTATTTTCATTTGTCTTTCCTTGATAGAATTATCAGCTGTTCCAAAAATGAAGCATAATACTGTTTGTGATACGGATTTTGAAAGGTGAAGATTTATTTATATTGGATTCAGAATATCAATGAAACTCACAAAACTTTAGATGATAAGACCTAGGTGAAAAGGTCCAGCCCCTTACTAATTCTTGTGAAAGCTTACTTGTTTCTTCTCAGATGAGGATATGACTGGGTAAACATTCAACCTTCTTTTTCTATCTTCTCTTTTACTTACATCTCGTTCTTCATGTTTTGGATACACAAGGAATATTATGCTACTTTTAAAAGTCAAAGATTATCCACTTCATTGTCTTTCATTGTCTTCTATTCCACTTCAAAATCCCAAGAACCTCAGTATATTTTCTATATGCCATAGATATGACATATCATACCTTAAACAATCTAACTTTACAAATACCAACATTTGGACATTCACATCAACCACCTTAGGTAGAATTTCTTTACTCTTTCCTTTTTCATGTTCATACTTTAAAATGAAGGCATAACATGAGATATTCTTTAGGATATTTCAAAACTTCCAATCAAAGTAAACTTATTTATTCTTTCACCAAGAAAAATATTAGTGATCACTGAAATCTCCATAAGTATATAAATATCTAATAAGAAAAGGCATTCAAATCAGATTTGGATAAAATTTTGTATCACATTTGTTGATGCAAGATCAAAAGTGAAAATACTACATTGACCCTCTCCTTACAAGAAAAAAACAGGAGGTCAGGGTGATTTAGGAATGTTAAAGGATCTACCTCACAAAAAGTGTTTTGGGGGCATTTTCATCTGCCAATTGATTCTTTCGGAAAAACTTGACTCTAACATTTTAGACTCCTAACAAGTCCAAGGTCATGGCAAATTTTCTTAAAGCTAAGCAGATGTGTTAATATCAATTGCAAAAGATAACTAAATGGTATTGATTGATGAACAGCAAAATATACCATCTCTTAGGACACAGGATCAAGGTAGAAATGTTTGTAGTTGCATGTTTTAAAAGCCCTAAATTCATAAACCAAAAAGAAAATCAGAAAAACAAAACAAATCATCTGGAGAAATGTTTTAAATACAGAATGGATAGGTCCTGAAGGTCCACAAGAAGCCACAGTCTCATTGACAAAACACACATACAAACACACAGACTGTCTTGTTTCACTTGAAGGAGTGGTGAATTTGTTTGTTTATTGTTTGAAATAAAGGAAGAAAAGAATTGATAACAAAATCTCAGCTAGGTTAGAGCAGAGAACTAGACGCACTGTGTGTAGTCAAAACACAGATACAGACAGACACACACACAGGGTAACAGAAGGCAGAGAGAGCTGTCAATAGGTAATAAAGAAATGCTTAGATTGGATGCTGGAGACTATAGATAAGGTAAGTAATAAAACATCAGAAAAAATATGTATGGTCTCTCATATGTAGCTGGTCTCAGGAGGCCCCTACCAACCTCAACCTCTGTGTGATTCTCTATGTAATCATCAGGAATCACTTAAAATCTACTTTTAAAATCACAAAAAAAAAAAAAAAAAAAAAAAAGGAAAAGATTCCTTTGATTGGTTTGGTCTCATAGCATTTGGAAATAAGCTACTGTCAGTCCTGAGAACTAAATAATAAAGTAATTCTGTGTTTATCCCTGTGATAAGTATAAATTTTTTTTAGTCTTAAAAAGTAGTGCAAGTCTACATTGCTTTATATACTGATCTTGAATCATCAGGTCTTTATAACCTCTATCCAAGAAGAACTTGGCTGTATTGATGATTTTCAGTTAATTTTGAAAGTTTTGGAAAGGTCCAGTCAAACAGGAAAACGATAATGTTATACATATACTTAAAATTTCCAAATGAGACTATCAGGTGATAGGGTTGTCTGCATGATATGGATTTCAATTTAGTGTTTCAATGACATGAAGGTTATAATTTTAGAAAAAGCTGGCCAGCAGCAGAATGAAAGTTCCAGTGTAGTATTGTGGTCAAGTGGTCCATGTTATCCCCACAGATAAATAATGGCTTTTTGAGTACAAGTGGGATGATTATACTTATTGTATCATTGGAGCCCTGTAGAGTTGTTACTATAACTTGGACCTTGTTTTTGTGCTTATTATTGAATACTGACAAATCACAGAAAGTTGAAAGAAGAGAATGTGTTTAATTATAGAATGTCAAGAACACGGTGATGTTCATTCAAAGTAAGAAATTTCATTGGGAACTTAGTATTTAAATGTATGTTGATGGAAAATATTGTTTAGTTATAGATTGCATGTTAAGATATTTAATTGAATATATTGTCTAGAAAATCTATTCAGAATATGACATCTGAGTCTGGGTTGTTAATTTCTCTTTTATACCTACACTGAAGAAAATTAAATATTAGAATGGCTAGGAATTAATTTCTAGGAATTAAAGCCAAAAGTAAGTTATTTTTATTTCTTTCATTCTAAAAGACATTTTAAAATCAGAACTTTTCTTTGTGCTATGTGGGACACCAGGTTATGTGGACAAACTAACTAAGCATCATTCACTGTAAGGATATCTTAGTTGTCTTCAAACTAAATTAACTAGGTGGGTCTGCAAAACAGCATAGATTCAACACCATGCAACTCCATTGGGGCTGATTTAACTATCTATTTGTAATATATTGCCTGCGGCTCTATAAATTAAACATATGCTCATGAAAGACAAAAATAATTAAAAGAAAAGAAAAAAATTGAAACTTGATCAAATAAAACTGAAAGCAATCCAGTTTATTGGGAAGATTTTCAGAAGTATTTTGTGGATGGCATGGTGAAAAGGAAGGATAAAGGGGATTCATGCCATGTCACACATCACCATCAATAAGCCTACAAAAATTTTCATGACATATCAGTGAACTCAATTAGAAGATTTTTATGAGCATGTTATGTAGCATTTAAGACACATTTTGCTAACACACTCGGCTAACTAAGAAATAAAAAGATAAAAATATGAAAACAAACAGCACTTAAAAAATCCTAAGCCACATATTTATTTCTATAAACATATAAAACACGTGTATGTATTTGTATTTCTATTTATGCATACACTTTTTTGTGTATGGTAGTGTCAAGCTAGTGTTAACTATGATCATTAGGTTGCATTATTTACCATTCACAAGTATTCAGGTAACATTTGGACTAATGAAAGAGCTGAATTCTAAAGTATAAATAATACTTTCAAGAACAAGGGTTCATTCTGACTGAATGATGACTTACATATATATGTTTTAATGGCTGCTATCCTACACAAAAACAAGATCCTCATACAATAGTTTTCTCTGCTTGGTCAAACATGATCTAATAAAATTTAGAGAATATGCTGAATTGTGAGCTGCAGTACAAGTACATAGTCTAAAGATGGAAGAAAAACTGAGTCTGAAAGGGATCTCAGCTACCTCCTTTATATGTATGAGCCAGCACAGTTCAGCAATTCTGCTGTGTGTCCAGGAGTCTGCCTGTGAATGCAGTCTAACAATAAACGCTTACAAAGTTGCGCCTCCTAATGAAAACTGAAGATGATCAATTTTTAAGTCCATAGAATAGAAATTATTAGTTAGCATTCACTTGCAAAAACTTGTAGATAATACAGAATTTCTAAAACAGTTTGAATCAGCTAGTTCATCAATTATGCTCCTACAAATTAAAAGTAGGTAACTAGTAAAGAATTAACAATAAATATGTATCTATTAGAGAGTACCAAATCTTTGTTTTCAGTCTTTTTTGACAAAGTTACCAATTTATTTTAATGACGATATTTCCACATTTTAAAAGGTCTATAGTGTTTTAAGTTCCAGAAAGTTTTGTTTGTGCTTATTTTCTGTGATTCACTACGGGAATCTATTGAAATCCTGTAGGAGTATAGTCAGAAGGGCTGAATATACACTGGTTAACAGACAGTGATACCTTGAGGAACAGAGCAGGTGTTGTAACACACAAAAAATACAAAGTACTAGAATTCATTTTAAATAATTTAGAAAAACAACACAATTATATAGAAATCAACTCCCTTTTCACCCATCTTCCCGTATTTTTAAAGAACAAAACACTCAAAAGGAACCTAAGGAGAATTCATCTTTTTGAAATGTGGAGTAGATCAATAAATATATGTCTTACAGCCACACTGATGAAATAGGTGGTTTTAAGCTTTTTCACCTTCCAACAGAGCGGGTTTCTTTACATTTTAAAATAAAATTAAAAATAAGTCCAAAATTTCAACATTGCCCAAGGACTCTCATGAGAATATTTACCAAGTGTTTTCAGATCTTTTTTCAATAAAATAGTCAACAAATCCATGTGATTCAGTTTGCTGTGCTTTACTTCCTCTGGTTCTGAAAAGGTTAATGAACTCTGACCTACTGATGATAAATGTTGTATAAGTAACAATTTATTCAATTCATTTTGTCTCATTTTTGTTGATATGGTTTTTGTTAGGCTGTGATTTGATTTAATTATTTGTTACATTAAAAAACTCCACTTTTTCTTGGATTGGATTAATGACTTGTTATTTCCAAGTTGCTAAATGATGAAATATTAATTACAAGCATTTAATATTTACACAACTCTAATAGCAGAGTAAGATATGGTATTATTTCTTGATCTTTCTTAAATGAGTAAGACTACTGGAACCAGGCTGTTCATAAATACTTGTGTTGATAACGATGGATCAAATTAATCCAAATCTGTTTTATCTTACTAGTTTGCAGCATGCATTCCAAAGATTTATTAATCAAAATATTTCAGGCAACAGACTCATTTTCTGGAGTATTCCTAAACAAAGGAAATTAGAATAATTGTTTAAGAACTGCAAGAATTATTTATGAGGAATATTTTTCAAATCAGTTGTTCTTCCAAAAGGAAAAAACAGCACTTGACTAGATCCTTTTCTCTAACTTCCTAAATCTTAGAAAAACCCCAACCCTAACCAGATCGAATGGCAATAGATCCAGTAGCTTCCTTTGCATTTGCAAACCTTTATTCAAGGCACTTCTAATGTTAATGTACCACGAGGAGCTGAGCATCAAAGTGGTTGCTGTTTCTGTATGTATGTGGTAGGTTTTCAGAGATGCCTATATTCTTAGGACTGTTGTTTCTTCCATAAAATTCCCTAACATCTCTACCCTTTAATAGAATAATACTTTCTTTTTTTCAGCACAGAAGATGAAGGTTGTTGGGATAAACTTTGTCTAAAAAGATCTGCATCTTTGTTTATTTGATATAACACAGGAATTGCAGGATTAAAAAAATGCCAGTAGATTTGTAGATCCTTAATAGGATTATTAATAGCAGCCTATTAACCAAAGTTATTTCTAAACATTTTTCTTGCTATTATAAATGTTCATACATCTAGGATAATAACTAGGTGTACACCAGGAAACAAATTTCATAATTTTGTTTTGAGTGACTAATCTCAACAGATCTGTGATGTGATCAGTGGATGCTTGGAGCCCATGGACAGTTTTTAAGAGGAATTTTAGAAACCAGTTAAAAACAGTTAAGTTCAGCTATTTCCTATATCAGTCTACATAAGTGAAGTTGCCAAAGAAATTTGTCCTACCTCCACTGAAAAGGAGTTTTGAGATTTACAAACAGTTCAAAGTTTTGAATTAGATTAGTTAAATATTTCAAATAATTTTGATGTTTGAATATTAGTTGTTATAACGCATTCAAGATCCCAAGACGAACATCACATTTACTAGAAAGTATGTGGGAGTGTTTGGCACAACAAAATGAGATCTCAAACTTGCTGGTGGGAAAGAATCCATTAAAAAAATATGAGAATAGAATGAAGACAGAGCTCTAACAAAGCATTTTTTCTGTGAGAAGCTTAAGTTTGCAGGGACATCCTATTTGAGATCAGAATTCTCTCCTAAATGTAAAGACCTACTTTTGTTTTAAAAGAGTGAAATAAAGTTAATTTCTGTTTCTTAAAATATGTTTCCAAAAAGATGGCTGGTTGCAGCACATATTTCTTGTAGTGATTGCTGAAGATAGAGCAAAAATCATGACAAAAATCAATACAGCTAGGAGGAAGCATGAAAATGCAGACCTTCAACATGGTAAGTGATTACTAGTTTGCAGTCTCTCCAATTTCCCTTATTAGTTCTTCTTCATGTTGAAATTGCATAAGTTCAGGCTGAGGAGAGCACTTTTGAACTTTGGAGAATTTCTTCAAGCATCTCAAACTAGTTCATTAAAATGTGTGCACAAGCACCGCAGTCAGCACAGTCATGTTTTAAGGTGAAATATCAGATACTGCCGTTACTTTATGGAGATCCTTATGCTGAGTGTATGTTAATATCCAGCAGATTACAGATTCCCCAATGAAGTGATACCTGGTTTCTCTACCTTGATCAGGCTGAGCCATTATTTAAATGAAATTTGCTCAGCCTGAAAAATCAGAAATCACATGCTGAAACACACAGCAATGAACACCTTGGGAATTCAAAATCCAAAGCCTGTGACATTCAACTGCTTTCCCAGAGTAAATGTATACCAAACAGGGCTTTTTGTAAAGGTCATGTTTTTCAGGATGGGCAACTAAAATTCACCATTCTGCTCCAGTTCTTTGGATGTCATTCCAAAGACTGACTACAAATGATGGACTTTGTTATGAATTCCCAGCATGCCTATGTAATGTAAGTCAAAGAGTCAAACTTCTTCATGAAACATCCTGTCCTTGGTCTCTTGTGATTTATGTGTAGAATTTCTGAAGGAGACCAATGCTTTTTTTTTTCTTTTCGCTAGTTGCAATGCATGTATTATATTTTATGTAATTGGAGAATAAAGAGAGAAGTGCTGGGATTAATGTAACAATTTCCTGCACTGAACTGAAACCTTACTAATCAATTTTAAGTAACCAGCTAATGCCTTTATGTAAGAAACTAATCAATCTCAAATGCACATTTTACCATTTGGATTGAATTTAATACCCCAGCATGCAATTCAGTGACATTATTGACAATGGTTTGAACATGTAATTGGTGATTTGATATTACAATTGGTGTTCTATGCCTGAAAACAATTTTCTAATAAATTCAGTAACATTAATTTATTCCTTCATATTATTTTGCAGGACATATAGAATATAAAATACTAACTAACTTGGAAAGCATGAATAACTGAGGTTTTAACCACCAAATTCCTGACTTAGGTTGCTTCCAAATATTTTATAGAAAACCCCCAACCAAACAAAACACTTTAAAACAAATGCTATCAACATCTCTTCTACTATAAATTAAAAGACTAGAAATATTTTGCAGTACATTCAAGGGAAATGAAATTTGTGTTGAGGCTATATACTTGTCTCAGACATTTTCTCTTGTATTCGGTGGCTACAGAATTATGTACTTAACTCTTGTAAATTTTCACAACTACCATGATGTTAACACTGTTGCAATAAAGATAGAGAAAGTCTACAAATGGTACAGGCACAAATGTGTGTCGCTGAATAAAGAAACTGTAGATGTTTAGAGAACACTGTCAGGAGTTTGAGAAATCAAAACTTTAACTAGCTGACTCCTTCATTTATCCATGTACTGAACTTTTCTGTGTGAATTTTCACATGTTCCAAAACCTGAGAAGAAGAAAGCCACTTCACCCAGTGAGGGCCAGTGTTTCATCTGCACAATCAATCTGTTAGAAACTAAGATCCATATACATCATGGCAGAACTGGATGTTGTTATCAGTAACCTATCTTTGCTAATTGGGCATCTGTTTAAACCATTAATAATACCAATTATGGCAGTCATAAAACTTTCTTTGACAGCTTATGCTATTGTTTAACTATTCTTTCAGCAGTAAATCTTTTGTCCTAATATTTAGCCTACATTTTTTCCACTGAAGCTTGAGGCAATTATTTATTTTGCTGTCTTCCTTGACAAAGAAGTATAATTAATCTCTTTCTTCTTTATAGCATCCTTTTATGTTCCTGCAATCTTTACCAAAGTACTGTTATATAATTCATTCATATTATTTATTTCTTTCTTAGCACACAGACAATAAATGAAACATTAATGACTGAAAAAATAGGAGATTCAGAAAGAAGACATCTCTGTGTGTTTGAAGATTCATATGTTATTTTAAATGTCACAAAAAATATCAATGTTACCTAAAGCACAATTTCTCATGTTATCCTGTCCCAGAGAGTGGCACAAGGGAATAGGGAGTGAATAAATGGAATGGGCTGTCCAGGGAGGTGATGGCATCACCACCCTTGGAGGTTTTCAAGAAATGACTGGATTTGACACTTCATGCTATGATCTAGTTGACATTGTGGTGTTCTGTCATAGGTTAGACTCAATGATCTCAGAGGTCTTTTCCAGCATAATGGATTCTGTGATTCCTCTGAAATTCATGGGGCTGTTCAAAGCCAATGACAGGCTAATTATTCACCTTCCCAAGTACAGTTCTTTAACACATGAAGATGAAATAACATTATCAAGAGGAAATAAAGTGCATAAATGTGGTTGCCAGTAGTTCAAAGAAGAGGGACAAAGTACTAAGTTGTATTTTAAAATTTTGAATGTTGAAATTTCTGGAATTTCAATTAACTGGCAAAAAGCTCTGTATTCACATGCGATGACCATAAGTTGTACATGGCTTTCAGTCAGTATATTGATGTTGTTTAATCTGTATGTTCTATAGATAATAAAACCAGCCTAATTTAAGATGAATTATAAACATAGGGAAAATATTTTTACTACAAACTTTAAACACTCACCACTCCCAAATCAATTTTACTTGAACAAGAATACTGAGTGCTGTGTGATAAAAGTGAAGTAAAATTGAAAGTTCTTGCACAATATTACATGAGGATGTAGCATACTAAAGTGGAGTAGTTTACATGAATTTGAAGTATATAATGTTTTAGGATATAAGCATTGTTTAGACATTAAGTGTTGACCTTACTCCTATATGTAATTTGACTACTAAGTGTTTGTGTGATTTTTTTCACAAAGTACAACAAAACAATAAATTAATCCTTGTGTCTCTTGCAAGGCATATTCTCTGTGCTACCTGTCTCTCTTTCCGAAACCCACCTGGTTTTAAGAACCAACTTGTTTTCAATGGTGACAAAGATATCTTTCATATGAAATTTCTTGTACTAAATCAGGAAACCCACTCATCCCAGTTAGGGTGATAGAGTTTGCATAGTCTTTATCACTTTAAGGGGGAAGTTCTCATCACCATTGCAATCTAATATGTCCTTCTTGTGACAGATAACAGTATTGTCGAGCTACACATTGACTGAATTGTTTGGTCATTCTGGTACACAGTTAAAAGGTGCAGGACCTTGCAGACATCAGTGCAGAAGTAAGCAGCTTTGTCAGTAAAACTATGTATTCTCTCTTACATGCGATATTTTGAAGGCTTTTTAAGTGACCAGTCTTAATCAAACATTTTTGGTTTCCGTGGACAGGGTTCACATCCAGCAAAGCACCAGCTGAATGTTAGAAGTTTTTGTCATGCAGGTAGTATGCTTCCAAATTCAGCCATGATCTCACTTTTTGACTTTTTTCCCATATCACACAAATTTAACACATATTCCAAACTTGGGGTCTGCCTGGGAAAGAATTTGACCTCTTGTACTAGGATATAATCTAATAAATGTCAAGGTTGTTTCGGAGCTGTTTAGCTGTAATAAAAAGTTGCAATGACTTTATGAAAATGTGCTAAGAAGAACAAAGTTCTCTTTTAATTAATGTCTCATCTGTAGCACATAAAAACTATGTATTTTCTGATTTGAAGACAGTATTTTTTTGATTTATTCAAGGTATGATCTAGTCAAGGCAATTAGGAAGATTGATGAGATGCATAGGATTCTTTTTATAGAGTAACAGGGGGAGAAGAAATAAACCAGATGCAATCTTGTGCTCAAAGATCAATTGTTACTTTTAGTTATTATAAAAAGAAAAATAAAATTATTACAATGCCTTACTAAAGACATGCATGTGTATATCTCTTTGCACTTGTGGCTTTCAATATGCTTTATAAAGATTTTAATATAATAGTGTGCCTGTAGGAACTAGGGAAACAGAGATGTTGGAGAGAGTGTGGAACTGAATCACCTGTTAGGATCCTGCTCTTAATTTTTTTCCAGTAGATTAAATAATAAAAGTAATGTAGCATTAAAATATGTATCTGGAATATCTAAATAGCTAAAATACTATTTAGGGTCAAGGTTAAAAAAATTAACTTCATTATATAGTAGAATTATGGAAAAAAATATAACGTACACAAGAAATTGTTTTAAATGAAGGATTTTTGTGCACGAGAAACTTGAATATTTGCAAGCCAGAGAAGCATCTGTAAGATCTTTTAACAGATGAAAAAAGGGGGGAAAATTATTTTGAAAGACTCCCAATTAAAATGTCAATTTTTGCTTGATTTAATAAATATTTTTGTGGTTCAATATGCCTCCTTACATGTTCAGGATCAAATGCATATTATAATGGCATTTTTTAATCAGCCCGTACTACCCATGTGAGGTTACACAGGTTTCAAGTAATAGGCATTGAATTATTTTTTTTCAGACATTTTAAAGACCCATCTGTTCCTCCAATGTGAAATGCATATATAGCTCTAGAAAATAAGCTAAAATATTGGAATATTTTTATATTGAAATTATCTAATTAGAGGATATGATGTAAATAAATGATTACTGATTCACAACAGAGTTTGTCCAGCTAGTAGTACAGAACAATATGAAAAGGATAGAAAACAAGGTGTGGCTATAGGTTAAGAAGATTCTAGACATGTTTCTCTCTTTTTCCTGAGAATATTAAATGTTTTAGTCAAGACTTTGATTTAAAAATCAATCTTCCCATACTGAGACAAAACTATTTATATTTTTTCTAAAAAAAATGAAACCACTGAGTTTGGAAGACTGAATGCCTTCATAGGGGAAGGGAAGAGTTTGGGAGTGGTGGGGAAGTGAATCATCATCATTATGGCCTGTTGTCCTGGTTTCAACCACAACAGGGTTAATTTTTTGCAATAGGCGGGAGAGGGTGTGGCCAGGACCCTCATGTTATTTGACACCACCTCAGGTCATTGCCAGGGGCAGGGCAAAGGGACTCTTCCCCTTCCAAGAAAGGCACCCCTTCCAGTCTGGAAAATGTGGTGGGGAAAGCTGTCTGGTTTTTGTTTATTTGTTTATTTCTGGGTCCATGATGAGCATTTTTGCATGTGATTAATTTTTTCTTTTTGTATACTTTTGTTATTAATATTGTTCCTATTACTGTTAATTGTTTTATCTCATAGCTGTTTCCAGTAAACTACTCTTTTCTCAACCTGCAACCTCTGCCTTTTTTGCTTCCAGTTGGAGGCAGGGGGAAGTGAGCGGCAGCATGGTTTTAGTGGTAGTGCTAAATTGAAGAATACCCTTCCTAAACTGCAACAGCTGCTAATGAGGACTATCTCTGTTGATATTCCTAAGAAAGCGGGGAACAGCTTTATAGCTTTTTTCTGGGCAGAATGATTAGTGATTTATCATTCTCCAGGAAAGGGAGAAATATTCATATTCACCATTCCTATATAAAAGCAAAACAGCTTTACATCAGTGGTTTGAGAAACGCAGATTGGATCATCACAGAAGTGAAGGATATATAATCTACCTTAGTTTTATTTCCTATCCTAGAAAGAAATTAAAAAGTTTTGAGGGTTTTGTTGATTTGGTTAGTTGATTTCGTTTTTTGTTGCTGTTTGTTTGGGGTTTTCTTCTTTAAACTTTTATTGAGAGACTTTTTTGAATTAAACAGTATGTTTGAGAGCCAGCATGCACATCTTCTAAATGAGATAAGAAAGAAGTCATACATGCTTGTTCATCCACTTTCTTGACCCTGCTTAGAGTCAGACAGAGCCTGGCTAGGGCATAAATCAGATCGAAAGAAAATCCTCTGTGTTGACATGACTGAATACAAACATAAAAAGGTGTAGGAACAAAGAGTATTAAAGCAAGAACAGAAAAGCACTTTCAGCTGAATCTTCTCTCCAGATGGAACTGATCTTGTCAATCACAGCTGCTGTCTCTGTGCCTGTGTGGCTGGCCTTGCTTCTTGGGACAGCTCGTTCTCCCCCACTCCCTTGTGCTATGTTCAAGTTTCTGAGGCAAAGGTTGCTGCTACACACATAAGGTCTTGTATATCATTTAGAGAAACAGATGCAGTTCTCTGATGACAGACAGAGAAGAATTTCTGTATCCTTAGGTGGTGAACTTAGCTGTGATGGCATCTGGCCTAGTGCCCCCCTTGACCTTTTAGAAGAATACTGTCAGATGTTCCAGACAACATATCCCCAGGCACTGTTGCCATTTCATTGGGTCTGAATTCAGACGGAGTTTTTCTGTCTCGGGATTTCTTGACACATATCTCCATGCAGACCCTCTGCATAGCATTCAGAGCAAGATTGGACTATTATTTTCCAGGCTAATCCTGACTTCTCAGATTTCTTTTGGAGCCTCAATATTCCATTGCTTATATGGAAATACTAGCTTTTCATTAATTCCTTTCATTTGAGTTCATATAATTCATGTTATGCCACTACCGGGGTTTCCCTTTTTCTTGGGCACACCTCTAGGGTTTTTCTTTCACTTTTGTTTAAAAGGGAATTTTTGTCTGTTTGCTTGTTTATAATATAGAATGCCAAAATTATGCAAGGCTTTTTACAGGAAAATCTGCAAACACATGTGTAAGCGCAGAATCACAGAATATGCTGAGTTCAAAGGGACCCACATGGATCATCAAGTCCAGCTCTTGGCCCTGCATAGCACCATCCCCAAGAGTCACACCATAAGCCTGACAGCACCATCCAAACACTTCTTGAGTTCCATCAGGCTTAGTACTGTGACCACTTCCCAGGGGAGCCTGTTCCAGTGCCCAACAACCGTCTAGGTGGAGAACTTCTTTCTAATATCCAACCTAAACCTCCCCTGACACAACTTCAGGCCATTCCCTCAGGTTCTGTCACTGGTCACCACAGAGAAGAGATCAATGTCTGCCCCTCCTCTTCACTTCATGAGGAAGTTGTAATTTCAATGAGGTCTCCCCTCAGTCTTCTCCAGACTGAACAGACTAAATGACCTCAGTTGCTCTCATATATCTTCCCCTCAAGACCCCTTCTTTGAGCACTCTCTTATAGGTTAATATGTTTCTTGTATTGTGGTGCCCAAAACTGCACACAGTACTCAAGTTGAGGCCACGCCAGTGCAGAGCAGAGCAGGACAATCCCCTCCCTTGATCGGCTGGCGATGCTGTGCCTGATGCCCCCGCTAGGACACAGTTGGCTGCCAGGGCACTGCTGACTCATATTCAGCTTGCCATCGACCAGGACTCCTATGTTCCTTTCTGTGGCACTGCTTTCCAGTATCTCATTCCACAGTCTGCATGTACATCTGAGGTTGTCCCATCCCAAGTGCAGAATCCGGCCTTTCCCTTGTTGAACTGCATATAGTTGGTAATTACCCAGTCTTCTAATTTGTCAAGGTCTCTCTGCAGGGCCTTCCTGCCTTCGAGGGAGTCAACAACTCCTTTCAGTTTTGTGTCTCTACAAAGTTGCTTAGTATCCCTTCCAGTCCCTCATCCAAACCATTTATGAAGATGTTGAAGGGCCCAAAATGGAGCCCTGTGGGACCCCACTAGTGACAGGACACCAGTCTGGTTTTCTCCCATTCACTATGACACTCTGTGCTCAACTCACTCTGCTAGGGTCCTAGAGTAGCCTGATTTGTACTAAATGTCAGGCAAATCACACACTGGATATAGGTGTACTAATATCCTCTTCTAGCTCCTCTGTTCGTGGAATGCTTATGTGAGGTGTTCTTTACCACACCAAGGTTTTGAACAACCCAAGGTTGATACCTTTAGAGATTCTGAACCTTTATTTTTGATTGGTTGTTGTTGATGTTGTTTTTGTTGGTTTTGGTTTAGGTTTTGTAGGGTTTTTGGGTTTTTGGGATTTTTTTCAGGTTTTTTTGTTGGATTGAATTGTTCCTCAAATTACAGAAGACTGTAGTTCAAGAAAAAGAAAAAAAAAACAGGAAACACACACCTCCCTCCCATAAGAACTGGTCAATGGATAAAACCAGCACCACTTTAAAAGTTGGTATAAGATCCTGCAAAGAAATAGTTGCTATGATCACAATAGTTTCTATACGAATATTCTGTATTTCTAGCATAATGCATAATTTTGACCTTTTGACCATGTTAAGTGCTGTGGTTCATAATTGAGACTAAGGAGTTTAGAAAATGGAATTCATTTTCTAAATTAATTAGGAAAATTATTTAGGGAAATTTTAACATTTTGTATATATGGAATTAAGAACTAAGATACTCAACAAATTTGTAGAAGAAAAAGAAATTAAAAAAAAAACTGCAGCAAAACAAAACTTCTGAAAATAATTCTTTTAGAAGTATTAGAAGGAAAAAATGTCCTTTTTTTCAAGTGAAGTAAAATTTTGTTGTTGTTATTATACTGTCAACACCAACAATTTGAAAATGTGTATTTCTTTCTATTTTCTATCTGTGGAAAAATTCAAAAAATTACTTGACCCATATTGTATTGAGGAAAAAATCTTTTTAAGGGTACAAAATGAGACAAAGTAAACTATTATTATTACTATTATTATTATCATCATTATCATTATTATCATTAGTAATAATAAAAGTAGGAAGCTTTTTCCTAAGGCTGTCTTCAAAAGTTGGTTTTATGTCATTTTCATTGGTAGACTCAAGATGGAGGAAAACAGAAAGTGTTGTTCTCAGTAAAGTGGACTCCCCTGCCTTTCTCCTCTCCTCTCCTCCTCTTCCTTCTCCTCTCTACCCCTTCCTTCCTCTCTCCTCCACTCCCCTCTCCTTCATGTTTATTGATACTTTCATGTTTATTGATAGTGCAAATATGTAAAAACCAAAGACCTTAAATGTTACAAAGGACTGAACTTCAATACTGTGCTGTATTATGTATAGTTAGAATGAATGTTAGACTGAGGCTGGGATAAGTCAGCTCATAGCATCATTATACCCTGAGCTAAAAGCAGTTGTGTTCACTTTACCACACGTGGAAAACCTTTGAACTCCTCTCATGCACACACCTCATTGCCTATTCAGTTACTAAACTATAATTTTCCCCCCCTGTTTTTATTTGACTTGGATAAACTTGTTCAATTTCTTCTACTTCAAGGAATTTTCTCTCTCCTAACTCCTAAAGTAGCACTTGTGAGTTACTGAAGCATATAAGAGTCTATAAATTTGTTGCTCAAATTTATATACTCACTCCACTTCTAAATCTTCATCACCTTGTGCAGGTGTTAAAATTTCATATAATTTTGTTGAACACCACCTCATATAGATATCTCACATGTATTTTTCATGTGTTAGCCATACATACATGTATATATCTTCTTTGATTTATGACAGCTTTTTTATTTACAACTCCTTGTGCCCCCTCACTTGTAGTGCTTATAAAACTTTGATATTTTCTTTTCAATGTTTCCTAAAAATTTCATGTTCACAGTTTCTGAAAAATAAGGCTCAATACTGGATGGTTGAGTGATAAAATATGTGGAGAATTTTTTTCCGTCTGGATATGTAGACATATCTTTCTAATGAAAGCATTTTCTATTGTAAACATGATCTATACTTTTTTTTCTAAAGCATATGTAAATTTCTAAGTCCTTTTATAACTGATTTAAAAAGCTTATTTAGATGGGGTTTTTTCCTAATTCTGTTACTTATAAGAATAAAATCTTAAAAACTTTGTAATAGTTCTCCAGTTGTAAATTCACATTTAAAGTTTTCTTCCTTTTCCATAAGACAAGCTTTTGAAATTCATTTTTTTTACATTTAATTTCAAGTTAAAGTGAGGGAAAAGCTAAGCTGTATCTGATAGCAAGGGATCCTAGAGTGAGTAGAATACAAGATTCTTTAAAGACTTCAAACAAGTCAAATTCAGTAGTGAATCAAAAAAAGGATTTGTGTCAACTTGCTTTGGTAGATGAAAATGCTTTCATTATGATTTATTTTTTTTTTTAAATAGATTCTCTGTTCTCCGGTTATGTGATATAGTCCAGTCTGTTGCTCTGTATGTCTAAGTATGCTTGATTTTATAATGAAGTGTAAAGGAAATTCATACTTTTCTAATGGCTTCTGCACGCTTGTTTCTGCTGCTTCTTGGCCAACAAAATAATAATACTTGATATGTACATCATCATGTAGATCCAAAATCACTTTCCAAATATTTCTAAACAAATGGCAGACAACCTAAGCATATAAAGGTTGGTTACTTTTAAAAGTAACCTCACTCATAAACAGATTTTCAAATTAACAGGGTACATGATCTCACCTAGCCTGTTCCTTACCGTAGTTGCTGAGGACTGTGTACTTTTGAAACTATAGCTACTATCATATAAAGAAGTGGAAATTTGGATCATTGAAGCCAGCTGAGGCTCTTGAACACACTAGAATATATGGTTCAGAACTCCCTTTAAAATCTTTTGGACTGCAAAATAAAATCACAAACATCTAATTCTAATCCAGAAATACATTTCCTTCTGAAATTGCTTCAGAAATTAGGCTAATCATGCCTACCTCTGCTATATAGGCAGGAATAATCAGTACAAATGAGCTATTGACATGAAAACAGAAGCTTCTCCTTACCCTCTGTGCATCACTTGTGTTAAAGTGCACTGCTCAAAGTGGCTCACCAAATTTCTGGGACCAAATGCTACGTGTCAATTTGACTAACAATTGCAACATGGTGAGAAAAGAATCCAACAGAACAGCTAATATGTTCTTTCCTTATGAAAATACAGTTATTCTTTTTTGAAAATTGAGTGTACTAGATAATAACTAACTACTTCATTTCTAATGCAGTTATAGAATTTATTTATTTTTTAATGACACTTTCCTGGACAAACTATGAAATCACAGAGACAGGTAAGAGTGTGTTAGTCTGGGAGATGACAAGATGTTTGAACCTCCAGAGTCATATGTGTATGCAAATGTGTATATATTGTCTGCCACACAGAAGTCTTGTTGGAGTCTGCTTTGAAGCATTTGCCTTGGGCAATTTAACCCAATATAAGGAAAAATGTAAGGTAATGGAAGATCATATAGAATAACATATAGCCAAAGAACCAGTTAATTTTGCAAATGGATATTAAAGTAATTCTTATCAAGAAAAAAATACCAAAAAAAAGATTTAATTTTGAAATTCTATTACCATAGTAGTGTCTACATATCCAGTATTTTGAATTCTTGTACAGTTTCCAAAATATTAAATATTATTATAGTACTGTAATGTTATGCTTTATCAGAAGTTATTTTGCTTATTTTATTTTATTTCCTTTTATGTTTTGCTTTGCTTTGTTTCAAGGTGTTCTACATGGTTTTGCTGGAAAGTGCTATTCTATTTTTGGACAAAGGAGACTGAAACAACATTACACTGAAAGCAAAAAAAAAGCATTAAGGCTGCTAACACGAAACTGCAATATTTCCAATCCTTTCTCAAAACAGATATAGCTGTCTTAGTTTTCCTCTTCTCTCCTTTTTTTATCTCTCAGGCCTATACTTCCAATAGTCTGTTGACTGTGCTTTCTAGTACTGAATAATTACCAAATATTTTGCAAAGTCCTTCTTATATTTGAGTATTAGAAGCATTAAAGAAAAAAAATTGTACTTGTATAACAAGGAAAAATAAGGAAGATATTTTTTCCTAAAAGCAGAAGCCACTCAAGCCAGTATATTTCACATGAAAATGAGTGTTGATTTAAAGATGCTTCTAAGATATTGTTTTCAAATTTCCATGGATAAACTTCTGAAGTCCTTTCTGACTCTATCTCAGACAATGGCACTAGAATATTAAATTGGGAGTTTCAAGAAGGGTTTACATAGTCTCTGAAAGGATTTCTACTTAAAAAGTAAGGTAGGAATTCTTAGAGTTGGCTTTAAAATGGAGTCTTTTTTCTCTTCTCTTGGAGAATAGTCTGATTCTGAAATCTTCTGATTTCTAGTGGCTTCATAACTGTTCTTCATATTCTTCATATTCTTTATTCGTTCCAGTATTTTACGGTTTCTTGGTATAAATAGCAGGAGACTTTTATTTTCTGAGACATATTTTCCTGCTTTCATAGGGTGTAGTACTCCCAAAGGCAACAAATGTAAAACTAGTACTAATGCTGAATGACAGAATTCATAATCCACTGTGAAAATGAATCATAATTTTCAAGTGCAAAATGCAGGGGTAATTTCCAAAGGGGTGTTGGTAGATGGCGTAATCTATGGCCTAGTAAAACGTTTTGTATCATTCTCCATTCCTTTTCAGAGTCTTCTAACTCTGTGTTTAGAGATGTCTTTTATTTTTCACTGCTTGGAGAGGAGAAAAAAGAAGCAAAAGATTTTCACTCCTCTTTTGGTTAGGAAGAGATGTGCAAATGTAAAATGTTCCACTGCTACTGTAAACAAAACAACAATGGGGAAAAAAGAAACTCTCTAAGGAAAGACAGAAGGAAATTATTCCTTGTCTGCATCAGGCTACGGTTCAAGCAAGTGACAGAGTTTGGACGAGATGCATGAAAGCACCCCTTCTCTATGGTGTGCTTGTATCAGCTGGTAGGGGGAATGCCCTCATCTGTTTACAATTCACTCTCACTGTTAGGAGTGCTGTAAATTGACTGTACGAATGTGGTAAGCTACCTCGCCTTGATATATTTGCTAGGTCACATGTATATGCAAATTTACTTCTTTCCTACTCATGGAGGTCATGCAAAAATCTTTTTAGTTGCTTAGCCAACATTTTCCTCTCTGTCTTATCCTTATGAAACTGTTATAACTATAGCTCACAATTTATTTTATTCAGAGTAAGAGAGAAATGCCCTGCCTTGTCTTTTAGTGTCTGTGAGTAAGATAACCAAGGAATGCATTAATCCTTAAGAGGTAACTATGTTCCTAAGAAAGATACACAGGCATGTCTTGAGGAAAACAAATTTTCCTCTCAGTGGAAATAATCACATTCATTTTTACTTCCATATAAAGAAAAATAATAAAATATTGGGGGGTGGTGGAGTATGTACTTTTAGCTGTACAGAAAAATTCTGAAGAATCATCTGGTTCTAAATCAACTTCCAAAATGCAGCATCTCTTTAAAATAAAAACAGACAAACCAACCAAACCAAACCAAACCAACCAAACAAACAAAAAACCCAAACCCAAACAAAAAAACCCTAAATTTTTCAAAAGTCATCCATTAATGTAGTGAACTGAAGATGAAATGATCTGGCTTCAAATTTAATATGTGTTTATTTTAAAACATTTAAAATCACAATTCTGATTAGTTATGTATGCATTTTTTTATATGAACACAAAATTATTATTGTAATACAAGAGGTCTGAGAAGGCTGCAGTGACTGCATTATTAAATGTAAGTTATCCATGTCTACTTATGAGAAGAATATTTCCTACAGAAACTCTGGAATCAAGCCTAGGACAATTATAGGTACTTTCACTAGACATTTCAGTGGAATATATCCAGCTTACAATTAGTGGAATCAACACTGCAAATTTCCCTTAGTTCCTCATGAATTTAAAGCTGGATATGGAAAATTTTTTAAAGGCTAGTAAGACACCTGAATGTCACTGTTCAAACAGTACAAGAAAATCAACTCCAACCTACTGATATTCTTATAAAACAAAGTACATTTATAATGTTAGAAAAACACGATACTAAAAGAAAAAAGTAATTTCTCATGGCTTATTTACTCTGGAAAAGTAACTTAAAGAAATGTTAAATTTTGATATAAAAATAATGAATTCACTATCTTATGTAAAGATAATTTTTTGGGTCAGTTCATGTACTAAGGGATTTTGTTGTTTTGTTTTTTTCTTCCTAGGAGTGAAGGCATAAAGATTAAAATAGGATAGAACATATTGTTTGTAGGTTTAACATGGGAAATAAATAAATTTATGAAAAACAATGGGTAAAATGCTTCAGAGATATTTTTTGACCAGAAAACCCTGTGGAAGAGTGAAAATAAAGCAATGAATGTACTTACGTTTTAAGATATCGAGGGTTTTAAAACTTTGCATCTTGACTATTGAACCAAGAAATTATATTTTATAAAGCAATACTGTACATTGACCAGTAGAATAAGTAATAGCTTGATGATAATAACACACATCTGTGATACAAAGAACACAAATCTAAGTATCATACATATCAAGCAATCCAAGCAAAAATGCTACTTATTTCAAAAACCAAAAGCAAACAAACAAAAGAAACCAAACAAAAACAAAACAGAAAACAATTTGTTTCATCATAATATGAAATAGTCACTTCAATGAAAAATGAAAAATAGCTTAAATAGTAGAGAAAGATTACAGAATGGGTAAAGGTATTGTGTGAAAAAGTTCTCCTTCAATGCAACTAGCTATCTAGAATCAACTTGTTTAGCCTCAAGTCTCAGATTTCTGGGAAATGGTAACTTAAAAGAACAAACCAGTCAACAGGAAAAACAAGTCTATATTTGGGTAATACTGACTTCAGTCTTCTGTAGACTAGGTCTACGTTCCTACATAGTTATTATTTTTATTATAGTCCTTCCTTTGTGGAGCACAATATTAGATATTAAATGAACTTAAGTTTGGTTACAGACATACTTCACAAACATTCATTAATTACAAATAGCACAGAACCAAATTGCTGGTTTAGATTGTCTAATCTTCACATCTCAAAGTAAAAGGTAGATTGCTAAGGATTTTTTCTCATTTGGTCCATTATGATTATTTCTTAAAAGCTTTTTGTAATATTATTATTATTATTATTATTATTAATAGTAATAATAATAGTGTAGTAGTAGTAGTTTTTTGAGGAAGACAGTCTTGGTTGGTTATGGCTTTAATTTTTTGGCAAATCCAAGAATTGTTATCCCAGATGTATAATGATAACCTTTATTCTCAGATAGTCCATACAAGACTGACGAAATGTAAATAATTACATGATTTATCACGGTATGGATTATTGATATTCTGGTAATTGCCTTCATTTTTTTATGGAAAGTTAGGGAAGTTACTCATCTTCCATTATCCAGTAGAAATATTTTTTAAATCCTAAGTATTGCTTTTCCAGATCTCTTAAAAAGTTTTCTGTTCCATGATACGCAGAAAATCTTAATTTAGCTGTTGTTCTGTAACTTCCACTGTTATTACACTGACTCTAGTATGTATCACACCAACTTTGAGCTGAATTAAATTTTGGTTTAACTACCATTCCCATTCTATAAACTATTTATCATTTAGCTGTTGGTTTGGTTTTGTTGGTGTTTTTTCCCAGGATTTCCCAGGACATTTTTTCCATGCTGTAGAAGACCCTGACACAATTAATTTTATTTATGGACTTCCAGTGGTATAACAGATTCAAAAATCTCTGTTCCAATGTGTAGAAATTTGGTGTCAAAAGTCACAAGAAATGCCAGCTCTAGGTCTCTCTGTTTTATCTTAATCTCCTTACTGAAGGATAAGATACCATATATATGAAGAGCTCATACTAGTGGTTGTAATTTATCAAAGGGTACCTGATACTATCTTAAACTATTATTCTTCTGAGACTTACTGATCCTGTGACTGCACAGATATGGAGTAAATGGGAAAATAAAAGCATGGCAGCACATCCAGTTTTGCATATTACAGTTTCCTTGAGTCTCAGAATCTTACTGTCAGTTAAGGTATTCCTTAACTTCAGCAAACTGTAAACTAAATTGTTTATTTTGTCACTTAAATGTCTGTTTGACTTTCTCCCTTCCTTCCACAAAAATGTAAATTCATGCTAAACTTTCAAACCTTTCTTAGAAAAAGAGAAGGGTAACTTAGAAGTAATTCTAATGAGTCAGTGGCATCATGTTAAAATGAAAACAGAGTAAGTTTAGAATCAGGCTGATTTAAACTAGTAAATATAGTATATCAGTCTGCAGCTCAGAGCTAAAGTACTTTCTACCCACTGTGTACCTCTAGCAGCTATCTCTGTTTGCTGGTCTGCCAACAGCATCAGCAAATGTAACCACTTAAATTTGATCCCACTGTCCAGACCACTTATATGGATAAAAGGCAGTAGAGATCTGTTTTAATTCATGTAGGATACACCTAACACTTCCCTCAGAGTGGACATGTTTTTTCTTACTATAATTATCTGCTTTCTGTTTCTTACACTAGCTCTTTATCTGTTTCTATGTCTCATAAAGAATACTTGCAAGCTTCTATCTAAAGCAAGTCTCAATCACGTAGAATTAAGCAAAGGTTGTTGAAAATTCAGTCATAGCATATGCACTGTCATTTTCAACACCATTGGTCTTGTCTTGCATTAGAGTGGATGTGAAATAGGCAGCAGTTTTCATTTGCACTTACAACACTGAATATTTCTTAGTGCTCTGTAAAAACATAGAAGTCAGATTAGCTTCAACGTACAAAACCTATTTGTCAGAGATGAAGTCTGTATGGAAATGGTGAAAGTCCTGTTTGCATACAACCCTGTAGATATGTATGAGCAAAATCTGGATTCTGTCACTACAGTTCAAATCCAGAGAACAGCGTTCTTTGTGAGCCATTCAGATAAATGAAAGCTAAGGGAAAAATTTGCAGGTGGGAAACATGGTGGGAAAATCTGGCATTCTAGAAAGTAGCCCACAGTCTAGGTACACCCCAGATATCATTCCACGTTATCAGTTTTGAGTAGTTGAAGGCCTGATGTCTCACACAAAATATAAACGTAGCATCATCTCTCAAGTTGTTTGGAAAGTCACAGGTCCTCTGCTATTATCTCACTGGTGACAGCTTCTTTAGCCACCCTATGGGATGCTGTCGTATCTCCACTTGTCAGTAAGCAGAAGTTTACTTTCCCTTACATGGTGATTATTTATCTATTATTTGTCTATTTATTGATCCTACCCATCAGAAGCTGAAATATTCTTTTACTATTCAGCCTCATAAGGATTTCATACTCATGTAAATTTAGATCACATTTCCTACACATTCTATGAAGAACAAGTGAAGACAAATATTAGATAGAGCTAAGTTTTGGCAAAAGATTATTATTTTCATTCAATTTTTACTTGGAGATATTATAATATCCATAGATCTTATAGGAATATGAAAAATAGTTACTAACTGTAATGAAAATAAAATTATTTATGATATTTAGCTAATTATGAATTGCTGCAGAATTACTGGAATCAGCAACTCTCTTTTAGAGTGAGATACTAAGGCAAAATTATTAAAATCACTTGTCTCTAGCTGCCTAAAAACTTGACAGGAGCAGTAGGAAAAAAAGATAAGGCTTTTGAATCCTTTTCTCAGTCCACTGAGAGATTATTTCTCCCCTTCTTCCTTCAAAATACCACTAAACTGTTTGAAACCAAAAAAAAAAAAAAGACAAAATATTTCTGTTTATAATTTATTCACCAGTTTAACTTTACAGTTAATTTTTTTCCCATCAATTTGACCAACCTTTCATCCATAGTGTTGGCCAATGATAGCTATTCGAACAGAGAGCACAGGACACTCGAAAGCAAACTCCATGACATATATAGAAGTATTCATCTTGCACCACATCTTGAAAATTCAATTCTTGTAAAAGCAAAATCATTAGTGAAACCCAAGTACTCTGAGGACAGAACTGGAAGCACATAGGGGTTGTTTTCAATTGAAGCATAAAAGAGTTTTAAATCAATTTCAAAGTTCAATACTCTCCAAGGGAGGGTAATGAGGAGAGTATATGCAGTGACTCTGTTTTCCCTGAGAATATTTTGTTAGTTTTGCTGCTTCACCTGGGAGATTTTACCCTTGCATTTTCTGGATAGGAAAGTAACTGGAGAACAGTATGCAAGAACCCGACAGGGTCATAACAGATGAGGATTAATTCTGTATTCTGACAACTGCTGCATCCACAGCTCTGAATTCTTAAATTTTCAGCAGATAAACTTGGTCCATATGGTCAATGAATAGTACTTCTTTAAACGAACTAATTAGCCAAAAAGGGCAGGAAACATGCTGAACTATAGAGATAAAGGATTTACATCCTGTTCATTGAATTCTGACCAGGTAGTTTGTTGATTCAGAGAATTTAGGCATGCTTTTGTCCCAGTTTTTTCAAAGCTGGCAAAACAGGTACTGTGGGCTGGTGGAGAATTAGTTTAAAATAAATTAATTTAGTTCTGTATAAAATGTTATGAGATGGGAAGAAGAAGGAAAGGACATTCTTACCCAGATATTTTGAACAGATTCTGCTATTTGAAATGTCAGAAACAATCCCAATAAAGACATTAAGAAGTGGTCCAAGTGATGTAAGAGTGCAAAATATCACTGAGATATCACTATCATACATAAGACAGAGGTTAAAAAGTGGGCTATATATGTTCCCCTTTCAATATATTGAACTCGACGAGAAATATTCTTTGCTTAATATGCATGGCTTTCTGTATGTCATGAGTTAAGGTGATAGGCAGCTAAATACCACACAGAATCTTGTTCACTACCCTCCTCTCAGTGCGATGGGGAGAGAATTAGAAAAAAAAAGTGGAACTTGCGGGTTGAGATAAAGGCAGTTTAATAAGACAGAAATGGAAGGGAAAATGATGTGAAAATAATAATAATAATAATGATGATAAAAAAATTAGAATATACAAAGCAAGTGGTGCAAAATGCACTTGCTTACCACCTGCCATCTGATACACAACCAGCTCCTGGCCACCTTTCTCCCCATCTTTATATGCTGATCATGACACCGTATTATATGGAATATCCCTTTGACCAGTTTGGGTCAGCTGATCTGGCCATGTCCCCTCCTGACTTCTTGTGCCCTCTCAAGCCTACTCACTAGTGGGGTAGTGTGAGAAGCTGAATAGTCTTTGACTTACTGTAAGCTGTAAGCAACAACCAAAATATCAGCATGTTATGAACATTATTCTCATCCTAAATAAAAAACACAGCTCTGTACCAGCTGCTACAAAGAAAAGTAACTATACCCCAGATTAAACCGGGACAGTGTAGCAACAAAAAATATCAGGAATTCTAGTGTTAAATTCCTTTAATTAAAGGTGACGTTAAACTAAAAGCCCCAAAAAAGATATTTAGTGAAATTTTTCTTTTTTAGGAAATCCGTCAGATAACCCATACATAACTGTTACTTCTTTTTTTAAATAATCTAGCGCACATGTAGTGTCTGTCTTATTAAATGGGAATTAAATGCCTATCTGTCTGGAGTGTTACTGCTAATATCAAACTTCATTATGCTTTCCAATGGCTATGTGCAAAATGTGATTGCTATATCTTTAAAATATTTCTGTTCAGTTTAATTTTATAGAATTTGACCTTATTGTTTTTTGCCTCTTAGCTGGTGATCAAGGTAACAGAGCAACTGTGGGCTATGAACTCTCAGACAAGTTTAGTGAAGTTCTTCAAAGTTTCACTTTGAAACTCTGCTAAATATTAATATGTGCCACCAGGATGCACTATCCCTGGAAGTGTTCAAGGCCAGACTGGATGGGGCTTTGAACAACCTGGTCTGATCCCCATGTCAGGGGTGTTGGTACTAGATGATCTTCAGGTCCCTTCCAACCCTAACCATTCTATGATTCTATAATTTTATTAATACCTGTGGGGTGTAAATGTGTAATCCTGTGAATGTGTCTACAAAGAGATGATGAAGCTGAGCTGTTCTGACAGATGTATCACGAGAAAAGGGCTCACTGATGGCTTGAGGAGTAAACTGTATCTTGAAGGGAAGTATCGTTTCTCATGATATGAATCAGATATTGCACGAATCTTTTTCCAGTTAAACATAATTTTATCATGCATTTACAGTACTTTGTTGTCTTTAAAGATGTGCTTAGAATTGCAGGAAAAAAAAAAAGTGGATTTATGCTTTATGGTCACATTATAAATTTAAATTCTCTTCTTCCCAAATTCAGTGACACTTTGATGAATTCCAGAACAAGTCAGTACAATGCAGACAGAAAGTTTGATTCATGGTTTCAGCACACATGTTTCCATGAAATTAAGAAGCATTTGGCATTCAATTTTGGATGTCTTCTCACCATTTTTATTTGAAATCTCTTACATCAATGTAAGTTGAATACAACCTTTACAGTCAATAGAATTAAACATCTGAGCAATGCTTAGGCACTTTTAAGGTTAATTATTTATTCTTAAATGCTCTTTATATTCAAATGTCTGTTTGATCCTTTGAAATTTATCACATTGTAGATATATACATATAAAATTTTTACTTATTTATAAAATACTTTATATAAGTAATGAAATTTTGCAAGATTTCACAGCTGATCTAAATTCTGATGAGAATAATGCTGACTTTGACAGAATTAAAGAAATCCTGTGGCTTAAACACAAACTTGTCTAAATAAAAACGAGCTAAAAAGTAAGGGAGATGTAATTTGGTCTCAAATCAAAGAAACTTTCAGACATCTATTTTAATCAGCCATCAGTCTTCGTGTTGTTTCCTGGAAAACTGTGATTAATGTTGAATGTGAGTTAGTATAAGAATTCTAAATTAACATCCAGCAGGAAACAGTAGCAGAATATTGGAAAACTCTTCTGGAAAGAATTAAGTTGCAACTCTTCAGCAGCCCAAGGAGAATATTATATCTTAGTTCTGGAAAATTCTGTGGACTACTTTTCATTGAAGTAAAAACAGAGAAGGAAGGTTGTGATTTTATGACAGCCTCACTTAAAACTGTGGTAAAAAAATTAAATTTAGTGGCCAGCACTGATATTTTTTATACCCAAAGGACCCACAATATCCACTCCTTTTTCACATTTTTGAGATACACAGATATGTACACATATACACAAACACATTTAAAGACAAATACATCTTTCACATGTGGCCGCACGCTGAAGAATGAAATAAAGAATACATGCTCATGAGAACTACATCTGGGGTTTTCTTCAAAATGAAACATTTTCAGAAAGCTGACATTGTCAGGGTGGGGGAAAGAGGTTTGAGCAAACAGTATTGAGAGAGAAGTGGTTGATGACAGGTTGACAAAAGTACATGTAGCCTTTCCTTTTACAGGGGAGAGGTTAGGCACTACACCACCACAGCAGACAAGACCTTGGGGTATTACACAGCTATCCATTCACAGCTTTTGCAGTGATGAATGAGGTCTTAGCAGATGCCTTGCAGAGAACTGAAAAGACAGAGAAGCAGAAAGGAGGAGATTTCTCATATGTCTACCCTTTCCCTCCCTACCCCCCTCAAACTGGGTGAGGCAGATGATTAAAGGATAAAGTCTTGGGCCATCTAATCAAAGCCATCTGCTCCTCGAGTGAGAGAAGCTCTCAGAAGCTCAAGGAACATGAAGAGTTGGGTTAATCGGAACTTAAACAGAAATATTATTGTAAAAGTACTCAAGGGCTCTGAGGACAATGCTCCTATTCATCGTGGAGTTCCAGATTTATGGATATAACTTATTTAACTGATTCTCAGACTTCAAAATAGCCTCAGTTACATTAAGCAAAATTAGAGATTCAATAAAATCTGACATATTGGAGCATGAGGGGGGAAAAAAGCTTAAAACTGTCACCAGATACTTACCTTAAGGGGAATTAATTCAGTAGTTCTTCTTTATGAGGCTTCTTGCAGTTTCTTATAAAGCATTGAATACCGGCTGAAACCATATGGAACACATCCATTTCTGTCTGGTGATGACAAGTCTCATTCAGAAGATTATTAACAATGAAATTAATAAATACATCCTTAACCTGAAGGGTTTTTTTTCCTAATCATTCATAATCAACAGAAGAAAAAACCTAACAGGACATTCTGGCATCATCAGTGTTTGTGATAACCAGGATGAAAACATTCCGAAATTAACTACACCTTTTTAAGGGAAAAAAGTAATTAGTAAATACCCCATAGCCTGGGGAAACTAAGAATTTTACTCTATATACAGATCTATTCCACAAAAATGTAAAGTTCTAATTTCACCAGGTTGCGAATGGGAAATGATGAGCAGCTTCTTCAGCTGAAATGCCTGCTTTAGTCTGCTTGTGTTCATGCATGAATGATAGTCCAGAGAGACGTGCATTTCCGATAACCACAGTGGAAGGCTGCCTGGTATTGCAGCAGAGGTTTGGCTGTCTTGAACCTATTTTTATTATATTGCTTTTTCAAAGAATTATTAGTATGTCAGCCACAGTCATTCAATGAAATTCAGTAGTATTTTGAGATGCAGAAAATTTTCATCATTGCATCTATTTATGGAGACAGCATATATTCATTCTCCCTAATCTCCCTCTGATTTCCTATGCAAATACTACCAGGCTCACTCAAGGCCACAGGATTTAGTTACTCACTTGACTGAAAAGCATGTCAATGCAAATTCAGGCTGATAAACCAGCACACAAATCTCCAGGGCTTCTGCAAGTTATAATTCAGCTACAGTATTAACAAAACAAGATAGCAATTATTCAAGGAATCAGCTGAAAGGTTATTTTTAATTTTAAATTTCTGCCTCTATACAGCTGGGTGTTGGAAGTAAAAAGCAAGATGGGGCACGTGTCCCCATTAACCAGGCCTTTGGAAACCAAGCAGGATACTGTACTGAGCATTGTGCTAGGGACATTTCACAGTAAATTTATCAGCGTTAGCCCTGAAAGCAAATGGTTTTCTTGTGTGGTGGAATGTTCTTTTTAATATTAGTATATCAAATATTTTTGGCTCTGACAGTGACAGCAAATTAGTGCTGACTGTATAAAGGCAGGGTTGTGTGCAAGCTTGGGGACATTAAAAGGGCTCTGCTGATTGCCAACAGTCCTCACCTCCAGGACTGCCTTGTCCTGAATTCAGACTTCTCCATGAAGTCAGATCAGCTGAATTCTCAACTTTCAACACTATGCACTGTTTAACTGTTTGTATAATACCTCATACAGGCGCTCTAACAGACCTATTTACATTAAACACTTGATTTTGTGGACTCCCATTTGGCCTTGGTAAACTTATTTCTCCTCCTCACTAAGTAGCTGCTCAGTAATCTCCCACTACTGAGATCTGGTACTGTTCCTGTGAAGTCACACACCCTATAGGAGGCTCTTGTAGAGCCTCTATAAGTCTGTAAAGATGAGGAGGCTGCTTTCAGGCCCCTGACAGGTCTGGCTGCCCCCACCTGACCTCTCCTGGGACTTCCCCATCCTGCCTACAGCTCAGGACTCAGTGTCAGCTCCCCAGGGCCATCAGTCCCTGCCCCAGCAACACATAGCAGGGCCGGTCTGTAGCTCCCCACAGCCCTGCCCTGCCTGGCCACGAGCCCTGACAAGCCAGGCCTACCCACCCACCCACAATCTATGCTGTCCCTGGCCCATTTCCACCTCCCATCGAGGGAGGTGCTCGATGCCCGGGGCTGGGCTGTCCCGGTTGCCCTACTCCTGGCTGGAATGGTGGTATGGGCCCTGGCTGTCAGTCCCTGCCCTGCCACCTTGGAAAGAATCCCTGTGGAGGCCCACAGAGAGCTGCAGACGTTTGCAGTGCCCTGAACCCATGGTAAACATCTCTGAGAAAACCGAGAGGCAAGGAGTAAACTCAAACATGGAAGTCAATTTGTTGTACCCATGAATTGGTAGGGTGTTCCCTGTCAAAATTTTGGCTCAAGGCAGGCAGTCCTATCCCAAACATAGTCTGGATATTAGCCATTCCCAGCAGAGTTTGGGTGTTTCTACCTTTTTATGAGGTGGGAGACGGCATAATAAAATACTAGTTTAGCACAGTCACTTTGTATCTCATGCTGAAGAAAAGTCTATGTCACACTAAAATTACTAGTATAAATGCAGCCAAGATAAACTCTCCATTCATATTATGGGCTTGATTCAGTTTCCTGGACACCCAGTGGCTGAGGTTTATTGGAAATAAATTGAGGACTATCTAGCCAGAGCCCCAGAAACCACAAGAGAAAGCCTTGGTTAAACAATATCACTCAGTTTGCGTGGATGTCTTAAAGATCCTGAGGCAACTGAGATGTCACTTTCTTGATAATGAACACGCCTTTGTGTTTACACAAGCACAATACCCCCGTAGCAAACAGGTTGCTGCAACATAGAAGTTTTGAAAAATTTGAAAGATAATTTTTTGTTTGGAAAGGTGCATCACACAGCTATAATTGTAATTGATTTAATTTATAAAGTTCTAAAATTATGGGACACAATTTTGTAAACAACACTTCTGTATAAAACAAGGAAAGATACGATCACTTGAAATGTTTCAAATAAAAAACAGTTAGTTTGAAATTAAGGGGCTTTGATGGTGGATATTTTAACTACTGTTTTCTGTTCTCCTACTGATATGATTCGGCCTAGCCTATTTACATTATATTGCAGAAGACATAAAAATAAGTTTTACGTACAAGTGTGGAATACAACTCAAAGCCTTATGAAATAAGTTGGATTCTTTTCTTAATTTCACAGAAGTATTAGACATAATGTGGCACTGAGCATCTCAAATATTCAGATGGGAAGTACCACTATGCAGAAATAGTCAGGGTTTTTTTGAGTAGACATCTTTGACTGTCTCTATGTTTTGTGTGAATTTCCACGTTCATGATTACACATTTTAATTACTCTAAAAATGCCTGGAGCCAGAGGCAGACACTTCAAATTACATCAAAATAAGAGAATGAATAGCAGTAGTAATCTTCATTGTTTCTGATGGATACACAGACTGGCCCACTCTTAATATAATCTGCATGTTTGCACAATATACATCTAAATCCTTAAGTATGATGAAAACTAGGTTTCAAATTACAAAGTCTGAATTAAAAATGATTTCATGAGTTTGCCACAGCAATCAAATATGAAGAGGAGGAGCAAAATAAGATATGAGGTATAAAGGACTATTAGTAGACCTGGAGTTAGTGTCACCAGATCTTCACCTGCATTAGGCTATTTATAACTATCTTTCTTTGAGCTGTTTAGATAGTTTAGTAACAGGTGCTTTTCCTATTTCTTTCACCTTGGATTGGCAGAATCTGAAACCAAATTGAAATTGCACCATTCCTGTAAGCTTAGCACTGGTCTTTTTTCCAGCTACCTCAGCAGTTTGTGCTTGCCATCTGGTTGTCATGCAAGTTTCTGAGTATTCAGAGGCAGCAGAAAAGAAAAAAAAAAGAAAAGAAAAAAAAATCCAAACCTTTTGAGAACACACTGTCCAACTGATCACAGATCAAAATATTTTGTAGTAAAGGCAAGGTTTATTTATACTATTCCTTCTTCCTTATTTCCAGTACTTTTCATGATCCTATTACCGAAAGAAGTTGATGACATTACACTTGTGACAGCCATATCATTGTGTTGAAACATTCATATTCTCTTTTTTCTTTTGAAGGGCAAAATACTAAAACGATATCCCTTATGTTTGTTTGTTTTGTTTCCAAATGGCAAATCAACATGTCTCTTTCCTGTGAGTCTGACCAGCTTGCTTTTTCTTCAGAAAATTGCAGCTGGCAATTTCAAATAGAAATTCTGCAACTTTTTTTTCAATTGCCATTGGGTTAGAAATAGCAATATCAGGAAACTTCTTCCTGTGTTCATTCAATCTTTTTTCTTTCAGTTTCCAGAAATATATTTTGCATTTTTTTTATCTTTCAAAAATAAACCATAAAATCGAAAACCTAATCCAAAAGAATGGACAGTCGATTAACAGGTTACTATTTATTTGCCTGGTCAGACTATTCATACATATGAGCAGCGCTGCAAAAGGATAGGGAACAGAAAGGGACAATGTTTGTGTTTAAGTTAGACCACGCACTTAAAGAGTTGTCACACTTAAAAATTGCAGAGCCAAGATTCATAAAATGTAAAAGTATTCTTGCAGTGTTAGACCTTGGCAGGGCTATGACGAAATAGTAAAATCTTGTTTTCCATTTATGCTGGCTAGCTGACATTTCTGCTTCAGTCTGACATGCAGTATTCATTAAAACAGCCCGGCATTTCACAAAATTTGGTAAACAAATGAGGACTTTGGGGATTTTTTCCACTTTTTAATTTTTTTTCTGGGCATATAAAGCTGCTATCAAATGTGACTGAGAAATTACATTTGCATGCTCACACACCTACACAAGATTTTTTTTGTCCTGTAACTACTATAGCTATTTTAAATTCACACAGTGCGCATGTATATATGCATATGTTCGCACACAGGTTTGGTGTTACACAGTGTTACAGTTAGAGCAAGGTCATGAGCTTTTGTTTATGGGCTTGAACAGGATAACGGGAGTTAGGACTTGCCTTTTACTTCTGTGTAGGAACTACCCATTTAGTAGGACACAAAAACAGAGGCAGAGCCCTTCCGTTAGGTTACCCAGGAGAGCAGTGAGTATGTACGTGAGGGACACCTAACAGTTGGACCATTGAAAGTAACCTGCATTCAAGTACCTTAAGATCAGATTCCTAAAAGAACTGAGAAATTAACATCTAGACAGAATTTTAGTGCTTATGCCTTAACAGCATAGGTCCTAGGTTTAGCAGGATTCTGGATCCCACTCATATATGCACACTAACTCTAAAACTATTTCTGCCTTTTGCGAGAAATTATCCAGTTGTCTGAAGCACTATTTCTGTTTTCATGAGCAAGTACGTCTTCTGAAACAGGACTAGGCTACTCCCTAAATTCAGACCTCAGTGTAGTCAAATTAGGTGTTTTGCCACATGAAGCAAGGATAGAGCAAGGCTAACTAATTCACAGGACTAATTTCTACAAAATTATTCCATCTATCACTACTGGAAAAAAAAGATAGTATTTTCCCTTTCTCCTATTTGTTTTGGTATATTAGTGCAGTGGTTAGAGCTACCACACAAAAATTCACAGAACCACAGAGGTTGGGGGAGGTCTCTGGAGGTTACCGAGTCAACTCCCCTTACTCAAAGCAGAGGCAGCTACAGAACATTTTTCGGGGCCATAACAAGTTGATTTTTTAATATCTCCAAGAACAGAGATTCCATAACCTCTCAGGTTGACTTGTTCTAGTGTTTGACCCTTGCAGAAAAAAAACAACCAAACAAAAATTTCAAATAGCAGAAAAATATTTTTTCTAAAGTTGGACAATCCCATTTCTTTCAGCCTTGCCTCATATTGGGGCTGCTTCAGGTCCTTGATCATCTTCATGGCCCTTGTCTGCAGTCTCAAATATTCTAGATGTATAGTCTACCATGATTTAAAAAATATAGATTTACAAGATCAAGTGATTCCTCTTTTGCCATATATTTATTTTATTTTAAGTAATTTGAGCCTTGTGCAGCTAAACTGTTGTTTACTGTTGTGTGAATTGCCTGATATTTTAGGATTTGGCCTCTCTGCAATTATTTTTCAGCCACAAAGCAAATAAAATAGTTCTGTGTGGTTGAATCTTCTCTTTCTGCCAAGTCACAATGCAACTCAACAGTACACAGCTGTGTGATAAGTGCATTCTTTCCAGGTTTATAAAGGCAGAGCTGTTTCTCAACATAAGCCTAGATTTAATTGTGCTAACAAGCATTTTTGTTAAATATTATAGACGTGCTTTCAAATGAGGAAAAATGATGAGCAAGATTTTACCTTCTTTATATATTGCTTGGAAAACTGGCCCTTAGATTGCTGTAACATTAAAAATTATTATGAAAATTATGATCCAGCTGTAGAGCTTTGAGTTTCTCTATCTCTAGAATCATCCTATATTGGCATCATTAACACATGTATGATTATACAATTAAATGCTTAATTAATTGTTAAGAATTCAATTGCCCTGTTGAGTGTTTCAGGCACAATGTTCCTTAAGAATGGATGTTCTTTTGAGGATTGAAGGTGCAAAATCATTCAGCATTTTGCTCCTGGCTACTACTTAATTTTCACCCTGACAAAATAGGTATCATCTGGGTGCTGGATTGCTCATTTGGAGAGAAATATCTGTTTTAAAACTTGACTAACAATATGTCCCACCCAACTTTCCCTCTTCCCAAAAAATAAAATGAAATCAATTTCTTGAAATTACTTTTATGCTAAATTAAAATTAGTGAGAAATTTGCTATCAAGACTTCTAGAGAGTTCTAGAGAGTAAAGTCATCACTGAACAAAATCAATATAGGGTCCCTTCATTCCAGCTTCTTCAGCTCTTTACTTCAGCTCTTATCTGAAAGATACATCTTCCTCACTCAAGGAAAAACTCAAGGAAAAAACCGAGTGATGCAAAATACCATTGCTCACCACCTGCTGACTGATGCCCAGCCAATGCCCCAGCAATGATTGGCCCCTCCTGGCCACTTCCCCAGTTTGTGTACTGGGTATGATGTGGATTATCCCTTTGCCCACTTCGGGTCAGCTGTCCTCACTGTGGTCTCTCCTGGCTTTTTGTATACCGGCTTGCTGTCAGAGCTGGGGAAACCAAAAAGTCCTTGATATAAGGTAAGCACTGTACAGCAACAAGTAAAACATCATTATCAACATTATTCTCACACGGAATCCAAAACACAGCCTTGTACTAGCTACTAGTACGAAAATTAGCTCTATCCCAGCTGAAAATAGGACAATATTTCACATTCTTTTCTTAGACTCTCAGGTAAGACTTGTCAAAGCAATGCTAGATTATATCAAAATGTGTATTCATATATTTGGCAATAGGAAAATGCAGTGAGCTTAGCAACTCATTTTACATAGATCATAAAACAACTCTCACAAAGCAACAGTCTGGGGACACTCCTACCCTGGGCTGAAAGTGGAACAGTGACCTATGATAGGTAATAAAATGCTCTATATTCCATTATTACTAGGGTGAGTTACTTTTATCTTTAGTCCAACCTTCTCTTTTAGCTGTCATCAAATTTCTAAAATTTATGGCATGGATCCTGAAAGTCTAGTTTACTGCTGGATTAACACCTTCTACTGTTAAGAGGAAAGATAAAAGATAGCCTTTATTCTGAAGAGGGAAGAAAAAAAAAAGCAGAAAAAAAAAAAAAAGAAGAAAAAATAGAACTTACATATTGGATTCATGTTGTCTTCCTGTGTTTCAAGTCAAGGATCTGGCAGAGGATGTTTTTATTGACATGAGTGGTTGTTTACCAGCTTTCTTTTGGTGGGAAAGTTACTTCTATTTCAAATTCTAGAGGAAGTATTCAAGGCAGGTAGAATAAGACGTGGAAGGAAGGACTTTATAAACATTAGGAAAAAGTTTGATATTATAGAAATCATGTTTATTGAGCAAGCATCCTTTATACATATAAAATAAATCTATTTTTTGTTTGCTTAGTTCAGACACATTATGCATATGACATAGAATTGCTCCCCTACATCTGGATTCAGATTTCTAATCATGAGCTATGGTGTTGCCCTCGTACTGCAGCTGTATTGTTTGGGGAACCAGCTTTGGGAAAGAAGTGATATGTTTATTTGTTCATAAAAACTTTTGGGGTGAAAAAGGAAAAAAGGACTGGGGGGTTAGAGGGATGGCCACATAACCCAAACCAAAACGACAGAGGAGAATTATCCTAAAATTAAAATCCTACAGATTGAGTGTAAGACCTTTTTCATTCAGTTAAAATAACATATAAATTGATTGAAATTATTTTGTAGCAGGCCAATGAGAAAGAAACAGTTCAATCTCCTCACCACAACAGAAACATGGAAGAATGAAATAAGAGACCTTGTTATTTTTAATGTTCATGTCCTTTTTAAAATTTCTTGTGCAGAAAAAGAGAAACACTAAAAATATCCAACAGCATAGTTGATGTTTATTTGGCCATAAAAGATAAAGTGTACAGGGCAGTTTGGTAATCCTAGTATTTGTACCTAATTTGTAACATGAATCAACACCGAGGGCACCTTGTGTGTTGCCTTACAGTTAAATTAAACACAAACATTATTTCTGCGACAAAAATTCTCATCTGGGAGCAAAATATGGATAACAGTTCTGAAACTTCTCTTCATCTCATGTTCCCTACACTCCCACATGCTCACTCAATGTTAAGCTATCTTCAGGCTCACAGTAAATTTGAATCTTGCAATATTGATTTCAGGGATAAATTTTATGCAAACAAACCTAGCTGGCCTGATTTGTGACTATATGTCTTCTTTAATACTTGTCTTTTAAATGGTTCTTAAAAATGTAGATTATGGGGCATAAATGAGAAAAGAGCTACTCAAGTAATTATAATATATTTAAATATTAACCAATCATTAAAAAGTGTTTGTTTGCATTTTTTTCTCAATTTATAGAACAGACATTAAACTGTGTGAAGTATGTGGGCTTCTGTTTCCAAGGAAACAGCATCTGAATAAACAAATTGAATAATTTGGATATACCAACCTGTGAAAATAAAGACACCATGAAATCAAAGCTTCATAGCCTTTATTGGTTGAAAAAGAATGAATGGTAGGAGCAATCAATAATGGGCTGATTGGAGTCTGTACAATGACAAGTGGGTTTTTTTTGACTTAAATTAAACACAACAATAATAAAATAACAACCACAGCAGTAATAATGGCACTTTGATTGGCGATCTTTACACCTGAGTGACATGTAGACACATTGGTCCCAGTCAGCTTGTAACCTGTCAGAACTAGAAACTAATTTATGCAAATATGAGATGAGAAAAATAGTAAAAAAGCTATAATCTGTTACTTGTTGGCTCTGAATTACCTTGTTAAATAACAATCACTTATATTGCTTATGGTAAATCTGCGGTCATTATCAGGGGAACACTTACACCTTCTTAGTGCCCCTGCTGTCTGACAAGGAATTGGATTGAAAACACTGACAATATTGAATGGGAGTTACATCAGTGGATCACTGTACATATCTCATTTGTGTTCTTTCTCAACCACCTGGAAGACTGGGAGGAGATACTATTTTTGTCAAGCAGAGAACCCAGTGGAGCAAGGCTGTGAGGCGTCTTGTGTTGTCATATAAAACTCAGCTTTAGAAACAGTGAAATCCAAATCATCACACCTAGATGATATTTGTCTTGATTTTGGGTGCCAGTAACTCCAAATAGGAAACTCCATTAAATGTAGACTTCATAAATCAAATGTGCTTCCTCTCTAGATTTATCTGTGGTTCAGCAAAGTATGTTGTAACTCCTATCTCAGTTGGGCTGATGGATCATACTTAGGCCTTTGAGTGCAGTTGTCAGCACCGTTCTGCATCCTTCACACTCCAGGGTGGCAACATCATAGTGTAATGAAGCATTACCCTAAGCTAAATCCATATTTAAAATGTTAAAGAAAACCATACTACCTTTTGGTGCGACCACACTGATTTACTTCTTAAAAAAATCAATAAAGTTCAAAAATATCTGTGTTAGTGGATATAGCTTACATGGCAGTTTTCCCCATATGGACAGCCAGTCCAAAAGTGCCTACAAAAGTAAAAGATTAGTATAAGTAACTGCAAACCTTGTCTGGGACATCATTCATATTCATATTCGCATAGAATTATAGCATGTAGCCTGTTACACTTTTTTTAGCATTCTCAACCCTAGCCAGGAAACCAGTGTTTAAATATCTCTTCCTTAGATAGGACTGCACTGGCTTTCAATTTGATACATATTCCACTGTGGTGCTGTCTTGAAAGCAACCGAAACCTTTTCTGAACAGTTCAATGTTCACATAAGATTTTGAGTTCAGTTTGGTTCATGGTGTGAAACCATTTTCTCAGATCAGAAAAGGCCTTTGCAATAAAAATAAAATACCATCATCTTCATATTATTGCATTTAAAAGCTTGGTTTCCATCACTATAAATCTCAGACACATGCACTTTGGATGAATGTGGTGAACATACCTGATGGCACCTGGTGGTTTATTCAAGTATGCAGAACTCACTGCTTGCTCTGAAAATTGTAAATATTCACCCATAAAAATTTGCTTTTGTGTTGCGGGACAGTGTTCTAAATGGAACTTTTGCTTGAGCTTTTTTGAGGAAGACAGTGATGATTGCTTCAGGACTAAACTGATTTTAGAAAAAGCTTTATTTACTAAATAAATGTATTCTACTTTACTTCATAGTGCCAGGTTGGACCAAGATGGCTCAAAAGAATCAAGGAAAAAGAGTTTCAAGGGTTAATATAGACATACAAAATACTTATCAAAATATGTGGTCCTGTGAAAGATAAAATTTATAGTACACTAAAGTAAATGTTTTTTGTCTTGAAAGAGAAGAAATAAATTGCAAATTTGTAACTGATGGTAACTGAAAAAAGAAAGTGCATTGACCCAGTTTTGGAGGGGATGATAAACAATTGTAATATTTATATTGACTGTCTCAAGAACAACTGCTCTGTATACTTGATATGGGGACAGTGTGATGACGAATTCTCTTTCTACTTACAAATAGTAATAAAACCATCACCACCAACAACAGCAATAAAATAGCTGGATTTTTCCAGTTTCCTTAGACAAGTGCTTTCTTCAGATTCCTGCTTACATAAGAAGGAACATATAATTTTTCTTGAGATGTGTCAGAACACAGAAATCACTTCAATTCCTTGTACTTGTAGCTTATTAAGTTCCTGAGCGCTTAGACTGTATTTTACATGTCAATCAAGTAAAATCATTCCCGAGTCTAAAAATATATTTTTGCTCCCCTTCCTACCTTTCCCCATACAATATTGAGGAGTCGGTTGCCTTTTTATCTTTCCACAGAACAAACAAGAACTTGTTATAGTTTTCATACAGTTTTTGTTTTTCTGGTTTTTTTTAATAATCTTCTCTTAATATTGCCTTTTAAAAGAGAGTTTTGAAACAGTGCATTCTTTGAAATAAACTTGTTTCATAAAACTATATCCCTTAAGGGATGGAAAAGAAAATGTACCGATGACTGTAAAAAGTAGGAAGTTGGAAGAATAATTTTTTTACATTTCCAGAAGAATGTTTTCCACATCACATAGTTTGGGAATTGAGGACATTGCTAAACAAAGATTGTAAATATGAACTTCAAAGGAATGATTTATAAAAAAGCCCCACAAACAAACTAAAAAACGTTGTCTATTGAAAAGATACATAACCATTGTTCACATTCTGGATATTCTTAAAACTCTTGGGTTTATAATAATCTAGTTAGGTCTGCCATGCTATGTATATCAGCTTGTCATGGGTATTTCTCTAACTCATACTTACTGCACTGAAGGTCACTATGGAAGTTTAATGCCTCAAGAAACCTCCATTTTATTTAAGACGACAATCTTTTGCTTTGCCCACTTTCAACCTCAATTGCCTTAATTCTTTTTCCCTCCTTAGTTTTTAGTTGGAGAGCTCTTCTTTGGCTTTGAAATTCTATTTAATTCTACATACAGATAGAAGACTAGAGTTTTGATATGTGGAGGAGTCAACAGGAGGACTGAATAAACAGCAGATTTATTTAGGAACTGTAGAACTTTGTGGTCAGAAGGGACCTGAGTAGAAAGAAACCAGCTGCAACTTACTCATAATGGTAAAAAAAGTTACCCCAAACCCAAAATACCCTAAAAGATTATTTAAATCAGAAGTTAAAAGAAAGCCAATTGTTGCAGAAGAACAGGTCCTTTGGGCTGACACAGTCTGCAGAAGTGACATCAGAACAAATGCTAAGGGTGCCCCTCTAAAGAGAGAAAGGAAATTACCAAGGTAAGCATAACACTTTATATGCAGATATGCATCATTAATCAGTGAAATGGGGGCAATCAGTGAAATTAGTGCTTCCTGACCTAGGCTGGGAGCCTGGAAAATACCATAAGGAATTATTAATATCAAAAGCAGATCTGATAGGGAATTGGTAAGACCACATTGTGAAAAAATTCTGAAAGAAAACTCAGGTGTGATAAGGCTATGGTAGATAAGCATAATGAATTCTTTGACTTGGATTTTACTGTGAAAGACAGTGGATAGATTCCCATGTCTGAAGCCTTTTTGTAGCATATAAGTCAAATGGATTCAATCACTTCTAAAAATATACAGGATATACTAGACAAAATAAATAAACTAGTTGTTCATAAGTCAGCAGGACCAGATGATATTTCACCATGGTGTGTAATGTCTCTTTGTGAGTCCACCATACATGCAGGACAGAAAGATTGTCAACTTTGTCTATCTGTGAAAAAAGATCTAGCTAGGATTGTGGGAATTACAAGAGCAATTATTCTGACTTCCATTCCTGGTAAGATGGCTACAATACAAACTCAAGATTATTAACATATCAATAAACAGAGTGTTCTAGGAAAGAGTCAGAATATCTTATGTAAAGGGGAAGCCTTCCTCAATGACCTGCTGCAGTTCTGGAAGAATGACAATAAGCACCAGTATAAATAAGATACAGTTGACCCCATGTATTCGGATTTTCAAAAAGGTTCACCAACAGCTGTTAAAGAAACTAAACTACTATAGGCTTGTAAAAAGTTTCCTTTAAGCACTGAAAGTTTGTTAAATGATAGACAGGATAGGATAGGATAGGATTTAACAGTTGCTTTGTAGGATGGCAAAGAATATTCAATGTGGTCCCATAGGGTAGGAGCTGGGACCAGTTCTTTTCATCATTTTAGAGACCTTGAGAAGAAATTGACAATGAATCTACAAATCTGTGGCTGCTACTAATCCCTTTTGGGGTGAAGAACACTGAGTGGGGATATTAGTAATCCTGAACAATAATATGAAGCTGTTGTTTAGCAAACTGCAATATTAGAAATAAATGTTCTTCAAACTAGAAGGAGGTTATTTTCAAGCAGATAAAAAACAGTCCTTCTTAGAACAGCAGGTAGTAAATTTACAGAGCTTCCTGCTCTAGGAAGTTGTAGATGGAGTCAGTGAGTAAGTTCAAGAAGGATTAGGTGTTAATTTACTAAAACGTCTCGTCAACAGAGTACCATTTAAAAGCTGTGGCTGTTGAGAGAGTTTGGACTGCAAAAAGCAAACAGAGTCATGTTCTCTCCCTAAACACCTCCTGCTGCCAGTGTTCATGACTGGGCACTAAGCTGGATGGGTTGCTTGTTTGAACAAGTAGGAAGGACATTGTATATTCTTATGATTTTAATTAACGTATGTAGCACTTTCCTGGTCACCCAAAAATTCCTCTGTGGAGTCCTGCAATAACTGCCTAGACTTCTACCATGTGGTCTCTGCAGATGACCCACAAAGACAGTCATAGCTCTGATATCTTCTCACTGGTTGGAATTTCTTGGAAAATATTATACGGTTGTGGTTTTCCTTGTGTCTGCAATTTAGATTGACACTTCCAGGAAACATGAGTTTAACGTGTATTTATTGAGGAAATGATACCCCCTTCTTCAGGGTTTCAGAACTCTGGCAACCCACACAGAAAAATAGCTTTAATTAGGATATCAGTAGTCCAGGAATCACAGAAAGTTTCAAAATTCTTTCATTTCATCTGAACTATATTTATAGGAGAAAACAGATCTGATGAGATATATGCTTGCTGCAATCCTTAAACACTGAGTCCTACCATGATTTTGTTTGAAGTCCTCATCTGGAGTGCCGAATTCTTGACATAAGCAAGAAATTGTCTTGTATTCATAGCCACAGTAGGCATGCTGGATTCCCTGTTATCCTTGTGTGTGAGTCATCCTAAGATATAGCAAAGTATAGCTTCCTTTTCACCCTCCCTTCTTGTTGTTCAAAATAACATCCTAATGCTGACATATTAAGACATGCATGTTGTACCATGCTGCATATTGGTATTTAATCAAAAAAATGTGATCAATCTGATCACCTTTTGACCAATATCAGGGGTGAAGAAACATAAAATCCAAACCCAAAGCCTAATGTACCCAAAAACTTGTAATTTAAGGCTGCTAAATTAATCAAGGAAGGCAAATATGGCTTGTTATTTTATCAATTTCTATTGTGGAAAAGAACCTTCAGTAGCCATTGAAATAGATACACTTGTGGAGTGTGCCAGTAGATTACAAAATTTCAGGTTTGTCATTCCAGTGTAACTATGGTAAGATCATGTTCTGTTCAGTTTTCATCCAAGATACAGTTTTAGCTCACAGATGTTAGACTGTCTACTTTTCTAATACTAAAGGCAGCTGTCAAATTATTGAAGACATCAGAGCAGATAAAATCCCTGCAGCCATGCTGAGCTCTGAAAAAGCTTACTTTTACTAGTATGCTGTTGCCTCCTTCACTATTGTACTTGAAAGATATGAATAATTTCCATTTGAATGATGTGGTCTTTGTTCTTTTAAATAATAAAATAATAATCTTTTTTTTTTTTTTTTTTTTTAGAAATACCATTAAATTAGTGCACTAGAGAAAATTCTCTACATTTTGTTAATTTAAAGTTTTATTATAACCACTACAGGATTTGAAATATGTCCAGTTCCAGCACTTTACTGAAAGTTTTACATGCAGGCTATGCAGACTTCTTGCATTTGCAGAAAACAACTTTCTGTTCCTTTAGCGAATCTACATACACTTCTTTGATTTGCTTTAGTTCAAAGGAGAGTGATAGAACAATCACAACAGTGATTGTCCACAAAGAAGAGGTTAAAATGCTTAAAAGAAAACACAAGTATAAGCTGAAGAGGAAAGGATTTAAACAGTGCAATTGACAAAATATGCTCAAGCCATTTGCTCAAAAATAATCCAGGTAATTTACAATGCCAGTCGAAGCCCACTCTTTACACCTCAGCCTTTCACAAGCATTTAATAAGGGTCTTGTACAAAAAAAAACCCAAACAAAAACACAAAATAAAAAGAAACAGGTAAAACCACAAAGACATCAGTTTCTCAATATTCATACAGGTGCTTTGAAGACAATAAGGATGGATGTAAAGAATATACTTTAGTTTTAGAGAAGATAGGATCAAGGAAAGACCTTTTATGTCATAGCCTGTTATACGTTCTGTAGTGATGGACTACTCCTTGGAGTACTTAACTGCTTTTTCTCTTCTAAATGCTCTCCAAACATTTCTTTGTAGGAGAATACATGGTTTACAAAGAAAGAATTCTGTCTCAGACAGCCATGTTTAGGTTTTTTTGGTTTGTGAAGTTTTCAGGTTTTGATGATGGTGGTGGTTGGGGTTTTTTAAATTTTTTTTAAGCTACTGTATAATTTCCTCTTTATATTAATAATTAACATCAATATTTATAACTTTGATTTCTCTGTTATTAGTTGTTTTCCTTTCCTGCACACAAAAATGTTGATAATATTCACAAACTTCTCCATGGTTTCTCCTTGTGAGGGGAATAAGGAAGGGGTTTTTTTCCTTTTTTTTTTTCCCAGATTTTCCTTTATCAGACTAGTTAGAATTACTTTGTAACTTTCGGCTCATCTATATGGGTGTACATATCCTGATCTATATTCTGTATCAGGTCTTGTCTTTTGATTTTTTTCTAGTATAAAACATAAATTATTACTAACTAGTACTCAGTCAGTACAGGTTTGGATCTTCATGGGAATAACAGATTCTATTTGGTTACAAATATCATGTTCTACTTATTGTGTTATAAATATATCAATTTCCAACTGTCCAAAGCTAGGAAATGGGTAAATCAGCAGAGTTAATCAGATTCTGACTAGACATTAGGGTAATGAGACAATATTCTACATGTGATGAAAAAGTCTGCTCATGGTTGAGTATGTTTAATTTTGTAGCCCAAGTTCCTGGTTTTGAAATTGAAAAAAAATATTTTGCAAGGCTAATGATAATTTTATTTTTAAATTTTATTAAATTCAAAATTCATTAAGCTTTTTCAGCTTAAATTCTGCTCTGTTGACATTGTAAGATTTCTCTGACATGACAAGTGAAAGCCAACTGCATAACAGTTTATTGGCATTTGCTTATGATGTCAGATATGACTGTGTTTCTACAGAGGCTGAAAAAATTCTACACAAAATCAAGGGTTTGAATCCCTTACTGAATTTTTAATAACTTGTTAAATAGGCATTTTAAATTTACCCAACTATTTAATTTTTAAATCAGTTTATAAAGTTGTAGAATACCTTAGGAACCTAAAAAATCCCTGTCAGTATGCATTGCTACTTATGATGCATTGCTACTTATACTTAGCCCAAAATGTTAAGACATTTCCTGTGAAATGGTGAACAAGTCAAAACCTTCAGCCTTTGACATCATTCCTCAATTGCACCACATATTGAATATGTAATAGCATCGTGGTTACTGCAGGTAATTAGGACAAAGTTTGAAGCTTTCAGTGAGTTCTGTAATATATGGCTGGTCCTTGATTTCATATCAATTTTATTTAATAAACAATGAAGAAATTTTAAAATAAAGTTTCACAATTTTGATTCAGTAATGTCATATGCTAAAAGTATTTAAATTCATCGATTTTGTGTCATGGAAGAGTTGGTGTCCAAATATGTATATATATATATATGCAATTTTATTCTCCTGCTCTCTTTAAAAAGTTGTGTGCTAAAAGGAAAATAAATCAGGTTGCTGAGTTTCCCCCTCCTTTGAAACGTTCCCCTCATCTGTTATGATAAAACCTAAACTTAAGCCTGAAGTTTACACCGGAAAGAAGTTATCTTATCTCAGGGCTCTACTGACTGCATCAGCTTAAAAAGTGAAGCCTGCAAGGTTTTTTGTTGTCACCAGAACTCCATGATAAAATTAGAGTCACATTTAGAAGTGCTCCTGACAGTTTTAAAGGCCATTACTAACACCTTCTCTGCAATCCACTCCCCTGCATCACATAAGTGTCAGGGAATCAGATCATACAAAACTCCTATTAAAGTAAGTGAAAGTTGTGTTTGCATAAGGGTCAAGTGAAAACTCAACAAGCATCTTTTGGTTTGGCCTCGGGAGCTCAGGAGCAGTCTCAGTGAGAAAGGATATGCCCAATAAATAGTACACTAGGTCAGGTACTTTTCTGGTCCATTAGATTAAGTTCTTGAGAAGGGAGAAGTTAATAGAACTTTGTCCTATTAGATATTCATAAAGACAAATAATAAACCTATTAGAATTATATATTGGGGACTTTTAAAGATAAACATAAGCACACATTAGCCTGTGGTTAAGATGAAATGCTATTTCCATTCTGATTTCCATTTAGAAATTTGGACAATTACAAAATTTCTCCTTATTTAATAGAAAGAAAACTTACCCTTTTCAGGAATGTTCATTGCCAAGTGGATTGCTTGAGTATGATTTAGTTTAGTTTGGAGAGAATTAGAAATGCACAAATAAAATAACATATCAATATATGGTTTCCTCAGTTACACATCACAAAAGAACCTAGAACCAAACACATCAACTGAGGCGAAGCTAAGGTTTCCTGACTGAGGATAAAATTTTCCTGAACAGCAGGAATATTTCCGACCGATAATACTGCTATTTTAATTAATAGGAATTTGTGAATTGTAGCAATTCCTTTGGCATACTCTATCCTCCTTTCATCATCCTATAAATAACATAGACAATCCTCCTTCTCCATCCCAAAATAAATAAGTAAACACAAATAAGTGAATTGCTGGATTTGTTTCTAAATTGTGTGGAAGGTTTTTACAGAGTTTGTTTTCAGAAATATAAGGAGTAACTCCCATATATGTACATGTTTTGCAAACATTACTGTTCATGTTCTTTAATACATTTGTGGAGTATTTCTGTGTACTTCACTAAGGTAGGCCATAAAAGAAACAGAATGTTACTTTTTTCCCTGTGAATTGCTACTGAGACTAGTGATTCTGTACCTTCCTGCATTATTTTAAAATTCCATTGTGCTTGGATCATACGTTTCTGAATCAGAAATATTTCCACAGATGTAGAGTCCAAGTGATTGAACAGCTCTATTGCGTAACAGAAATCAAAGTACTGATTTTTTTTTGTGTTGCATTTTACACACTTCTCAGCCTATACATGGATAAATAAATAGGGTATATCTCAAAAGAAGCTCACAAAATAATTTCAAAAGCATAAGTAGTCAGCAACACTTTAAACACTTTAACTAATTGTTTAGGACCAGAAGATGCTAACAGTATCTTAACAGTTCATGAGAATGGTCTAGAGAAAAAAGGGTTAATTCATACTTAGTAATAAGTTTCAACAGACACTAAGGACCTTTCAAAACTTGAGGAAAAGCAAAACTGCATCTTAAATCTTGTGCTGAATTTTAGTCTAGAGCAGCCTTAGGTGGAATGGATACACAAAGACAGGCCTTTCACCATATCCCTGCTGTAGTTAGGTGGGTAAATAGCTGACACTTAATGGTGACACTTTCCAAGTTTTTCTGCCAAGAAAATATCATAGCAGCAAATATGGACACCTCAACAAATTTTCACAAAAATCTGCATTAGGAATGAACAGACAAACCTTTAGCTGGTTTTCCAAATTCAGCATCAGATGAATTTCTACTGACACAGTGCAAATTTCCAGCTGAAATGACCTACTACTGGCAAACAGACATTTCATGGGTATTGTCACTACCTTCACTCATGGAAGGGGATGCTTATAATTTTATTTTCTTTTTTAGAATTTTAAATCTCTGACAGCACATACTTTCTTCTTAGTTTTTTATTGTTTTGTTTGGTTTGGTTTTGTTTGTTTTGGGTTTTGCATGTGTTTTGGGGTTTTGTTTGTTTGTTTGTTTTTGTTTTTGTTTTTGTTTTTGTTTTTTTATTTTTGTTTTTTTTCTATTCTATCTTGGTTTAAAATATGACCAGAATAAATTGTCATACGCAAGATATTATTTGTTTGAATTGTAAAGGAGATGTTGCACAATGAGGGTCTGTAAATTATTTGGGACTGGTTTTAGACTATCCTAAAATGTTGCTCTGAGAAAAAACTGCATCTTGACAAATACCAAATCTTTTTCCTTGTTCAGAATTTAGATTTTAAAACTTTGGATCAATTTTTACAGTAAAGCAAATGTTTGTCTTATGTCCTTTCCACACACTATTATATTTTTTTTCCACTGGGAAGTTTCATTTTACATATTAGCCATTCATCTGCACTGGGATATCAAGAAAAAAAGTAACCCCATGTTTTGACTTTTTCATGTGCATTGCACATGCAACATATGACAACACCTTGAGCTGATTATCCAATGGCTTTGAGGAATACGTGTTAAGTACATATAATGCTTTTTTCCCTCTCAATTTCTCAGTGTACATTTCAGGAAACAAGCTGAATAACAGGAAAGCATTTGGTCTACAGGAAACTGTAGAATGACAAAATGACATCAATAAGCACACTCAATAAAATAAAAGAGACGCTCTCTTTAACCCACAGCTACACTAAGATGTTATAGCTAAACTCTAAGGGTCCAAAGACATACAAGTCAAAATACTGCTGTGTACTTTTAATATTGAGACTAAAGTCACTGAAATCTGTGATTGATCCTTTTTATAATTTTTATTTTCTAATCTTCACTGAGGAATGAAATGATGAAGCTGACAGCATCATTTTCTGCAGTCACCATTGGTTTATGTACGCAGCTTTGAGAATTATTTTTCTCTCAGGGATGATGACAAAATATCTATCCACTAGCTCATACTTATGCATCCTCAAAATGCTATCTTCTGTCTCATTAAGCCACTTAGATAAGCCTAAAACGTAAAGTACATTCAGAGATGGGAAAGTCATAGGGGAGGCTAAAAGGAACTCTGATCACGTTTTTTTTTTCCCCACCATTCACAATAAGACATTTTTCAGGAATTAATTACAGTAACCGTATTGTCATGGTAAAATCCCCCACATTCTTCTGAAATACTAGAGGCTACATTGCATGGCAAAGTAAAGACATTTCCTGTGTGGGTAATTTCTTAGCTGTTAATATAATTCCAACTGTCAGCCTTAATTTTTAGAGAATTTTTCACTGATCAGGAATCTTTATTTTTTTATCTTTTTACATATTCAATCAATAACTGGAATGTTCTACTGCAGTGTCCTCATTATATTTGGTTACATCTTTTATCCTAGTTATTTGCTTCAGTCAGGATCATCTGGGTGATTCATTTGGACCAACTTTCTGAATTTAAACTTGAATATTATTTTAGTGCTTCTATAGGCATTAGACTAATGGCTAAGCAGTTATTATTTCCAGATGTTGTTCTTTTCTATCTACACCCAGGTATTGCTCAGCTGTGTTTGAAGTCAAGGAATCTATTTACACACACAAAAGAGAAAAAGAAAAAAAATCCAAGTTGAGAAATGTTCCATACAGCTGAACTGTAGACTCATAAATTCCTCACTCTAATGTTTACATACCTCTGAATGGCTCCAATTGCTACCAGCCAGGGGCCTGGGTGTTCTGCTTGCCACAAAGAAATCTGAAACCTGTAACAATTTCATAAACAATGGTCCTTAACCAAGAACATATGCTCACCAGGCCACTAGTAAGGCATTAAGTATCCAGAGAATCTAAAGGAGGGGGGAAGGGGGAGAAGGAGAAAGAGAAGAACACTGAATGCTTTGTTAAGTGAAGTAGGATTGTCAGTTAGAGATGATTATTGTTGTTTTACTTCAGGAGATTTTGCACTCTCAGTGTTTTACCAAAAATAAATTTTCATTTTTGTGTCAGTCTGTAGCTATCTGCTATGAAACATTTATGCTAAATAAACATGCATTATAAAATATTTAAATTTGCCTTTGCTGCTGCTTTCTTAGTTTACTCACCTTTTGCCCATTGGATTTTCAAGCTTACAAGGCAATTTGCCACAGCAGTAGGCCATAGAATCTCACTGTCCTTACTACATATAAATTAGAGTCCAGAAAAAATGTTTAAACTTATTTTCCAGCCCTATTAACCAATGAAAGTTTCTTTCCCCACAACTTAAATCATCTCTAGCTATTAGGATTCCACAATTTCCCTCAAGAAACTATTTCACAATCTAATAGAATACACCATAGGGAAATTCTCCTGATATAATTGAGCCCATATTTGCTTAATATGTATTCTTTAGTTTGCAAAATTCATAGTTTTCATTCTTGAATGGGTAAGGGAAGGTTAAGCCTATGACTATGCCATGCTTTCAAATTGTAAATAAAGTTCAGCTCAAAAAGTGGAGAACTGATCACAAAGCACAGAATGTTTTGTTGGGGAAATATGGTGCTGAACTAATGTCCTGAACTTTGATGGCTTCCTTCATTATTATTTGAAAACTTGGTTTCTCTTCTCAGGAAGGAAACCCCCACAGAATCTGTATATCTTTTGCAGAATGATTATATATAAGAAATGCTGAGGTGATTGGACTCATTTTATTCTTCCATCACTGCTGCACAAGCAACATTCTGTGCATTTGAATGTTTTCATGGCTTAGCTTATTAACTGAAAGTGACTGTAGTTCAACGTATTTAAGTGGGAAATATAAATCCAGAGCTCTGAATAATTCTCGTTTAAGAGCACAGATAGTTTAGCAGTAAAATATCAGACTAGCTAATACAGCCTTGTAAAGAGATATTCAAAATCAGTATGCAACATACCCCAATTTTACCCCATTCTCTGTTTCAGATTTGCTTTTAAAATTGATGATGCACAACTGCCTGAACAACTTCTATTTAGTGTCTGAAGTATAACTATAAAAATAATTCTTACCTAAGAGGTACACAAATCTACACAGAAGCACATTTGCAGAAGAAAATTCTAAGAGCAGACATGCTGAAATCAGTTTCAGGTGTTGAGCTTAAGAGTAAAATTCAGAGGAAAAACAAAAGCAGAAAAAAATGGGTTCCTGTATTTTCTTCCTCTTGTTTTAGCTGAATATGATCTGTCTTGCTTATATCACAGATTCTTCTATTTGTTTTGTCACTTGGACTCTCCCACTGTCTTCATCAACAAAACCATACTCTGCTAACCTGAGGCTTGCTCTACACCGCTATGACAGCACTACAAGTTTCAGATATAACTTGTTGGACTTCTAACACTTGATGAATCTTACTGAATGGGTCTTGACAAATACTTTATGGAAGCTGTTTCAAGAAGAGTTAAAAAGAAAGAAAGGAACATGGATTCAAGTAAAGAAAGAGCACTTACAGAAATCAGAGAAATTGTAGTCTCATCTTCTCCACAGTAGTTTCTTCAAAGAAACATCTGAAAAGAAAATTTGCTAAAAATACTACTGACAGACAGCATGCAAATAAACCTGCTCACTCAGGCTAAGCTGCAGCAGAATGCTGCATGCAGTGTTCTGAACTCCAAGAGCAAGAAAAATTTATCTGGTTTTGTTCCTTCATGGTTTCTTAGTTAGAACACTCATATACTGTTACTGCTGTATTTCTCTCCCGAAAACATCACTCTTGAAAACACAACATTCAGGCACACCTTTGTACTAAGTAATGACGGCTGACACTGTTCTCTCCACACCTGTTGTGATCTGTATTCCTTTACTTTTATACTAGGAGAATAGAAAAATATGGTACAAAATAAAAATGAAGAAGCACAGTTTTGACTATTTGAAATAAATGTGGGGAACAAATGAATTAGCTAAAATCAAGCACAGATCAAATGAGGAATATAATTCTCTATGGTATAAGCAAGGTCAATTTGATCTCTTTCCCATGGTTGTAGTGATGAGTTAATACAGAACAGCCTTTATGACATTTATTTCATAAGCCATTATGCATCAAATGCAAAGAAGAACAATCAAAAAAAAATTATACAGAACAATTTTATGAACTTCAGATAGATTAAAAAAAAATCAAACCCCATGAGTATATTGTAATGAAATTACGTAAAAGGAGCGATCTGTCCACTGAACAGTCAACAGCTAATATTATTTCTTGGTAGCATATTTCTTGGTAGCACAAAAAAGGAGAGAGAAAGGTTCAGATTGTTGTCTGAAAAGGATACCTCCGCATATTTCAAATTATTTTTTGTTGGTTGGTTGGGGTTTTTTTATTTGTTTGTTTGGGTTTTTTATTATCTCACTTTGTAAAGTGATAGGAAAGAAAAATAGTGGCTTTAGGAATAATCCATGGTGGGGGAAGAGAAAGAGATGCTTCCTACTCTTTATACTATTGTGAACAATTTGCTTTGTTTATACAGAGCAGCCTTCTGTAATTTGCTTGAAACACTGTAGTGTGCTAGTAGTTAAAATAACTCAGTTTTTTTCACTTCAGACTGGCAATTATGATCACTGTCATCTTGTAGTTGTCATATATGAACTCGTCAAGCTGTTGACTTTCTTGCTATAAGGCCAGGAGTCTCCCAAGGGAAGAAGGACTCATTTCTATACCCTAAATACACAGCTTTGCTGAGATTTGCAGTTTTGTAGTCTGGGTAATCCTGAGATAGTCTGACTGCCTGCTGTTAACAATCATGCATGTGGTCATACAGCCTGTGTGACTTCCCAAAAAAATGTCCTAAATAATGAAACTTTGAAATTACATTCTTCTCTGCATTGATCTGATTTTTCCTTCTCTAATTTGCTTCCCTATTTTTCTTACGTTTCAAACTGGGCTTTTATTTGTCTAAATAAATTGTAGTATTATCTTTAGATATAATCAGTCTAGTCTCATAGTAACTAATAGAACAATGAAATTGGAATGACTGATTCTCCTGTAGCTTATCCATTACATTCATATGCTCATGATAAGAAAATTATTAGAAATTTCAATGCCAGATAAGACCTTTTTTTGTTATTTCATGGATGAGTGTCAAATCTAAGCTTCAACTTATGCTTTAGTGAATAACTGTAATTGTAAATGTTGTATGTTTTGCTGTATAGTATAACTCCATGATCTACATGCAGAACTCTTACTATGGTTTTATGTACTATTGGTGTGCCAAAGACCACACTCTGAAAATCACCTTCTTGTTGGAACCATTTGCAACACTTACTTTCTTGTACTTCATAGAGTCAAAAGCTATGCTGTCAGTTATAAAAAAATGTGTTCTTGAGTTAGTTAGCTTGAAATAAAATCCCAGTGCAGACAAATTTTCACTACAAACATTTCCTACTGCAGTTCAAGGATACAACTGATTGCAACGGATATGATCTAATGAAGAACTAAGGTTATTTCTAAGGATAATTATTCTTAAAATGCCAACAATCACATTAGGAAAAAATAAAAATTTGAAATTAACTTAGATACTCTCTCTAGAAGCTGTATTTTTCTGTCTTAAGTGTAAAATCTATAATAGCTTTTGTGCAGTTATATAAAATCCTATTTTTCTATTTGAAACTAACTAGTGTCTTATTCCACAGGATGAAGAAATAAGTAGACCAGTTAGACATCAGCAAGAAGATGAGGAAAAAACCCCAAAACCCCTTCTTTTTTTTTATAATTGAAAGATACTAACACTTAAGGTTCAGCTGACGTCTGGTCCTTTTCTCAGTGTTCCAGTGATAGTAATTGTGAAACAGATGTTGTAATAAGGAGATATGGAGGACAGTAGGCTTTAGGAAGGAGTTTAGATAAGATTTACAACTGAAATAGAGGTAAAACAGACAATAAAAGATGTTTCACAAAAAACCCAGCCAACTACCTAACCAAACAAAAAAGACAACCCTGTGCTATTAAGTAGGATTAAATACATTCAGAATTTTTTTTTGCACATCAAAGATTTCAATGCATTTTCTTTAACTAACTGGACTACCCGTGGGTCTATACTCATTGCTACTGTGAAGGTAAGAGCTTCAGGCAGGTTGTATTCCATATGGATTATGTATGGCTAAACAGAGGCATATACATATTGAGTAACTTTTTCATCTTACAATTCAGTGATGTTGAGGAACTTAAACTAGGAGCCTTCATGTCCAGAACATTTCTCTGTTCTTTTCACAGTAATTCCTTTTGACCTGTCCAGAATTAATTACCATCTGTCTAATGCTATCTGCCTTGCTGAAGGTGAACTAACAGTAATAACGTGGAGGCTCCAATAATACCTACTAGCAGATTTCATTGGGCTACTGCCAAACTGACAGGGTCCCATCTGCTTTGTGAGGACATGTTGCAACTAACTCAGGTGCTCTCTTAATGACCTGACATAACTATTTAAAGAGATGTTTATAATGATGATTATAATATATTGCTCTCTTAATTACAGCAGCAGGGATTAGCTTCCTCTATGCATCTTATGCTGTTTGTTTTTCTTGCTGCAGTTTTCTTACCTACTCCTTCAGCATATAAATTACATCACATTAGAGCCTCTTAGATCAATCCAAATTCAGATATGGTGCTTAAGACAGTCTTAAGTTTTCATTTATTACATGAATGCACACCAGAATATCAGTCATCCTTTGTCTTCCTGATAAATTGTGTGAGAAACATTACTGTCCTGAACTCAGTCTGGATGTTATTGAACGCATGGAGTATAAGGGAAGTATGAATTTGAAACTGCCAATGAAATTGTTTGCTTCAACTTCCTTGTTCTACTTGAGTTAATGAACTATCTTTAAATTGGAATTATGAATAAAACAACTAAGTTTGCTTAGTATTCCCAGATCAGAGGTGAAGGAAGATAATATGAAATCCAGAACTGCAGAGAACAGAAATTATAATGTTTGAGTGAAGCATCAAAACAACCCCGCTAATCCATAGAAGGATTTTGCACTTTTTGAATATTATTCACATGGGTGGCATCCCCCAATATGCTTATCTATCTCTATATTTTCTTCAGTTATAAAGGGATGTTAGGGTGACTGGATATCTACAATAGAGATGTTTACGTGTGAACTACAGCTATATGAGCTCAATAACACCTCTCTCCCTTTTATGAAATCCAGGTGGTTTGCGTTTAGTGAAGATTCATTCATCATTCTTTTGATCAGTCAGTTATGATGAGCAAAAAAGAAGTGTTTGCATGTCATTTACCAAATGCAAAGTTGAAGAAGGCATTTTGGAGGAATTTCACTCACTTTGGAGGCTGGGTAAAGCTTCCTGTTCCTATTTTGGGGTTTTTTTTAGCTTCAGTATCAATATATTTTATGTTCTCAGACATAGAGAGGTAAAATCAAGACAGCCAATCACCAGCTTAGAAAACATATATCATAGGAACTTCCTGACCACTTTCTTTACTTTCTGCTTTGCCATTTCTGCCAAATGGTAGTACTGGCACATCTCTGAAACCTCTTCCATAGTGACCTAAGTGATTCTAAGACAGTTATGCCATTGTAGTCAGAAATTACCCCAAAATTACTACCTATTAGATCTTTTTTTGGTGATAGACCCATTGATGACTTTAAACTCCCAGTTCCCTTCACACTGCAGGTCTACAAGCATGGCTTCTGACACAGCTGGAACATAGCCAAAGGCTATTCCTTAGAGCCTGTGGGACTCCACACTTGAGATTTCCAATATCTTACATAGGCCATCCACAGAATACTTGTCAGATAAACACATTGATGTAATATGGGAAAGAAGAAGAGTGTCTTTAGTTATGAGTGCTCTGGAATTGCTCTTTCAATGTAGTATAAACTTTTCCTCTAAGTCTAAGTAAATGAAATTGAGCCAAATTTGAGGCAGCTGTAGTTCTGAGGAAAAAAAAGAATATTTGGTCTCTATCCTAATAGCATAGTAGGTTAATGCAGGCACTATTGCATGGAAAAGAGTTTTTTTAACCAGAAAAAAAAAAAGCACAGGCATTAAAAATATGTCATAGTATCATGCAATATATCATAAAAAATTCAAAAAGAAAAAAAAGTGCTTCAAATTCTCCATGTGTAATCAAACTAAAATTTAGATTTTTACACCAGTCTTCATCTGGCTCTGTCAGTGTCTCTTGTATGATACCCTCAGACCTTTAGCCTTCATGTACAGTATATGCATAACTTATGCCAAGGTCATTCACCAAGCAGTCTGTTTCAGAATCATAATATCAAAGAGCCTGTCTCAGTTATACCGATTCTCCTAAACAAGCTCCTTTTAAATGAGTATCAATATTCATATTTCTATGCAGATGTGCATTGGTAGTATTGACTCTAGTGATAGAAAGTGTCTGTTATAGGTCACCTTCTCGCTATCCATATTTTAAAATAATGTTAAATGGAGTTTTCTTTCAGCAGGCTTTTTTATCCTTCTAGATATACTTGGTGTGCATGGATTAACCTAATAGGAGAAATCTTCTCATTAGACAGCCATCATCTGCTTTCAAGAAGAGTCTCTAATGACAGTCTCTTTAGATGGAGGAAAGAAACAAAGAATCAGAACTGTAAAACTATTTATTAGGCCTCAAAGGGTCAGTAGTCTTTCGTTTTGTGTACTTGTAATTAACTTGTCTGTCTGACATTTTAATTGAGACAGTCTAAAACCTTCTAACCCTCTTTTATATTGCCTCTGTGATATCATTTCTTCGGTGTCAATTAAAAAAAGTATTCTCATCATCGTCAGAGAGAGAGAGAAATGAAAGGGATGAAACAAGTGTGAGTGTAACTTTCTTATAATCCTATAATCAGAGAGACAAATTAGCCTCAAGAGGAGACAAAGTGAGAAAGGACATCTGTAAAGCACAGAAATATAAAGGCACTGATATTTCATTAGAGTTTATTAGCTGCAAGGAAATGGAGCGTGAGAGAAAAGCATGGCTTTGTTGAGAAGAGGAAATCAGTCATTTATTATTCCAAGCCTTATAGTCTCAAAATGTTTGCAATCCCAGATTCACCTTTCCCACCCAATTCAACCTTAGAAACCTTGTTAAAAATGTTACTTCACTGCTGGTTTGCGTATGAATGTTTTCCCAGCCTCTATACCAGACACTGTCACTCAGAGAAAGAAGAAACTGTTTCAGTTATTTGTCAATACCAAAATTATTTCTGTATATTTCCCTCTCTATCCCATTCCCTTTAATCTAAACAAGTTTCTGAGACTTTCCCCTCATCTCTCATAGCAACGAGATATAACATTTTTCTGATCCCCGATATGGTGCATCGGTATATTACTGGTCTTTACTAGGGATCGAACTTCATGTGAGTCGGGTAAACTTGGGGAAGCACTGAATGAATGGATTCCTTTTTACAAAGGTGCCAACCAAATGATCAGCTCAAATTCCCTCAAGCCATTTTTAATGTAAATTGTAACTTAGGTATAATAATTAGTCTCCTCGATTTCAGCTGGAACACCTTTTAGTCCTGGAGCAGATGACTCCCCAAATGGCACAGAGTTAATCTCACACATTCAGGCTGGGTCCCAGGTGGTGTAATCCAAACTAAATTCTGATGTTATGCTCAAAATTCCTGACACGGACACCATCAAACTATATCTGATTTTTTTGTTTAAGAGAAAGAGAGGTTAGCTATGGAGTGCCCCTCACAGGTGAGGTTTAGCCATATTTGTCTACTATGTGTAAGACAGGAGTGATTAGTAAAAGACTACCTGAATTTCTGCCACTCATAGGTAAAACAGTTGGAAAGAAAAGCCTGTATGGCAAATTCGTATAATGTTTCTAAGACAAAATACCTGATACATTTTGGTCACTGTATGTTTTAGAAACTTCTTTCTAAACATTGACATCTCTTGGTAGGGATTTTTTCTATGTTAAAATCCAATTTTTTTAAGATCTCATTTACATTACAGTTAGAGGGTTTTTTGATTTTTTGCATTTTTCTTTTTGCATTCTAAGCTGGTCCTAGACTCACAGGACATCTTGTATCATAAAAATATATCATAAAATATCCAATATAATAATATCATAAAATATTATAAAATGTATAATAAATATTATATATAAATATTATAAAATATATCATAAAATATTAAATTCCATGTCAAAATAGGGAAATCCAAATATCCCATCTTATAGAGGGCTCTCTCTGCCTTCAAAATTTAACCCATGGTGCTGGACTGTTTTTTTTTAAATACTTATATAAGACTTTGTTTCAGAGAAAATCTTCCTCATCAGTCTTTCAAAATCTGTATTCACCCAAAATCATCAATTTCCATTATGCTTTGTTTCAATAAGCAGCTTCTAACAACTGTATGCACTTCTTTGAATTAGATGCTTTCATGAAGTGTGTGTGTATTAATTAATATATTAAATTGTAGTGGAAAGTAAGGTTCAAAGTAGGAAATGTTTCATGTTGAAACGTACTAATGAATTACCAAGAGGGAAAGTGTAAGATTCAGTATGAGTTATTTGCTGGTCAATCAAATGGATCAGGTGAGAGCTGATGCATGAGTTCCTCATGCAAAGCCGTGGCATAGCTACGAGCTGGAGACATTGTGTCAGTTTGAGACCTGCCCTTCCTTTTTCATAAATCAACACCCATTACATACACATTGAATAGAATGCTGATACCACATGGATCATAAGAGTTTCTTTTAAACATCTAAAGGCAAACAAAAATCTCTTTAGTATTCGGGAAGAGATTGGGGACCATGCTTAAACCCCAATAGTCTTAATATGTGCATCCTACTGATATATTTTTCAGTGTTGAGGAAGATTGACCACACATGAAGAAATGTGATATACTGAACAAGATTAAGTGCTATGAAAGAATGACTTTTACAGCAGTGCTTGATTAATCCCTTCCACAGTGGAAAAGTCTTTGCTTCTTTCACACAAACCCTCCCCTTGATGACAGATCAGCTGTAGCAGACTTGTCTTAGCTACATGATCTGTTTTGCCTCTTACAAATAATAAAACAGGCTTATTCAGTACAATGTTGCATTCTGTAGATAATTATATCACATGTGACATAAACCTGTTCACCTTTTTGGTAGCAGAATGAAATTAAATATGTTAGATATATGCGAGATTCTCTTAAGAGAAAGGATATGGTTCCTTTTAACTACCTGCAGTACAGAGAGATTGATGAATATCTTAAATATCTCAGTGACCTGAAGTTATTGTTGGATATACTAGTTCCAAAGATTTTCTGTTGTCTCCACAGATGCCAGAAGATGCAGGGGCTAGAAAAGGGTCCTTTTCAAATTCTCTGTCATCTTTAGCTTTTCATGCACCAGCTGTGAAAATCAATTAGCCTTGCTGAAACTAAGCTGCTGCATGTTCTCAATAATGAAGAATACCAACTGCACTCTGGTAATTTTCTCTGTCTGTAAGAAGAAGGATGATGCTTCTGAATTTCTTTCTCACATTTTTTCTACATAGAATTGCCTTTTTACTTCTGCTTTTGAAAGCTACCAGATGTGCCAGACAGATTAACACAGGGCACTGTTTAGAAAGGCAAGAAAGATATACTGTAGCCCTGTTCTGACATTTGTGATTCCCTAAGGCTGGTATGAAGCCAGCTCTCAAAGTGAAAAGCATCTGATTGTGTGCCAAAGTTGACTTACACTAATTCCTTGATAATATTATGATGCCCAGAAATTCCTTGGGAATTTACAAGCTGTCCACTTACAAATGTCTTCTGCTTCTTTCTTTGCTTAGGAGAACAAGACAGCATCTTTGAACCTGAGAAACTTGAAGACAATGTTTGAAGAAGAGGATAAGAAGAATCTCAGTCTGTGCACTTTACAAAGAGAGATGTTCATCTATCTGCACCTGACATCACTGATTGCAGCATAAATAAGAACAGGAATGAAAAAAATGCACTTTTAATGGTCCAATGCTTATTATCTCAAAGTCATTCTGGGTTTGATTTTGTGAGTTTGTCTTCACTTTCCTTCTCCCTTTCCCTTTCCCCTCCAAGAGTCTCAAGTTTCTTTGATTCCTTCTGTTGATACTACTTTTAGTAGCCTACACAAATCCATCAACAAATTAGGAATGAATCTGATTTAGGTACAGAGAGTTGGAACAATTCACTGTTTAAGAGTCGCTCTTTCAAGAGTTTTCTCTACCCATTAAGAATGTATTGACTTGCTGAGAAGCATCTAAGTTCACTGTGTCAGAGGGCAGAGTGCTTTTCTTCAGCAGACAAAATAAATTTTCAGCCAAATGCCCAAATATGCCTGTTAACTTATGGTATTATATCATGGCATTTTTCTGAGCTCTCAGTCACACTTCAGTGATATCAGTTATCTGTCATACCAAAAACTAAAATACCACCGGTCCAGTCCATTGCTTCCCACAAAATACCAGACAGAAGATCTTTCTGTAATTTAATTTTCTGAATGATGGTACCATTATTTTATTCCTCAATTCAAAACTAATTTGATACTCTGTGGTGGTGACTAGGATTTTTAAAGACTGAGATAAGGTGGCTACTTATTTAAAGCCAGTGGTACTTGGATATGTGCCTTTCTTAGGCTTTTTTATTGCATATTTAATTTCTGAAATCAGCATCAAAACAGTTCTGAATCCATCTGACTGTGACAAAGTGCAGTTCCATTAACTGCCTACATCCCAGTCCAGTTGATATATTAGTCTAACATAAACCTGTCCTTCCTTGATCAGGTGACAAGGAATCTTGACACAACATTTCACTGCATGACAAGGGCAATCTAATATGAGCCTAAGAAAGGCAAGTATCCAAGTATCACTGGCTTTAAATAAGCAGCCACCTCTTCTCAGTCTCTAAAAATCCTAGTCATCCCCACAGAGTATCAAATTTTCAGCCTGCTGAAAAAAGAGTATCAAAAGGCCAGCACTGTGGGAGTCACAAAGATATATTTCAGCAACAGAATAGTTCCATATATCAACAAGAGCAAACCAAATTTGTGGGGCAAACTCTACTAGCATAACTTTCTCAAGAGACTACCTGGTTCAACATCATTATTAATACTTACTTCTTATTTATCCGGCCCTGTAGTCATCAGGTGTCATTGCTGAGGTAGGATGTTAGAAATTAAGGACTACATGCTGCTTTATACGCTGCTGTTTTTGCCAACCTAATTCTGTATACACTAGTCATTTAAAATTTTCCAAATAATTTTTATCAAGCATGGGTTTATACACTTAGTATGAAAGACAAGGCAGAGAAATTAATGGTAAGTATTATTTCTTGTTCCATTGGACATCTTGTCACTTTCACATAGTTTCCTATAATCACACTGTTTACCTTGTTAAAGTCAAAAGAATAGCTTCTTTAAAACACCTGATTCCGGTCCTGTTCTCATCAGCTTTATTTTCCAGACCACATAAGAATTCTTTTTCTTTTAGGTAAAGGCTTTGATTCATCTTAGAAGCTCAGGCTGGAAGTCTTTTGTCCACAATAGTTCCTTGTTTACTTGTCTTTTTTTTTTTTTTCCAGTAAAATGGAAAATGAAATTTTAGCTTTTCAGTTTCTGTTACTCCAATCCAGCTGATCATTACATTCCAATCCTCACCTGAAAACCAAAACCAAAAGCTCTACCAGCTCTACTGAAGCCAAGAGATGTTCCAATAACTCAGGTTTTTACATCGTACTGTCCAAACTGCCTAGAGAGAGAGACAAAATGAAAGGTGGGCTCTTGTCAATGTGGAACCAAATAGAAAGCAATAGACTTTTTAGAGTAGACCCCATATTTTACGGAACAGTAATTTTATGGCAATAAAATTACGGCAACTTGTTTTATTAAATTGATCATTTAATTCCAAGATGAATTTGCTAGCCTTTAGGGTGAGGAAGGAAAATAACTTTCAAACGTAAAGATATCCTTTAATTAATTTGTAATGTGTGCTCTGTTTACTTTGGATTTTATGCTTACCTATAAATAAAATCTATAGAAAGGTCTTGTGTTTTACTTAAAATCACACATTTCTAATAAAACACTCTAAAGGTGGCAACTGAAGGAAACTAATTAACAGAAACCAATAATTCTGAAGCTTAATGTCCTAAATATTTCTTTTATTCCTAAATATTTAATCTAAATATCTGTTTGTCTATCTCATTACCTTGAAACTGAACGCAGATTAATTCTGAAGCACTTCCTTTTGTGAAATGCCTTCGAATAGTAAACATCTATTTTCTTTTTCTTTTCTTTTTGCTTTAAAAATAAATGGTTTTAGGGTTTTCTCTTTTTTCACTTTGTTTGTCTGTTACACAGTAAAAATGAGTTTGTAAACTGCAAAATTCCACATTAGATCAATTCCTTCCAAAAATTTGGAATTTTTCTAAAAACAATGAGAAAAATATAAGGACATTAAAAGGACATCTTCGAATTCTTAGGTGAAATAAGGAGCCACTTGGAGAGAGGAAAAAGTAATTTGATGTATATAATATGTGTTTGCCTTGTTACAAGATGGCACTAAACATTATCATTTTATACAGCTTCTGTACTCTTTTTCTGAGAATCACTACATGTCAAGTAACAGAATCTGCTATGTTCCACACTTGTAGTCTTCTATACTTTGGGTATGTTAAGTTCATAATTTTCCTTTTGAACAAGAATTTTAGTCATTTATAGTCTTTCACAACCAGAGGGTACTGACTGAGATACTCTTTTTGTACGTCACATATGTTTTTAATACACCGTATTTCATGAACTCTGGATTTTGGGGCTTCATTTCCTTTTCTCATCACCTTTCTTGGCACAATGGGGGAACTCAAGGCATCAGAGAACATCAAATTCATCACTTCTTGAAACTACAATGAGACCTCAAGACAGACTAACTGCTTTACAAATGAATTTAAATAAAAGTAATTAGTTAGTGTTCTTTACAAAAAAAAAATTAAGATAATTTACCTCTATAGAGAGATCCTTCTTGAGATTCAAAGCTTACTGGAATTATCCCTGAGGGTGATTCAATACCACAAGAGTAAATACACCATTAGCCAGTTACAGGTAATGACTCTAAGACGTATCAGTTGTGATGCTGTTCAGGTGATTTATTAGATTTACTTCAAAGAGTATAATTCTTATCTGTATTTATTAGAGAAAACATTGCCGGCATTTTTAAATCTTCCACCATGAAAAACTAATTCCAATTCTTTCTTACTTTGTAAATAGAGGAAAAAACTGAACCTTGAAGACAGTCTGTAAATATAAAACTTTTCAAAGATTTTCTGAAATATCCCAGAATTTATGAGCTTAAAGCCTGATGTGCTTATGGGATTACTGTAAACGAATCCTCAATTTGATTTCACTTCTAGTGTTATCTAACAGAAGAAACACAGATGAGGATCTATGTCAGTGCTAGTGATTAGATAGGAAGAGAAAGGAGAATGGACTTGAAAATTGTCTGATCATGTCCTGGAGCTGAGTAAAAGTGTATTATTTTTACCTTGAATCCAAAACATTAGGAGACATTTTTACTCAAAAACTCAGAAGTGCAAGAAACAATGTGCTTTCCTGAAAAGGAGAAGATCTACAGTGCCATAAACAAGCACTTTCACTCATCCCTATGGCGATACAGGCAGATATCACCAGGTAGTATAGTTCTATGGCAAAATAGCTTTGATGCATTAAAAAGTCAAAGAAAAAAAAACAAACCAAAACCAAACTGAAAGTGTCTACCCAACATACTAAACTAGAGAAGGAATAAATGACAATGTTATTCACTTGTACAACATAGTTCTTTCTAAAGCCACAAATATGCCTGTGATATCACACTGCATTAGTGACAGTATTCATTACTGGTTTTTACTATTCTGGATGTTGGTACTAACTACTCATAAGCCTGTGTGAGGAGCTGCTGCATGAGGAGCAATTCTAATGTTGGCTGGGTGGTCAGAAGTCAAAGACCTCACTGTTCCTGCAGCTGTGATAGTCATCTTCTAATCAGAGTGTGGAGTTGCGTTCTACAAGCTCTTCCTTCCTTCCCATCTGCAATGTTTGTTATTTCACTGGACTTCCTTTTTACCTATTTCATACCTACAGCCCTGCTCTTCACCTTCCCTCCTCTTTCCATGAATTTTAGCTTTCGTTAAGAAATGCATCTTTAAAAAGAAAAAAAAATGGGAGATTGCTTCATTCTTTCTGCCATTGTTCAACCTGGTTCTAATAAAGACGTCCCACATTCTGTACACTTTATGTTAATTTTTTATGAATACCGTATGAAAGGAATTTATCTTCTCTTTCCTAGTATAGTCTAATTCCATTGTTTATTGGCCTATATGTCTTTTCCTAATAAAAACTAGTAATAATAAGACCTGTAATAACCCATGTTCTTTTCTTAGTTACACAATTGTGAATTACTGCAAATTATAACCATTTCTGTAACAAATTTTACTTTTTTTTTTAGTATAAATCTGCTCAGAAATAAATGTTTGCTTGTTTATTTGTTTTCTTTTGATTATTGGATGTGTCCAATGTTTGATGGACCAAACAAGTGTCCCATAAGTTAGCAGGGACCTCATTTCTTTGGCACAAAGCCAATAATTCATTTAAACCTGAAGGACATTACAACAGTGAAGAATTTAATTAGTTATCTAATTAAATGAATCATTGTTATTACTTATGGCTTTTCTCCAATCCCCAAAAGAAAAGGGCAAACAAGGAGAAATTTTTTGTTCTTGAATATGCATCACCAAGATATTAGAGCAATTAAAAACTGAGGTTACCCTACAACCTCATATGTTTCCTCTACAAGACAGGGCTACTACAACTAAAGAAAAACAAAAGCATACTAATACATTGTCAAATATATATATAAAAAAGGGATGTGTCTGCAGTTCTTCAAAAAACATTCATGCAATTTTTTTAAAAAACATATGCATGATAATATCTCAGAGACTTGGGCTATTTTTGGTTTTTCTTCACAATTTATTTATTTAACTTGAACATTAAATGAAAGAAAATGCTATTTTCAATTGTGTACTATAGCAATACAGTGTAACACTGGAAACAACAAAATGTTCCTTTTTTATCTGTCATGTTTATCTGCACAATTAATGTGTTGTCAAATCTGTGCTCAGTTCAGGAACTAAAAGTTAACACCAGTTCTTCAGTTTATATAAACAACATTGCTTGGATGATTCAAGCTAATTTGCACAAGCAGAGAAAATATGAAGTATCTACAAGGACATATGTCATTTGAAGGTAGAATGCAAACATCACAAAGGATTTGCCAATTATGAGCCACAGGGACTATGGGAGGTTAATGCAATATAGTTTTACTTTTGTGGATCTGGCTCAAAATCTTATCAGTACAAAGTCCTGATATCTTATCAATTAAGAATAAATTCAAAATTCTATTTTGTTTGGTTTCATTTTCAATTTAACCCTACTTCTGTGCATCACAAACTTACAGATCTATATTTGTATCGTGTTTTAGTCTTGGCTTGGACTGTACTAGTTTAGAAATACTTTACATCCAAATCAATGTACACAGATAACACTATAAAAGAGTCTGATTGTCTGACTGTCTTCCCAGTATTTCCCAGGGTCCTTCTTTCTTTCCTTTTTAAAAATGGGTGCAATGTTTCCTTTTTTCCAATCATCTGGGACTTCATATGACTGCCATGACTTTTAAAATATCACTGTGAGTGGCTTGTCCAATCATCAGCGAATTCCCTCAGGACTCTAGGATACATCTCATCTAGTTCCACATAGTTCCATATAGTTCCTTGTGTTCAGGCTGTTTAGGTGGTCATGAACCTGAATGAATCTTCTCTTAAAGTGGGAGGGACTTTACTTCCCCAGTCCCTGCCTTGACATCCATCCGCTTGAGAGGTTTGGGAAGAAAGGTAGCCAGTGAAGACTGACTAAAAAAGTTGTTGAGCATCTCAGCCTTCTTATCTGTTGTTACCAGTTTGCCAGTCATGTTCTCTTCCTTCGACTTTCTGTTTCTGGTTGACATACCTGTAGAAACCCTTATATTTCTTTTCATCCTTTATTAATTTCAGCTCCAGCTGCACCATGGCCTTCCTGACCACATCCCTATATAACCAAGCAGTGTCACTATACTCCTCTCAGGATAACTGTCATTGCCTGTGTATTTCCTTCTTGCCCTTTAATTTGATCAGAAGGTCTCCACTAATCCTTTGTGGTCTCGTCTTCCATTCTGGATTTCTTACACACCTGGATTGAGAGCTCTTGCGCTCTATGGAAAATGCCCTTAAATATCTGTCAGCTCCCTGAGGACGATTTCACAGGGTGATCTATTGACTAAATCCTTGAAGAGCTGGAATTTTGATTTCCTAACACTGAAGGTCCTGACTCTACTCTTTGCCTGACCTATGTCCCTCAGGACTTCAGACTCCACCAATGATGGTCACTGCAGAGCAGGCTGCCTCCAAGCTTTTCACCACCAATCTGCTCACTTGTGTTGGTGACCATCACGTCCAGTATTGCATCCCCTCTGGTAGGGCTCACTATTATCTGGCTTAAGAAGCTGTCCTCCATGCATTCCAGGAGTCTTCTGGACTGTCTACAGCTTGCCATGCTAGGCATGATGCATCCTGTAGCTGGAGCAAGAAGACTTCATCAATAGGCTCCCCTTGGTGAGATGGCCAGTAGTAGATACCAACCACAGGGTTCCCTTATTGCCTTGGTATCTGATTGTTACCCACAGGCTCTTGACCTGCTCATGGTCATTCTTCAGAGACAACTCTTGGCATTATATCCATCTCTTGATGTAGAGGGTAACCTCTCCTCCTCTTGTTTCTCTCCTGTCCCTCCTAAACAGCCTGATGCCTCCTGTTCCTGGAGTAAGAAGGTGTGTCTCACCCTTGTCTGGATGAGACTACTCTAATTGGTGCTAGAATGGCACCAGAATTTTTTTCAATTTTTTTTTATGTGTCAGACTTCAAATGGTTTACTAGAATGACTTTAGCGTCTTGACTTGAAAAATACGTCTTAAAATGTCCTTTGATACTTCTGCTGAAAAAAATTGTTTCTTGACTCATACTCTCAGGATTTGATAAAGTGAAAGAAAAGATTAAAAAATAGTGCTGTTTTTCAATGTCTTGACCTTATAACTAAATATAATGTGGTATAAATTCTGAATTGTGTCAATAAATTTTAATAATGAACATATGTCTGCATTAAAAGAGTCCTTAAAAATATACTGACATTTAATTTGCTAGTGAATCTGAAATATTAAGTATTGTTTTGGTGCATCAACTATTTTTTTATTTTTTATGACTGCAGGGCACAATAAATTAATTTTATTTCCTTGCAAGACAACCTTGAAAAATAGCCAGTGCAGCACTTCAGCTGGGTACTGTATCAACTACACATCCATTGTAGCCAAAGACAGTCATCAACCTAGAAAAGACAAATCCCTATTTGAATGTTTTGGACTATCAGATCAGAAACTTTGTTTTGCTTTAAATGTCTTACATTTGCTTAGTCTCCCCAAAGATTCTGTCTCAGCTTTTTTTTCTGCCAAAATTTAATAAAGGTCAGGTAAGTTCCAAGTTTTATCAATTAGAAATCACTAACATTATCATGAAGAGTAACTTCCAATCTCAGCCATGGTGAGACAAATTGCGATGGACAGACCATGAGTTGCACATATTCTACAGTTTCCTTGTCAAGTTCATTAATGCTATGTAATTTCACTATATAATATTTTGTGGTTTCCAAATTAGTATATTACACCTATAACATTATACAAAAATACTTCTTCACTACATTTTCCCATAAATCGCTGTTTTTCTTGGTATGTCACAGTAGACTTCTAATGAACTTTTGACTGAAACTTAATTTAACTGACATGTCTGTCTGTAGTCAGAGGCCAAGAAAGAAAGCCAAGTCTTATCAGTATCAAAAATATAGATATTTCCCAGTCAGCTTAGCCAGGGATCCCAAGACTCAAGATCAGTCTTACAAAATAGTTTTATTTCAAGGGTTTTTTTTGAGGGAAATAGAAGAAGTTGAAAAAAAAAAATATACACATACAAATCAGGTCCTAAAATTGTTAGGACATGGGGGTTTGTCACAGAGTGCTCATCCAAAAACATGATTGTCCATCCAAGAATGAAATTATTAGGAAATATTGAACAGCAAAAATTAGGGAAAGTTCATAAAAAAGATAACCTTTCATTGGTTATATGAAGGAACCAACTTTTCTCAAGAGCTAGTGATTTCATCGCTTCTTATTTTGAGGTTTCTTGGATCATAGATTACAGCTGTTGAAATTATTCTTTTTTGGAAATAGATTCCTGAAGCTAAGAGCTAAGTATTGTATCCAGTTTTCCCAGTAATCTTTACCCAGAGTGGACACGGGAAAAAAATCTATTTTCATGCTAATAATGAAGAAGTCTAGAGGGAGTTGTCATTCTGATCAGTTTTGGTTGCACATCAACTTTTTCAGTGTCTTCAAACTTGGAACACATCCCAAAGAGTTATAATTTTTCATGGATTTTACTTCTATTTGCAAATTTATCTGCTGTCTTAAAAAAAACCCCTGAAACACATTCTTTCAAAATAACCAACAGTGTCCAAGATAAGTTTAGACCACATTTGGTTCTAGTTTAAAACAAGAGCTGAGGTTGAGTAAAAGGACTGGATGCTTGTCATTGTATTGCTATTAGATCACCTATTATCTGCTTCATTTGTGGAGACTCAGAACCTAAAACAGATCAAAAACGTCAAACTGTTATCAACTGCTAATGAAATTCTGCTCATCATTTGAGATACTGCTGAGAGGAGACAAAGCAGCATCTGCCTCATCAGCAATTTAAAGACCCCACAGACTAATATTTCTGTTTCCACACAGCAAGACGCAGGGTTCTATGTCTTTGCATACAAGGGAGATAACAAATAGAAGTATTCCAACATTAAAGCTTCATTTTCTTTTCAAACTGTCTTTTTCTGCTCTTTTTCTTGATAACTTTACGACAATCAGAACTGAAATCTCTCAAAGAGCTGCACATTACAACTACCTTACTGCTATTATTATTTCTGAAAACTCAAAGTTCAAAGAGCCACGGACACCCACCTTGATAAAAAAGCAAAAGAATGTTGTGTTTCTGGTTTTAATTTCTTATCCCTTATTAAGCAAATGCACAGCTTTATCAATAGTGTAATAGTGTTCTTGAACAAGCAGACCTCATCTAAAAGAAACTACTGAAGTTTCACATTTCTTTTCTCTGTAAATGAATTAAGGCTGACAAATAAAGTCTTAGCATTTGAATTTGTCAAAAAAGATATCTCTCCATGACCTACAGTGTTCAGTAGATGTTGTGGCTTTTGCTTTCCATAATTTCGGGGGGTGCAGAGGGTGATTTTGCATGGACTCAGCTAAGAGTTTGGAAAAAAAAAATCAAAAAAAGGAAACCTTCATACGTTTCAAAATATGTGGCTGATTGAATGATATATATTGATTAAAATATATTAATTTTGGCAATCATTTTATTGCTGTAATTAAATTGTGTAATATTAGTCAACATTCTGTTAGAAAGTTATTAAGCACAATAAAGAGTGCAAAAAATGTTAAAAGACAGTTAAAGATAAAAAAAGATTTACTGGATTATCCAGGCTACTTCTAGGTCAAAACGGGACACTTAACAACAGAATATATCTTGTGCTATCTCTCATGCTGCAAATACCCCTAAAAGGGTACTTCTCTTTCAAGTCTTTTCTTTAGACCTTTGGTTGCTGCGATTTTTTAAATAAAAAATTATGATCTGCTGCATGGAGGGCACTACATTTCATGCTAACCAAAGCCATTCTGCTTTCTAGCATTCCTATGTTTGTTTCTTCTGATCTTCCTTGTTTGAGAGGAGACTGTTCTGCATTTGTGCAGATTTGACTCTGCTACACTGGAACACTACATGTTAGACAGTGGTTCCACAAATCAAGAAATAAATAGCACCGTAGAGATAAGAGATATTTTGTACACATATACACAAGTTTTTTTTTTTGCTGAGCTTCAAAACTCAGTGATGCTGGAGCACAAATTCTAATAATGTAACTAGTCTCAAATAGTAAGAAGCTACCAGTTTCCTTTGACTGGGGCTGACAAAGTCTGTGTTCCTATACCTGTCACCATCTACTTTCAGTGATTAGAGAAGAAATTTGAGTAAACAATGCAGGTTGATGAATTCATATTTACTGCGAATGGTAGACTAATCATAAGAGATTAAATGTCTTGCATAAAAGGAGGAGAGATTTGTATAGCCCCCCAGTAGTTGAATTAACCTAAGAAAATTTAATATCTCTGATATATCTTCTCTTTTTTGCGAAGAAAATATGCAAATTTGATTCCACAGTGGTAAGTACATATAGATGTACCTCAACGTATGCAAGTCCAGTAGACACCAAGAGAAAAACTCAAATATTTCACATATTTAACCTTTAAATTAATATGGAATTTATACAATATCTTTAGGTTTAGGTGGGGGTTTTTTAGTTTATTTTACTGGTTTCAAAGACACTGTACAAGGTATTAAAAGGAAGAAGAAAGATGAACCAGTATTTCTAATATACCATATTTTTCATTTATAAGCAGCTGATATTGCCTAGAAACTGCTGGGATTTTATGACATCTCTTCAGTGCAAGATAAAGGAAACAGAAACATACTTTTACAAGATATTCATTCCAAGGATCATATACCCTGTAAAGAGCATCAAAGACTGCTGTAGATCAAGAGGTAAACAAGGCCTCATAGTTCAAAGCCCTGTAGGGAAAATTAGATTATTTATTTTGCAGGTCCAATAGTAGTATGATAATACACATAAATATTTCAAATCTGAAATAAACCTTTAGGATTTTTGTTGAACCCAATTAAAACCTGATTATATTAAAAAATAAGGATGCTTGCCTAAATCACTTTGAAGGCTCTTAATATCAAACTTTAATAACTTTATTGAAAAAAAACCTCAATATAAAATTCACATAGCCCAAAATTTCTCAGTACTGTGCATGGTCCACTTAAAAATTTAGACAATAAAATAAGAAATGCAACTAGATATAAATCAAGAATAGTAAATCCTTAGAAGATGAACTATTAGTTCCTTGTGTTTAAGATACTGAAATCAAAGCTTTGTCTTCAATAATATCTACCTGTTAAAGGATAATCAAGAGCTCTGGTGTCTGTCCTCTGGCTAAAGAAGTGGCACTAGGTAGACATTGTTATAATTATTATGTGTTACAAAAGTGGGATAGTTAGGTGCAATGAACCTGTGCTGTAATAACTATGAACAGTTAAAATTTATTCATTCTATAAGTTATGTAGGATGAAAGCATTTAATATTTTTTAATAATCATTCAGCTTCATATTAATTCATACTAATATGCAGTAAATTAACACTTCTAGTAACCCAGAAATAAACAGAAGTTTACTTCGTTAATTCACTTGTCTTTGTCACGACAGCCACCAAATTTAATCCAGTTCAGCAAATAGATAGAGGAAGATATTAAAGTATCTCTTATTATGTTTGAAGAATCCATTAGAAAATAAATCTAGCAGGTTCTCACTCTGTGTTGGTTTGTAGAATGTACAGAACCTATCAAGAGCTCCAGAAAAAAGCATTGAGGTCAAAAATTCATACTTTAAGTTCTAGATATCTCCAGAAGAAAGATAAATAAAAGAATCTTTAAGAGAAGAAAATTAAAAAACTAGCTCTCTGCAGCAAAGTTGTTATGTTGAAAAGGCGAAAAGGCAAAAAGGTGAAGCTATTTTAGGAAAACATAGTTCAATATCTACTGTAATTTTGAGATGCATAGCATCCAAATTGGATATGCTAACGAAGTCCAGACTTAGTGCTGTAAGTGAATTTGGCCTGGCAAAAGCCAGACCTCCATACTTCATTCTTTCATTAGCAGTCTCCACTGAGATGACAACAGGAGCCTCCAGGGCTGTGTGTGTCCTTGGGGGAAGCAACCCCACTATGATGTGGCAGATACAACCATTTCAAATCTCGGGGGAGACATTTGATCATTTCAAGAGTGTGTGCTCCTCAAATAGAAATTTCTTGTCTTCCCCAGGGAGAATGCAGTGTGTTACTACAGCATTTGTAACTGCCACTGCCTTGTCAACAGCACAACCATAAGTAAAAGAAAAAACTTCTACAGGAATTTCCTAGTAGGCAAGGAAAACTTACAGTGTCAGATGTCTTGTTGCTGCAAAATGGTAGTTTCCCTCTTTAAAGTGTTGAATTCTATAATACATTGGAAAGATGACAAATTATGTAAGTATGATATTAAAGATTTTGTGGCATTTTGAGTGACGTGATCTTGGAAAGTCATTCCTCTAGAGGCTATTCTTACAGCCTATCTAAAAATTCAGAAGGATGACACTCCATCACATTGGGCTCATGTTTTTTCAAATAAGGATCAAAGAGAGAAGGGAAAGGGAAAGGGAAAGGGAAAGGGAAAGGGAAAGGGAAAGGGAAAGGGAAAGGGAAAGGGAAAGGGAAAGGGAAAGGGAAAGGGAAAGGGAAAGGGAAAGGGAAAGGGAAAGGGAAAGGGAAAAAGACATCCAAAAACCCCTGTGCAGAAAAGAAAGAAACAAAATCCAAAATGCTGATAGCAATTTCTTCTGAAAGGATAAGTTCTGTAGAGAATTCTGACAGCTCAAGATGACACAGAACCCTAATACTGCTGTAGCAGAAATGAAATAAGAGATTAAGTAATAATATGATTTTATTTATGGCAAAGTATGTATGAATTCTTTAGTTATTGTGTGCTGCATTACACTTGAAACCATAAAATTCACAGTACATTTATGCAACACGTTTTCTATAGATACTGTCTCAACATAAAGAGATTACAGATCCTTAAAACTTTGTGGCACGTAAATAAGACATTTTAAGTTCTAAATTGATATTATGCTATGTTTATTTTATGTTTTCTAGGAAGTCCAGCCAATTATGACATTTATAATATTTTTCATCCTCTAGAAACTCCTTATGAAGATTTTAAAAAATAAAAAAATAAAGAGAAAAATCCAGAGACTTTCATTGACATTTGGTTATTAAGGCAAACCCTTTGTTGTCTCCAAACCACAGTTCAAGTCTTGCCAAAATGTTGGTCACCAAGTGGACCTGAAAAACTGCACGATATATTGCAACTTTTCAACTTCAACTTTTCATTCAGGCTGCAGGGGTTTATTTTTCAGCATCTTTTTTAAAAGGTTTTGTTGTTTGCACATTCAAACTCTTTTCTGAGCTCCAGAAATCTTCGAAAATAGCATCACTTAGGAAAACAGAGAAAGGGTATGTCTGTAGGAAAAAGAGTTTTTCTAACTCAGCTTCACTAACCCAAGTAAATAAAAAAAGTCTAATGCAGCAGTCAGACAAGTTATCTCAATCTTTGACTGGGCTAAAACCTTGAAACTCTCCAACACCTGCAATGACTCTGTACAACAAATGATGGTATGCAACATGATGTATGTCTGCAAGGCAGTTTACTTGTCCACCAGTTTTGATTTAAAGAGAACCCATAGCTCAGCTGTAGCAATTAAAATTGCTGGTTTTACCGGTTTATTAGCTCAAAATGTTCTCAGGCAAATACATTTAGGTTGAGAATGTGTTTTTTTCAGGGTGAAGAAATTCTGTCTGCTTCATCTCTTGAGTGAACATTTCGGAATGTAATCACAGATCCAGGAGATCCAGCTACAGAAATGGAAATCAACAGCATACACCATTCCTTAATGCAATAATGACATATGGCTATGAGACTCCTCTCATGATGACAGAAATTCATCATTGGTTTGCAGCTATCAAAGTTAAGGAAATTTTACAGGTTTTAAAGGCATTATGTGTAGTCACTAGAAAGTGGTCTTCAGTTACACCACTTCTATAAATAGACTTCCCAAATTCTAGGAGGTCTGAACAAGATCAGAAATGAAATTAAAGAATGGGCATCAGTCTCCTCTGGATCAAAGATATACAAAAAGTTATTTTTGCTTAATCAGGTTGCACTGCATCAACCATGATGATTTCACATTATGGGGTTATCCCATCAGTGAGTTCTGAATGCAGGGAGTTGAACACAGGTCATGTGGTCTATGTAAACCAGTTTTAGCAATATCACAATTGGCTGCCCAGGCAGTTTAAATGATTCCATATTACACAATTTTTACTCTTTTGTTGGTAGATAGTAAGCTCTAAAGAGTGTAAAGCAATAAATTCTTTTCTGAAATAATAAAATCTAGAGAAAATTTTAACACTTTTAAGACACAATGATTTATGATATGGTACACTATTAAAAAGCATGTTTCTCTATCTGGTTTCTAATTTAATCCAGTGTATTTCATCCACTGTATATTGAGTGTCCTCTGAAGGTAAATAAATAATATTTCTAACTAGAAAAGCAACTATAAAAAAAATCACAGAGCTTTCAATCCTAACTTGTGTTAAATAATAAAATAAATATGAGGGTGATTATCTCCTTTCTCAGTATACTTGACTAAATAAAGATTACAAGTTATAAACTTGAAGTTGTCATCACTTGAGAATTAGTGCTAACATAACCAAGAGTGTCTATCATTCCCATGGTATAAAACCGGATTCTTTATGTTACAATACTTGAGGCATAATGTTTTTTGTTACTACTACTTCTTAGTAATGACAACTTGAACACTTAAAGTCACTGAGGCAAAAACCACAAATATGTAAACTCTCCACAGTGTTATCAAAATTCAGTTGAAAAGTGTTAAACATCAATTTCATTTCCTTTGGAAGTTAGTTAGCTAGTTGTTGCTTCTGAATCTCAAGAATTTAGACTGATATCTATGCAAATTCCCAACTGCACATTTCCTAGAGTTATGCAGATACTTTCAACTTTGGTGATGGTAGATTTTGGTGAAATGTGCACTGTGACAGTGTGAACTGATATTTTTATACTGTAAACCATGCTATTGCCTATACTGCAGTTTGAGCGTGTTGAGGATGCTTATTCTCTTGTAATTCAGAATAGCAACAGATTTTTTTTCATTCTGAGAGGTCCTCATGATTGTATTTCTCACACGACTCCTGGTGAACTGATGTTTTGCTTCACAATGCTGAAAGTGTTGTCCATAAGGGTCATTGAGAAGGATGATCTGGCAGTTATGCTTTTTTCCCTTACTGAAGCAGTGGACAGAACAAGTGACTAAACAGTCTCTATGTTCTCTGTACTTCCCTTTGACTTATCATGTCAGCTATAGAGGTCTACTTTCAGTCTGAAAGAATGCTGAAAAAGCTTAAAATATTAATTTCAACTATATTAAGCATCTGGATATGTTGAACGGGATTTGTCAAGGAAATAGGTGTGGAAACAGGCAGATAATAACAAACAAATGCTTGACAGCTCCTGAAGTGCTAGGGTTTGTACATGCCCTTTAGTAAAAAAAGAAATATTTGTTATCAAAGTACTTCCAAAATATTTTTCTTCCCCTCCTTTTTTTTTTTTTTAGTATTTTTATACCTTTCTGAATCAGGTAATTTCATTTGTCTTTTGTGAGATCAATCTATGAAACTGTCTGTCTTTTGTCACTTGCATCAATACAGTGTTCAGTAAATCAAGCTGTACATATGGGTTCTGGAGTTGTTTACTTACTGACATCTCACAGATTTCCTTGTTAGATGTGCTGGTTTACATATTTTTCTTTTGTAGTTTGCCTTCTAGATACTCAGCAACCAAATAGGTTGTTTGGGTTTCCTGAGCATACTTTATATTTACATCACATGTAAGCTAATAACTCTGAAAGCATGTTCTGTTTATTTAGCTGACATCAGTGTAAGGTAAAATGAGAAATATCCCAATTTTTATCTCTGAATTTTCTAAAAACCTGTAAAGATATGGAATTTTGAAATGTTTTTGTGTAATAAGTCTTGTAAGCATTAGTTTGGAAAAATTCCTTTACTGATTAAAGACCAACTAGTTGCAGAAAGAACAATAACTTATCTTAACACTTATTTATGATTAAAATGAGACATTTCAATTATTTGAGAAAGTTTTTCCGACTATTTTCAGAATAAAAATTATATCAAAATCAAATTCCACAAAACTATTCATACTGTTCCAAAAGGCTACTCAGTTCTGCAACAGACAGGACAATTAAATTTTTATATAATAAAATAAATTAAGTATATTATATTTTTTTCCTGGTTAAGAAAAAAAAAGGGTATGAACTTGATTAAAAAAATAAATTAAATACTAGCTAATGTAGCACATCTGCATTTAATAGACAGCAGAGGACAAGAAATTTGCCACTATGAAATTTTCCATTAAACTGAAGTTTTACCTTTAAAAAACTTTTTAATTTTCAGACAAAAAAAAAAGAAAATAATGTACATATACCTATGTTTTCCTGTATAAATGCACATACATTAAAGATACAGACATATAATAACATTTGGTAAAAGCAATAAAAAGAGATTTGTTTGTTTATCTTAATGCAGAATTCTTTTTACCCCATTAAATGTCTCTGGTTTCTAGTCTATGCACCAGACATTGCAAAATTAGTCCCTGTTGTATATGTATTAATACTTTGTCCAGTCTAAACATCTTAAGCAATGGAATGTCCATTGGGAGACTTATTTTCCACAGTCTAATACATCTCACTGTCAGAAAATTGTTTCTGATATTCAGCCTAATTTTTTCCTCCCTTAATTTCCTCTCATTGCTCCTAATTACATCTCCTTATGCCACCCTAAATCATTTGTCCCCCTGCTTAGTGTTTATGGCCTTTAAATACTTGCAGAATGCTATCATATCCTTGTGAGTTGCCATTTAGCCAAAATCTGTGTAGAAATTTATGTAAATTGGTAGTACTATATTGACTTATGCTATTTATACCACCTAAGGATAAAAAAACCACAACATTTAATTCTCATGGGTGTGTATTTTATGCCAGTTTGTGTCATGACTCACACCTGCCTAGAGAAGGGAGAAGAAAACTATGCTTCAAACATTACCTGTTTCACCTAGTCCCCATGGCCTGCTAGGGCTACCTTAGTATGCAAAGCTATTATTGGATTCAAATATATATATATGTGTGTGTAATATACTTCAAACACTAGACACAAACACAGTGTTTGCACTGCCAACATATTTGAAAAAGGGATGACCCTAGTAGACAGAGCTTTAGGCTTCTTTTACACACTAAAACGACAATGAATATGTTTTACTTCCAGACTGGTAAATTTTGGAGAACCATCATGAACCCAGTCCGGGATACATTACAATGCTTATGTCCCAGCTAGAAAACTCCCCTCTAGAAAGCAATAAGCGCTTTACAAACTTTTGCATATCCTTGAGGTACAGCAGGTAGCTCCTTCTGAATAGTCTTTATGCTCCTGATCAGACCCATTCTGATCAGACAGAAAAGGGAATTTGATGACAATTATGAAAACACCACTAATTGCTAGAATAAATCATATATTTTTTAAAATCAGTGATTTCTTTTTCAGCAAGCTCTAGTTCTGCACAACTAAAAACTTCCAGTGGTCTGTGAATCATAGAATAGATACATGTGTACTTCAGCAGTGGTACAAGATAAACTGGGTTATCACAAGAGAGAAGATTTGTGTGATTTTCATATCATTCAGAATATGAACAGAGCTGATAACCTGAGAAATACCTTTCCAGATCTAAGAAATTTATCATCCTCGTTCATTCTGTAAACTCTTCTCAGAGGACAGAGCTGAATTTAGCAGATGTGTAATCTTCTTAGCACAACTGCAATTTCATCTAAAGACGCACAACCTTGAAGTATAATAGTAGACAGATAACAAAGAGTTCTTGCTTGCCTCTTCAAAACAGCATGAGTCTATACCAAACATACATGACAAGGTGGGTTGGTTTCAAATAAACAGCCTCACAACACAAGACATTTTTCCCTACGTTAGGTGTAGAAGACATCTAGTAAGACCAGGTTTCTGAGGCTAAAATGACTTTCTGGATATTCATTTTATTTCCACTTTTTAGCCCAGTTTGTAAAATTAATTTTCTCAAATTCCAGCATTATTTATTAAGGCTAAAAACATACATTACTGAGATATTTCAGTACATATGAAATTTAAGATAAGGTTCCTCCAACCTTGTAAGTACAAATTGAGAGATGAAGGACCATAACATGTTTCAATGTCTAATTTATGGAATTTACTGAGAAGTTCATGGGCATCTATGACTGTTCTGATGGAATCTCCCAGTATGAGTAAAACACTGCATATGACTAGACCCATATGTAGTGTTAGACAGGATGGAAACTGATAAATTGTGACTATACATAGCAATAGCAGAAAAACAATTTTCCTGTGTTTAATTTATTCAGCTATGGAGAGCTATAGAAACATTGCTCTTATATTGCTGCAAATATATCCCTATCAAGTCAACATAATTAAGCCTGGACAGAGTGTTTTCAGCAATAGTAAAACAGAGGCAGATTGATCAAAGTCTGTTGTATAATCCAAATCAGTAGAAGTCAATGAGACCCACAGTTTTCACTTAAATTTTCAACTGGAAAGTAAAGGAAATTTATGTTGTCACACTGAAGGTAATAATTTCTAAATGAATGCAATTAAAAAAGAAAGAAACAGAACCATAAAGTGCAAATCAAGTTGTATTTTACATTAAAAAAAATCCTGACAGTAGTAGTTTTAATAATAAGTCTAAAGGGCAAGTTATTTTTTTCCTTAAGTAGAAAAAAACCAGTGCTTAAAACTTGCAATGAAATAGAATAGGTAGGTGCAAACACATAAAAATTTACATTAATTTATATTTATTTATATTTAAATAAGAGTTTTAAATTCCTTGATTGAATACATTGACATTACTGCAGCAAGTTTAACTACATTTTAGAATGTAAATAGTTTGCCACTGAAGTAAGTGATGATCTTTCTCTTGGCCAGAGTAGACTTAGGATCAGAAACTATGTTTGTGACAGGTAAATCTGTGAGTACCTCTTTCTCATGTCAGTGAATGATCTGATAATACCCCTGATGCGTTTCACAGCAAAGAACCAAGTAAGGAAAATTATAGCTTTTGGCAGTCTCTGTTTCATTCTTGCTTGACTTGCAGGTGTTCCCTTGCTTTCAAATACTTGCGGTCTGGGCATATTTTCAGGGTAGATGAAATAAAGACTTTCCTGCTATTGAAATGAAAAAAAAAGTAATTAATATTCCTTCTTTACAGTGCAATGGATAGCAAGGAGTACATGTTATTGCTAGGACTTTCCCTTTTTTAAATATGTCAATTTTTACATCTGAATTTTTACATCTATTTTAAAACTACATGCAGAATCACTTTGTTCTATCTTGACAGTGTTAAGTAATATTACTTTTTTTTCTCCACATTTTTAAAGATTGCAAATAGGATTTGTCTCGCTTTGATGAAGTTTTTCTCACATTCTTGTCTTTTAAGAACTTAACAGCATTTTGTTTAAAAGCAAAAACCAGACTGGTTGTGTTGCTTTGGGATACACAGGAGAAAATTCCATTTGTTTCTATACATTCCTCACATGTTTGGTTGTGCATGGTACTGGAAAACACATATATGCAATGTTGCCTCTGGAGTACTGATATCTTTTCTTCACTATCCTGTCAAAAATGTATGCCACAGTACCTCTGGCATTCATGTGAAAGAGTCAGGCTGTTAAATATATAGAAGTAATATAGCTCTTCTTTAGCTCTATCTGAGAACAGTTGGTAAATCATCTTTAGAAAAACAGAGGGTCTGTTTTTTCTTTTTTTGGAGAGAGACATTCCTGAAAGTTTCTTCAAGGCTGACTGGAAGAAAGTGAAACATAAAATGGTATTCATAGGCCATGAGAAGGTACTTTCTGTCTTGTTAAATGTCATTATGGCGGTTACAATGATCTAAGACTAGATTTGGAAAAAACAATAGAAGCAAATAATCTATTAATCTATTTTTCATCTTTTTTTTTCTGTCTTTTCTGGTTTTCTCCACATTGTCCCAGAGCAAGTAACTTCCCAAAAGTTATTATAAATCACTTAATAAATGTTTAATCCAAAATTGACATTCAAAGTAAGAAGTCTATAAATGCATTCACATGTCACAAAGTATGTTTTTGCAATCTGGTTGTAAATAAATATTTGAAATTAATTTTCCATAGATATCCAAATCCATAACATTTTTAATTTACTGTTTCTGTATGTGTATGCATTTTCTTTATTTTAGGAGCTAAACTCCCTAGTCCCTCATTAAGAGTTGATAAAAATTTAATGTCCAGTTAGAGATACCAAAGGAGAAAGATTTGTGGCTTACATGTATCAATTTCACAGAAGATTCTATTCACTTAAGACATGTACAGCATAAGTACCAATACAACAAGAATGACACAAAGTGTCACTTTTTTTTAAAAAAAGAAAAGGTTTACGATTTATAATTGCTGTTTTACTTACCTTGTATGCCGACAGAAAGTCCTAAGGAATGTATGCTCTTGAACTTCGGTGTCCTTAAAGTGGTACTAGGTAGGAAGTCACTACAACTGTTCATACATTTATAGCAATTTTTAACTCAAGGTATGTAAATGCTTTGCACACGTTGTCCTCATGTAACAGATAATAAATAACGCCACTTTCCACCTATGTAGCAAATTGACACCCGTTAGATAAGCAGATTGAGGTAAAATAAAAAAATGGCAATGCCACGATCAAGTTCTGACTCAATGGCAGAGCTATTTTTGAACTCCAGTCTTCTGACATCTGAAGTGGACCATTGTGGACTCCCATGCACGACATTGCTTCCAATATTAACTGAACACAGTTACAGAATATCAGAGAAATAAAAGATTGGTTGTGGGAAGCTGACCTAAAACTGTACTCATACAGTATTCATACAGGGTGTGTGATAGGCATTAACTATTGTCTGATAAGCCAGTGACAAGGATGGACTGCAATGACAGAAGGGGAAAGCATCAATGTGTTATTACAACATTTGTACTGAAGCTGATTTTATTCTGTTTTTCTATGACTCGGCTCTGTTGTCCATATTTGCTGTCTCTTCACTTAGTTCAGCTTCCAGAAATGATAAGGAGTACAGGATTGATTGTGTTGTCTAGTGCAGTTGTGGTCAGTCTAAAGCACAAAACCTAAACTGTCAAAATTCAGTATGAGGATAAAAAAGGCAGTAACAGGGAAAGAGGAAGTGCTTATGGAAGAAAATATATTATAAATCTTTGCAATCAACTAAGTTGAAGTTTGTTTGTTTGGTTGGTTTTTTAAGTGTATAGAAAGGATGGTTCTGTAGATAGATCAACTAGACCTTAGGAAACAAAGTTAAAAATCCAAGTCCATTTCTAATTAATGTAGGCATCTCTGCACTAGAGAGAGATGAGAATTTGGGAATGACTGTTACTATTTTAGGCATCTAGAAGCAGATGCATCTAGATAAGGCCTCCTACAACTGTGTCATAACACTCAGGCAGTTGATGTCATCCAAAGACAGGAAAAAGAATACCTGAGACTGCTGTAGAAACACTAGAAAAAGATACTTCTGCTATTTCTTCTGTTTCTGTATTCCAAGACATATTTGTGTTGTCTCAAAAGGAAAGGATTTAGGGCAAACAAAAATGGAGGATACATTTGTCCAAAGCCTTGTCTCATATTTCCTATTTTCTGGTTTTAATTTGCTGCCCTTTAGTACCCAGATTTCTACATTTTCCACCATTTTATCTATCCATTCAATGTATAGGGAGCCCAGACAGTGGATTGTATTCATAGACAGCTATAAAGAGACTGTACTCTGATATGTGACACCTAGGGTACCTAAATCCTTTGTAGTCCATATGCATCCTGCACCTTTGCTTCTTGCTTCTGAAATGTGTACAATAACATTGTATTTATTGAGTGTAATGGAAGGAAAAATACAAGGGATACAGCTAAATCATGGTTAAAAAACTACTCTCAAGTATCTAACTCAGACATAGTAAATATTATACCAGACTCCAGGCTGCCAAAGACCATCTTCTCAGTGATCCTCCCTAACTTTTAATGGTTTGCCAAAGTCATCATACAAAATAAAAGCACACTTTAGTTCTTTAATATCGCTACCATATGTATAGAGTTTCCTGTGTGCTTCGTGTTCCTTTTCCTTCTAGGTGTCAATATCAACACTGCAGAGTGTTGGTGAAAAATTTATCATGCTAGAATATTGAAAGAGATGTTTTGGATAAAGCTCAGATATTTATTTGTAAATAAGGATCCAATATTCAAAGAAAATAACCAATTTTCAATAGACGGTTGAACTCTCATTTAGATGGTAGTACTAAATATCCCTTCTTAGTTGTGCTACTTAAGCATTTCAAATTGGAGACAGAATGTCAGAACTCCTATACAAGTTACTGTAAAATACTTTGGTTCATAGAATGCCAAAAATGTTAAAACTGATACACAATAGTATTAAATAAGTACTACAATAGAGATGGTTGCACTGCAGTGATACTAAAGAAGGTGAATCAAATTAGCAAAAAAATAGCTGCATAATGTTACATGACAATGTGTGGGAAGCTGGCATGAAGAATTAAGACCTTTTGAACTGGCCTATCCTGTCCAAATATGCATTCATTATCTTCATTGCTCTGCTTTGTGTTTTATATGCTGAACAATGATTCAGTCTCTAAGGTTCTCCTTTAAGATAATCCTTTGGAAGTGGGAAAAGAATAAAGAAGAGGAAAGGGAGGGACTTATATAGCATTTTGTCATAAACTCAGAAATGCTGACACTGCTTGTTAAAACCAATGCCAACACATTCTCCTGAGAACTAAGTAGAATAGTGATAAACACTACTCAAAACCTTATTCTTGGAATATGCTGCAAATTACTATCTAAAAAGTCATTCACTGAAAAAGTCCCCCCCCCCAAAAAAAAAAAAAATCACCCCTCCTGCAATTCTCCTAGTATGGATTTTGCTTGTTTAAAGTCAGAGTTTTTAAGAACATAATAAACAGATATAGATTGGAGAACATTTCAGATCCAGATGCTGAATGATTTTCATTCAAAAGAAACAGCTGGATCTGAAAGAAATCAGAGAATTGTAAACTGGAATCTAATGGGATCACAATAAATTGGTTGTGTGTCAGATACTCTGTAGAAAGGAGTGGGAGAAAAGCAACTATATGAAGGATTCACCCAAAGATAAGTCCTTCCTAGGCTATGCTGTGTAGGAATCTGTCTGATGACAAAGGAGTTACACGTGCATGTGCGTGCGTGTGTTTGTATACTTCTAAATTTATTTTAAATAATAAATTTATTAAATTTTTCTGATATACAATCACTTTATCATGATCCCATTAGATTCCAAACTATACTACTGTGATTTGTTTTCCTTTCATGCTAGTCCTCACAGATTAATTGGCACCTTTCCTCTCAGTTATCTCTCGTATTTTCTCTTTCAGTAGGTGCAGCATCTGTTTGCATAGGTAGATTTCAAGAGGTATTGTGTCTATATTAATGTTATCATGAGTGCACCTTCAAAGCAAATCTCACAGGTCTCTCCACTTGTCTTTGGTTCACATGGTGTAATGGTCCCAGACTCAAAGAACTGGATTGCAAGAATATGCGACCTGATGGTACACGTATTTCATTCCTGCTACAAATGGGCATTCAGTTTATGGAAATAAACAAGAAAAAACGTGAAGTAGTCTCCACACCAAGAGAAAAAGATTTTAGAGATTTGGGCTTCTCAGCACTGATTTCATACGCTGTCGCTTTATTATATGTTTTGCTAAAGTGGACATATGCTTGGAATCATAGACTATCCTAAGTTGTAAGGGACCCACAATGACCCTGGCCCTGCACAGAACAGCCCCAAGAATTACACTATGTGCCTGAGAGCATTGTCCAAATACTTCTTGAACTCTGGCAGGCTTGGTGCTGTGACACTGTAAGAAATATACCGAGAAAGAAAAATGTGGAGAAACTTGGTTCCTCAAATATCTGATCAATTATGTGGTTTCGTCATGTGTTGTCTGAATAGACAGATATTCTTTTGCAACTGTAGTTACTAGTTCTTCTAATGTACAACCTCTTGAGCCTTCAGATTCTTCAGGGAACAGCATAAAGAATGAAAATAACTAGGAAACCTCGTTCACTTGTGCTCTCAGAATGTGCACATTTTACAACTCTATGGTTAAGATTTCTTGAAATAAGATATCTTAGTGATGAAAGATTCTGCTTTTTTTCTGTCCATAGATTATAAATCTGTGAACACTAAGAAGTCTTAGCGGCAGAGCTGTTCATAGACAATTCTGAAAAAAAAAAGTTTTGCTAATCATCATTATTCCATAAAAGTGTCAACCTCTTCTCCAACTCCAATCCCATATGCTCTTGATCACAATCTTCTGCCTTTCATCAAATGGGGCCCTAAATGAACTCCAGTCAGTCCTTTCACCCCGGAGCAGTTCACCCGAGTTCAGTGATAAGTTGTAAAAGGCCAAAGAAGGAAATCTGCTTTGTATCTGTATATTTTCCTAAAGTAAAAAACCTTCTAGCCTGATGAATTAAAAAGAGCTCATAAAAAGAGCTCATGAATTTATAAGCTCATTATGTTGGACATAGAAAAGAAATGGAAGCCCTTAATGTTGTGTTTAGACTTCTTTCTAACTATTCACTTCCCAGAAAACAACCATTTGATTTTCATTTTACTTTTAATTATTTTCTTAGTAGTCCTAGGATAGTACTAGGGAAATCTAAATTTGAACCATAAAATCAAAACCTTAAAATACTGGAGATCTGGTTACTGAGTTATTAAAAGCATCTTAAAACTGTTGTTGGCAAGGAACTAAATTAAATACTGTTATTGGTAAGAATAGAAAATACATTTGTACAACTATCTATATTGAAGCTTCAAGAAACTCAGGTATGGGTCTTACCATCCTCAACCTTTTCAACCTATCGAATCATAGAGTTCTTTGTCTTGGAAGGAACTTAAAGGTCATCTAGCTCAACCTCTCTGTTGTTTCAATAGATCAGGTAATGTCAATGGCTAAACATGAATTGAAACAACGTGCTTAGCTCTACTTGTTTAAAAACTTTCCTTCTTCACCAGTTTTAGTTGCTTATGGTCCTCATTACCTATGACATACTGTATTCAAGTTTTATAAAATTATTGACAAGAACGTGAGTTTTTGAGTTATATTTCTTATATTTTAGTGTTCCTTAGAAGAAATAGAAACAATATAGGTCCAGCTTCTCTGATGGTGTAAATCATCGTAGCACACATTTATACCAGCTGAGCATATCTCACAGTAATTCCATTCCCTCTCCGTTATGTGCTGCCTGTATCAGTCTTCTGCACTGGTGAGTTAGTTTAACCAACATCTATGGGGACTTTCCATTTTTTTCAGTTAAAAGAAAGGTCATTAGGGGTAGAGTTTTGAGAAAATACAGAAAGCAGTGTAGGAAAAGGTCTTAAGCTCATAAATGTTCTTAATTATATATTGTGTCCTTAGTGTAAAGAATTACCTTCAGGTCATTCTGTCTTTTTTATCAGAATAAATCACCATCATCATCTATTCACTTGTGCATTCAATTCATGACATAATAGTGTCAGAGGTGGCACAGAATATATACATATATGCTCAAATTCCAACACAGTGACCCAAATTGTGTCTACAGCTGCCAAGCAGACTGCCACAGACATTTAACAGAAAGGGCTTATTTTAGAGGAATATTTGTTTCTATGAAGGGAGGTAAATGGAACAACGGCTTAGTGAAGCAGACCAAGAAATTGGATTCAAAACCCATTTATCTCTTAGCTGAAAATAAGTTTGAATACCTCATGTTAATGTTCATTAGAAAATAACACAGCATATGTCCTACAGGACAATTTTTACTTCAAATAGAAGGGATATTGGAAAAGAACAGTGTGTTAACTAGCAGAACTGAAGTGCCTCAGCAGAATTGCACTTTCACAGGAGAAAACAGAAGGAACAAAAATTTCATAGGTTAAGCTTACCCAGTACTTTTGCAAATTGGAAGAAAAAAATTCACTGACTGTACAGAATCATTTAATTTTAGTGTATATACACTGTTCTTAAGGAAAATCATTTAGTTCCATCTTTGACAGCACAATGATTATGGACAGTAATAATAGTCAAAAGTTTTAGTTCAACTACTGGATTTTCTGAAGAATTTTTTGAAGGATTCTTATGTAACCACATATCTGTGTCATATTTGCAAAACAGGAGAATTCTACATTTGCGCAATGTAGCTTTACAAGCCTACTGGGGACTGCAAAGACTTGAACTGAACAGCTCTGATATATCTGATTTCACAGTGCGTGTAACATAAAGTCACTCTGCAAGTTCAGAATAGCTTTCAGGTGTTGGACTTGTTATGTACCTGCAGATCAGCTGCATAATATATGTACATGCAGCACACATACCTTGTGATCCTGAGCTCACCAGTCATCGCCAGACATAATCTGAAAAAAAAGCTAAGTGTTTTTAAGAAAATTTATCTGCTATCTCATAGATGACAATGTGACATTGAGCTTCAATCTCCACATTATGGATATGTAATGATGCAATGCCTCCACATAAAGAACTTAGGAAACACAGATCATGAAACACATCTCTATAAAAAGACGCCTTTCAGAGAAAGCTGTTAATACAGCAGGTATTTTTATTGCAACCAACTTAAAAAAAAAAAAATAGCTCATTATTTACATTTTTTTCAAACTGATCCCTTAGCAGAAAATCAGGAAGAAAACAAACAACAAAAAAAGTCCACATTATCAATTATTATAACTGTATTGGATGTTGTTTATGCAGCTCAGTCTGTCTTTTGGTTTGGTCCTGAAAAGTTATACAGAAACTACTTTTCTCCTTATACTGCTATAAGTTGTAAAGCAGCGGGTATCTCACAATCAACCCAGTTTTCCGAAATGCAGTTTATGATAATGTAAATAAGTATCCAGTATTTATGTTGTGAATGTAGTCTAAGCTTTTTCTGAGTTGACCCATTCCTAATTAAATTACAAAAAAAAAAAAAAAAGAGAAAATGCAACAAGCAATTTGAGATTACACTGGGCCTCCGTTTCTGAATAAGTGCCCAGGTTGATAAATAATCCTGCTTAAGTTCATAGACACGTAAACAAAAAGCGATTAATTTAGGAAATAATAATTCCTCTTAATTAGAAATAATTGACACAGAATTGCCTGAAAGACAGAAATTTAGGCTGGGTTTCTGTCCTTAGTGAATGATTCAAACCTTAACAATGTCAGTGGAAGTTTTTGCATTTGCTTCATTGCATTTGCTTCATTGCAACAGGCCATGGTCTCCCCAGAAGCAATGAGCCAACACTTTTCAATGAATCAATACCTGATTCCAACACTTTCAAGTTACTTTTTCAAGTGGTATCATAGATAAATTTAGACTGTTCTATCAGTGTCTTGAATATGAGCTATAACCTCATTTCAACTGAGTGAACTTCTAAAAGATATTTTTGTGATAGATGATTTTTATTTCTAACTATGGCTGCTTGATAATAGAAGCATAAAGAATTTAAGGTGTTCTAGCTTTTCTTTGACATTCTGTTGTTTGTTTTGCAAGACTTGTTCTTTGATAAATGGGGAGTCAATCTCGGGCGCTGCAGAAAGGAAGGTTTGTTCTATTACACGTTGTACTTTAAGAAAGCACAGCATCATGATACATTGTCCCTTGCCTCTCAAAACATCTTAGTGATGCATCTTGGCACATGTAGAAGATTCTGATGGTTATGTACTTTGAGTTCCCAAAGTAGCAATTTAGTATGGATTCTTATAATTTTGCTAATATAGCTGAATCTGGATCAAAAACATCCTTCAGATCCTACCTTAACTAAAACTCATCTTTAGTAGGGTATTCCATGATGCACACTTCTAAAATACAGGACATGACCCTTCCAATGCCTCTGTTCCCTAATTACTGACATTCTTGTATATAGAAAACTACCATCAGACTCATGCATGCCAGATATTATCTATAACTTGCTATGCCACATTCTAAAATTACCGCTGAATGAATAAAGTAATCAGTAATCATTCTCTTTAAGAAAATATAATGTGAGCTAAGTAAAATGTATTAATGACTGTAAGACATCTTTTGTGAAAAGATGAAAAATCACATATGGACTGTCAACCAGGCTGCCAATTTATAATGTAATAAGACTCAAAGTAAAAAAGACATAAACTGAAGTCCCATCAAATGATGGTTTTTTTTGGCTAGGAATGTGAGTATGATAAGACTTCATCTAGAATTGATTAGTCATATAACAAAGATATTTAAATCCTTTGGTACTTCTAGGAAAGCTACAGCTGTGTAACTCCTAGAAATATTATCTGATATTATTTTCATTTTTGACAGTAGTCTCTAGAGCTAGTACATTAGAAAGCAACAGATAAAAATGTTATTACAGAGGTTTGCTATGCTATGGAGAGTTTATGCTCTTCTAGAGTTCTTGTGAGTAACAAAGACACATCAATTTTGTGTTGATGTCAAATATTTAATGGCGTCAACGACTCATCTCAAGAGGTTTGATTGACGAGTAGAAAACGGAGGTTTTCTGATTTGTGTGTTCCCCTTGAAATGTTCCTCTTGTAGCAAACTCACTAATTCAAGTAAGATATCAAAAGTTGTTCATGCTTTTCAGAATCTAGTCCATTGCAATAGCCAAGCCCTTTTCCACTGATCACACTGAGAATCCCCGCAGTGAGGCACAAGATTCCCAACTGCGAAATGACTCTAAATCAAAGTAAATCACCTATCAATTTTCTTTTTTTTTCCTGAAGGAGGGTAAACTAGAAGACTACTTTTACAATTATGTAGATTGAAATCATGGGCCAGGGTTGATCTTGCTTTGCCCATCTTTGTTGCTACTGTACAGGGAGGAAGAATTATTTTATCTTTCACTTAAGAATACTATACTTCTTTTACCCAATTTCCTTGCCTAGGAATAATTCTCATCATCATCTATCTGCTGCTTGTACTGGAAATGTACCTGTGAGTCACTGAGAGAGACAGGAGATCTATCTTTAGGCAAAAAGTAGAAATTCAAGCCACTTTGTTGGTCATCCAAGTAACCACAGTGGAAGGCCTTGATGTCTCATTCATAGTGCTTTGTATCAGAAGTGTGTAGGTGTTAACTGACCACTACCAACAGCACTACTTTGATCTCTGAGGAGGCTTTTGGAATTACATTGTGTCCCACTATCTGGAGATACTGTGTATGGCACCTTCTTCCAATCTAGGGGTTTGCTTACCTTTTCTAAAATATAGCTACATTGTAGACAAAACACCTAAATATCCCACATGTCATGACTAGCAGAGTTATCTGGCAGTTTGAAATAAATGAAGAGAAACAAGTAAATCCTAAACTCTGATGTGAATTCCTAAGCCTTTTAAAATTAGGCAGATTTTGCTTTGTTCTCTTTTATTTTTCAATAATGACACTGGAACAAAGAAGTTATTCTTGCTATGCTACTGATCTACTATGAAGTCTTAGGTCAGTAAATTAGTTCCATAGAGCTGTAGTTTGTTCACTATCAAGTAAAATATTATTATAATAGAAAGCATTTTTTTGGCTCAACAAAACTAGTGGTTATAATGTTCTGTGAGATTTCTGGAGAATATATTTTTAACTGCAATTATATGCTTTTATTATCACTATAACACCTTATGTGTATTCTATTCAGCAACTGAAATTGTGTAATCTTTATTTTTCAAGCTAACAATCCATATGTAACATAATGACAGAAACTGTTGCAGAAATCTTAGGTAGATAAATGGACACAAGAAAGTTTAAAAAGCAGAGTCACAGAGGGGCAGCACAATGTTATTGCTGAGAAAGATTCCAATTCTAAGCATCAAAACATAAGTAGGGGTGGTAGGGTGGAGAGAGGGTTTAAAAGTGGCATATTGATTCACACCACCTTTCTCATTACATTTTTAAGTACTGAAAAGTTGCTAAACCAAAGATGAAACACAATCTAGCTTCATGATAAAGCAGATGGTAATGAAATCTGTCTTTGTGTTGCAAGTCAAAATCATTCCTAGTGCCAAGCCTACTGTCTTCACTAGAGATTATACCAGATGTGAGATCGGCCATGGATGTTAAAAGCCACTGCAGTACAAGATGAAAAGGTCTTTCTGAAAGATAACAATTTTATTTGCATGCAGAAGGATAGTTAAGAGACATCTGGCTTAGCAGGAGTGAGCAGCAGCAGTGGCAGCATGAGCAGTAAAAATTTTGTTATTCTTAGCAATTCAGATGCAGGTATCAGATTGGTTTTGTGTTTGAATCATTCATCAGGGTTGCTCCAAGCCTAAAACTTGCTTTCTGGAAGTTTTGTAAAATTTCATTCAAAACATTCTTTTCTGCATAGAATGAAATAGAAGGGAAAAGAAGAGAGAAGAACACATGAAAAAAAAAAATATTCCAAGAGTATTAAGATTTTTTGATGTTTGAAACATAATTGAAGCATTATTACAATCTAAAAATTCAGAGTAGTCCCAGTTCTGTAGAATATTCTGACATAGGTTTCTCTCAGACAGTTCTCTGTGTATATGTGAAGCTTTCAGTGATTTGCATGCTTGGAAGAATCATCTGCTTTTCATCTTTGTTATTAACACTCCAGCAACTGTCTTGTTAGAAACCCTTATTCTGTTATTACAATGCACAGACTTACTCCAAATGGCTCTTTCTGCTTATGTAATGATCTTTCAATACTGCATCCTACTGACAGTCAATTACTAGCCATTCTCCCCTGTCAGAGCAATGAAGCATTTATGTACTTGAGATATTCATGTCTGGAGCTTTAGTTTTAAATCTAAGAGCTCCCCTCACCTTCTGAAATTCCTTGCTTTATCAAGTGATTTTGTTATATAAAGCCATTACTGAAGGAAAGACTCTTTCATTATTCATCACTTGCTATCACCAGAAGTCTTGAAAGTATAATAGAAAACAGTCTCTGTTTCAGCATTCAGCAAGGTAGATAAACCATTATCTCAGTACATTAGGAGAGACATGAACAGAGTATATCGCATTTTTAACATCCCTGAATGCTTGAATAGTGTCATGGAAGTCTGAGGCCAGATGTGGATAGGTAACCACATAAATTTTGTTTCTGAAAACACGGTATGGCGGGTAACCAAAATGGCTAGGGAGCCCGGAAATTTTGGTACCACACTTCCAAAACATCAGTCCCTATAATTTAGAGAGCAAAAAATGAGTAGTCATATACCAGACTAAATCAGTTTGGTGAGCCGACCTGGCTGGATGCCAGGTACCCACCAAAATAGTTCCATTACTCCCCCTCCTCAGATGGACAGGAGAGAGAAAATTTAGTGAAAGGCTCATGGGTAGAGAGAGGGATAAGGAGAGATCCCATACCAATTACCGTCACAGGCAAAACAGACTTGACTCAGGGAAATTAATTCAATTTATTACCAATCAAATCAAAGCAAGATAATGAGAGATAAAACTGGATCTTAAAACACCTTCCCTCCTGCCCATTCCTTCTTCCCAGGCTCAATTTCAGATTTTCTCTACCTCTTCCCCCCCAGCACCATGGGGATGGGGTATGGGGTTGCAGTCAATTCATCACACATTGTCTCTGCCAATCCTTCCTCCTCAAGGGAGAGCGTATGAGATCACTGGAAAACTATAGTTTATTACTAAAAATTTCATAAATATAAAAGAAAAAAGCCATTACTGGTCCTCATTTTCAGTTTCTGATCTCTCTTGATTTTTTTAATGTTAAAAATAAATACCATGGTGTTATTAGAAGTCTAAATAATCAGCAGTCTAAATAATCAGTTTATGTTTGACTCACATTCACAGTTTTAAGATTTTCACTATACAAAAGAATGAAGACTTGAATTGGGGAAATGTGGAGAGGTAGGAAGAAGGAAGAAAGAAAAGATTCTGATCCTGGGAGGAAAAAAAAAAGCTGACAATTCTAAATAATCTACCATTATTTTTAAATTTTCAGGCAATTTTAAGCATATTTTATGTAGGCTTTGACCATAATGCAGAAATGAAACAGTATCTCAGTTTTTATATATTGACAGTTACATCTGTTCCCCATCTAAACTGAAAAATTCTTGAATTAATTCAGTTTCCTGCATCTCAGATACTTTTGCTTTCTGCTCTACCTCCAGGTACCAATACTTATTATGAGGCCTTTTACAAGTCAACTTCATTGATGCATAACATAGTATTACACCAAACAGGAAATATTTGCCTTCTAGTCACTGTATATTTATCATGTGTGGGCTTTGCAATACACTTAAACTGTGACATACTTTAACAAATTGCTGAATTTCATTCGCCTTCAAAAAAATCTTGAATAACTCACACAGTGTGTGATCCTCTTGCTGTTATAATGGATTAATACATGGTATCCTTGGGAAAATATCCAGCCATATTTTACACAGCTGTGTTCTGGTGGGGTTTTCACTAAAAAAAAAAAAAGGAAAAAAATAATTTATGCTTCAAGGAATTATTTGTAATGATCTTGTATTTGGAATTCCATATTTGGTCAAGAAAGAAATAAATATGGGTCTAGTATCTTGACCTCACTTTGTCTACTTCACATCCACCTCAAGAAAAAGCTGCATAAATGGGAATAAAAGACTGACAGTGTCTGCTCCAAAAAAGAGTAAGAAAACTGAAATAATACTGGGGTATTTTAGCTCAGGAATAAGGTAAATTGGCAGCTAGAAAATGGATTCATATTCCTATGTAGCTTGGTATATATTCAAAAAATGAATTTTTCACTTTTTTTTGTAGTGCATCATGTAGTACAATAAATTGAGAATGAAGATAAGCAGAAAATACACCTGGGATTTGTAGTTCTTCACTTGCTTATTCAGCATATCAACTGCTATTACCATTTGTTTATAGATTGCAATTTTTATTTTATTTTTAAATATAAGAAATAAAAGTGCTTTTTTTGATTTATCTTCCTTCCAACAGGAGCTTTAGTCTCATTTCTAAGCTCCCGACAGTCATTATTCTTAAGTTGCAGTTTTTCTATTTGTATCTATAGGCTTTATACCATAGGTACCTCTATGGAATGGGCTCTGGGAATTTTGCCATAACCAAATCAATGAGGACAGAACTGCTATCTCATTCTTCCAGTCACCACATTCAATTTCTTCTTTAAAATGTGTTACAAGTACCTCATATTGCATTAAAAAAAATGAATTCTAGCAAGTGGAGTACTGAGAAGAAAAGTTAAAAATCAGGGAATAAAAACCATTATATTTTCTCTAAGTGTGAGCTTCCAAAGTGCTTCTTTTATGGCATTCCATATTGCTGTTGGACATGTACTAATTAGATTAATTGCCATGCCATTTGCTCATCTTCTTTCAGAAGTGAGAAACTCACTTCCCAGTCCAAATTTTTACAAAAAACTCAAGTTAAAAAAGAAGGATCAAAACTACTGATTGACTAAACCAGTGACTGTGGAATTCTCATCTTCAGATTCAGTGTGATGAGGAACAACTGATGACAATAAGGGGGTTGCGCAGGGCTCCATTTTGGGCCCTGTGGTCTTCAGCATCTTCATAAATGACTTGGATGCAGGACTGGAAGGGATACTGAACAAGTTTGCAAATGACACAAAACTCGGAGGAGCTTTTGACTCCCTTGGAAGACAGGGAGGCCCTGCAGAGAGATCTCGAGAAATTAGAGGACTGGGCAATCACCAGCCATATGAAGTTCAATGAGGGGAACTACTGGATTCTGCACCTGGGATGGGGCAACTCTGGATGTACTTACAGGCTGTAAGTACATCCTGTACTTACAGTAAGTACAGGATGTACTTACTTACGTACTGAGATGCTGGAAAGCAGTACCACAGAAAGGTACCTGGATGTCCTGGTCAATGATAAGTTGAATATGAGTCAGCAGTGCCCTGGCAGCCAGAAAGACCAACCATGTCCTGGGGGGCATCAGGCAAAGCATCACCAGCTGGTCGAAGGAGAGGATTGTCCCGCTCTGCTCTGCACTGGTGTTCCTCACCTTGAATATTGTGTGCAGTTTTGGGCACCACAATATAAGGAATATACTAAGCTATTAGAAAGTGTCCAAAGGAGGGCAATGAAGATGGTGAAGGGCCTATGAGGAGCAGCTGAGGTCACTTGATGTGTTCAGCCTGGAGAAGAGGAGACTGAGGGGAGACCTCATTGCAGTTACAACTTCCTCGTGAGGGGAAGAGGAAGGGCAGACATTGATCTCTTCTGTGTGGCAGGACCTGAGGGAATTGCCTGAAGTTGTGTAATGGGAGTTTTAGGTTGGATATTAGAAAAGGTTCTTCACCCAGACTGTGTTTAAGTACAGAAACAAGCTCCCCAGGGAAGTGATCACAACACCAAGCCTGACAGAATTCAAGAAGCATTTGGATGATACTCTCAGGCACATGGTGTATCTCTTGGGGATGGTATTGTGCAGAGTCAGGAGTTAAACTGAATGATCATTGTGGGTCCCTTCCAACTCAGCATATTCTGTGCTTCTGTGACTTTCAACAGGAACAAAGAGATGTCAATGTGATGGCACTGCAATTAAAAAAAACCAACACATAAGCAAAGTGTTAAATTGCCAGCATCAATGTAGCTCTTTGTGGCAGGAAGTTCAGTATAGCCTGAAAAAGTAGTATTTGTCAAACCCTGCGCTTCAACAAATTTCCACTCTGTGTTCAATACCAGACAGAGTCAGGTTAAAGCTCACTTTGCTACAGGGTTGAAGCTGTCCCTTTGCAGCATGCAGCTGAGGGATGCCCTCTAAGACAGAAAATCCCAGAGCACACAGTTATGAGGCAACAAATCACTCAAGGAACCTCCCTCTTGTACATTACTAGTCCCATGCCAGCAAAAGGGAATGCTAGCACAAATATTTTGTCAGAATGAAATTATGTTTGCCATGTGACTTTTATTTCACAGGGGCTGCCAATAAAGGATGGAATATTGAATTCACTCTACATGCACTTTACCTTCACCATAATGCATGTTATATTAAAAGAAAAAAAGGAAAACACTGTTACCAATGTATTCCACAAGAATGGTCCCAGTCTTCTTTTTGGTGACAATAATAAAGTTTTGCCATTGTTTCCAAAAAATGCCCCAAATTTTTCTTTTTTATTCTCAAAGAATAAAATATTTTCAGACTGATACATCTGTCTTGAAGGTCATCTCTTCAGTGTAGCTCTGTGAAGTTATCCCAAGTTACAACACAATTTTGACAGTGCCATCTCTGAGTTATCAGTGAAAGACGAGGAACACAAAATGAGAAGAAAATTTTCTTCAGCCTTTTCAGAATTCAGTAGCAGTGACAACTATGAGTTTCTGCATTGCAAGAATTGTGTTTGTTTGTTAGTCATGAGTACAGCAATCACGGTCATAGTTGGAGACCTTGAATGAAGAAGTTCTATATTAAAAAAAATAAAAAAAGGAGATAAAAAAAAAGATAAATATGACTCAGTTGGAATCTGCTAAGATTTTAACAGTTGGGTGAATTCCCCACCCCTTTCAATATCATCCATGGGATGGGAAAATTACTCATTTTCTCTGTCCTTCAGTCTGACAAGCACAAAAAATATTGCTTTTAAATGACTGCTTGGACAATTTGCATGTTGGAGATTGTAACTGCCTCTTAGAAGCACAGTGAAGTACTTAAAATATTGCTTTAGGAGTGGACACAAGAGAAAATTGCAGGTTAAAAAAAAAAAAGAAGACAGAGAACATAATATGTTTCAAGCTCTTTCTACATTTTTTTCTCTGCTCAAAAATTCATTCTTTTAGTATCAAAGACAACATTTCTGACTTGTTACATTGCATAAATATAGTCAACAATATGCATTTTTACACAGTCTTGCAAAAACTGCCTTCACCAAGCAAGAGCAATACAAAGGGCAGGAGGAAATCTGAGACATTTTCCTAAGGTAAATACTACTTAATTGAAAACATTTTCACCTCAAAAACTATGAAGACTGTCACTTTCATCTCCTGCTATGCCTTCTTAATTACAGTAAGTAGAAGTTTAGGTCAGATTCAGCTAATATGAATTAACCAGATGGAATGAAACCCAATTTTTCTAAATGACTAGGAGATAATACCTTTTGCAGGTCATACTTTTTAGTTAAGAAGAGACCCAGTCAGTATAATGTTTCCTACTAGTAATTTCTGAACAAATTCAAAGTGGTGCTGATGCTGGGATGCAACAGAGGTGTCAGAAATGGGAACAGAGCCCGTTTGAAATCTGGCTTGTGTGCTGTTAGGCACCAGGGATGTCCTCAGGCAAAGCAAGAAGTTGCCTAGGGCAAAAGCATGATGAGATTTTGATGGCAAAATCTGCAGAAATGGCAGAGCAGCTTCTGTAGACAGTAGCCTCCCAAGAATTGCAATGCTCTGTCTCAGCAGTCCTAGGTTACAGTTCCTATTTTTGCACATCCAATCTTATCCATTTATCACCCTTAAAGCACTCCTGTTGGGGAGAAAATCCATTTAAATATCAGTTTATCCCAGCAGTGGGACTGAAGACAGGACTGAGGCAGAGGGATTATGGTATGGTCCTGTACCCCCTGTACCCCCTGTACCCCCTGTACCCCCTGTATCTACTTCTCTAAACAGAGATGCTGTCATATCTCAGCAAAGCACAAAAGTTGGGCACACAGTCACATCTTCATTTCAGGGGCTATTGTGCTTTGTCTATCTCAGAACACTGATTTTTTTGGGGGGAAAATTGTCCCTAAAATACCAAAGAGAGGAGAGAAAATGGGTTGAACACAGAGTAAGAATCTTGATTTTGAGAAACTGGGAGTATGAAGAAGTGTCATATGTCTGTAAAGACAATGTTATCACTCTACCAGTAAATTAATATTGTAATCCCTCCTCACAGGCTAAAAACTAGGCAAAACCTTTTTTTTTTTCCCCTCTTTCTGTAAAAAAAAAAAAAGGAAAAGTCTTCTGTATTTCAAGGAAGAAGGTATATACAAATTCTGGATAACTTCTATTTAAATGGACCTGTTTCATTAATATGAAGTATTACTCATTTTTTGGTTTGTTTTGAAAGAGAATATTAATCCATTACTTTAATCAACCATCCATTACTTATGGTGGCTGGTTCCAAAACAGACGTTTCTGCTTTAAAAAATGTTTATATTGTATAATGGGATGTCTAACAGAAAATCAGGAATAAAAATGAAAATGAAATAAACAGACTGCAATGTCAATTATTATTAAAAAAAAAAAATTCACAGTTTATTTGCTATGAATTGTCTATTACTTCCTGAAGAGAATAGTTAATAACCCTGGGCTGGATATACATACCTTTGAATACTGAAACACAAGGAAAATCTTCAGAATGTTGTCAGGGGTTAAGGCCTGTTATCAAGAAAGCACTTAGGCATTTACTGGGAGAATTAAGACCATAATTCCTGAGTCTCCTGAGCTGGATTATTTTGTCACCATACACCTTACATGCATCGACAGCGTCAAAGACCTGCAGTCATAGACTACACTTACTTCTAACATATGCTCATGCTCAGTGTCATTACTGGTTTTGTCATTGAATGCACTGCTGGTCAGAGCACTTGACTAGAGCAGAGAAGACCTGTGCATCCATTAGGAAGTAAACCACCTTGATGATAAGACTGATTCTTGCAAAAAGCAGAAAGACTCTAGAAAATAAAGCTGCAAACAGGGGATCTCATCTGGTGGCCTATTGACCAAGGGTCCTAGTCATGGCCTCTCCGGAGTTCCCCAATCTTGATTTATTGCCTTTCATCTTCAATGGAAGCTGAACACTCTCCTCTTGCTCTCAGAACAAAACATACTTGGTGGAAAAAATAGTCTCCTGGGAGGACAGCTGGGACTGCAAGCCCAGCCAAGCCGGGAGATAGCCATGACCTTCCTGCTCTCTGTAGAACTAAATTATTTGGGCTGTCACATGAAAGTAGCCTTATTCACTCTAGTGACAGAGTTTGGACACTGAGGAGAGGCCTTCAGACTGTAGGTCCAGGTTCAGATAGAAGTTCCTCCTCTGTAACTCTAATCTAGATGCATCAGGTCCAGGCACATTTCAAACACAACCCAGTACTTAACCTAAGCAGCCAGCTGTAAAATTTAGATAGTTTCATACTTAAAGGTGCAGGTCTTCTGAGTTCTAGCCAGACACCATTCACCTCTGCTAATGGGCTCACACCAGGTTACTCAAAGACAAGGCTGGGTTGTGCACTGAAAGACTGAAAGTTCACGTTAGTGCGAAAAGCTTTTCCTGAGTCCTTAATTGGATAGTGCAAAAAGTACTATTCAGCATGATTAGGGATTATTAGATCCACGTCCTTTATTAAGGTGATTCACTGAAAAACAGAGAATATGTTCTCAACTCAGAAAAATAGACAACACCTCCAAATATACCCACATCTCCCACTGAAGACATTCTTCCAGAACTAGTGTCTTGCAAGTGATTCCAGTAATATCCTATTTACCTTTTAAGTCTCCCTACTGGTAGGATGTCATGACTCAAGCATTTAATTATCTTATCTGTCATGCAAAAGATAAGAACTTGTAGTTCCAAGCTACTACCAATAGATGGCAGCAGGAATTTGTGGATGCCCCATTTTTAAGGGGCATAGACTTACCTATTTTATCACTAATTTTGGTGTTTTGACATTTTTTATAATAGGTGCACAGATGTGTGCATTTCCAAATAAACAAATGACCAATTAAAATGTTCTGATTTTAACAGCAAAACGGAGATGAAAAAAAGCCCAAAATTTTGCAGGTTTTTTGTGATATACTCACCACTTTCTTGCCAGCAAAGAATGCATAAATATATATCTGAACTTCATCTGGTCTCACATACATCTTAGACCTGGTTTATTTCTAGAGCAAGTATCTACAAGAGCTATAAAGTACACTGAGTTTTACATAGGCCAATATCAAAGAGTATTATTTGCTTGTGACTACTAATCTAGAATATTAAAATCCATGTTTGCATGGAGTTCATATTCCATTTTGCAATGGCAAAATGTAGACAAGAGTGAATCTAGAAAATATATGAAGGTTATTGAGTAATTAAAAAAAAAAAACCCTTTGTGAAGGTAGGTGTGAATCTTTACAGAATTGCACCATTTTCTACCCAATGTTGCTTAAACAAATTGAGTTGTGGGCCTATATGGTGTCCATTAGTGAGATTCAGGTTTATATGACAATAATGCTGCTCTTCATTGTCTTCTGTTTACAAAAGAACAAGCAATCTTTTCCTGTGAGAGTGTGGGTTTTTACTAAATAGAGGACACATTTTCCAGTTAATTAGGTGTAGATTTGTCTTTTCAAAACTGTGAATATTTTGACTAGTAATTTTTACTGTCTAAAGCATCGGGATCTATAAAATCAGCATCTTGTGAGACCCTTGGGAATCTGTGAGTTGTATTTCTATCTGACAATTAATATCTACAGTAATTCCACATATTTCCTCTGTTAAAAAAAGTCTCTACATATCTACAGTAATCCTTGCATTTTGATACTATTTTCCAAGGCTGGTCTTTACATAACATGCAAATCTAAAAAAGAATTTGAGGATATATGTATTTTAATTAATTTAAGAATAGTTTTAATCTACACCTCTCTGCAGCAATTGAGCTCTTATGTTAGCTCTTTGGAGCTACTTTCTAACATTAAGAATCTCAAAAATTTACTTGTGTTCATAAATATTTTATTTCAACATTTGTTTTCCTGCTAAGTTTCAGGAGTTTTCATTCCCATCAATACTTTTATATGTGACAGCTGGTGTTTGAGTATACAATTAGGAAGTGCTGTGCTGCAAAGTTGGCAAATTGTGGACAAGTGGAGGAGAATTAAATTTTAAGATTTTGTTGCCAGGTTTTTATATTGATTGTAGATTTTATATACAGAATATGGAAGCAGACAATAAAATCCAAGCCATACTGAAAACTAGACAACCTCAGCTTGAAGCTTGTTTTCAGCATTTGTTGAGTTAGAAATTAACAAGCCCACTTCTGTTAAGATATAAGTATAAATCTAAGCTACTAATGAGACTCAGGGTGTAATACTGTGAGATTCAGACCTCTCTGTAACAAGGTTTCTATACCCAAACCGGAGAAAGTAGCTCACTGTCTCGTTCTATTAGATATGTTTGCCTGTGCCAGCATGAAGAACCTGAAATAATTCTAAGTAAAAAAGTTTATCAATGACACTTACTTGTGATTTTTACTTTTGTTTGAATAATTATAACATGACTTTCTATTAGTGGTATTTTCATTCATAGATAGTATAAAACCCTGAAATAGGTATGTGAAAATCAGATCATTTAAAGATCATGGGCTTTTTTTATAACCTTTGCAGTTCTTTGCTTTCTGCAAGCATGAAAGATAGGCAATTATTTTATAATTGTTGCATCCTGTTAGATAGAAATCTAGCCACTTTGTAGCTGTCAGAATCTTTACATCAATGATTCTCCAGTTTCTACTACGAGTGCTGACAAACACATTTCCCTGTGGGAGTATAGCTTGTATTTTCTGTGTTCGTTGAGATTAGGAAAGTGCATTTTGTCAGGATTCTTATCATACCAAAGCAATAAATTCCAGTATTCTCACAAATTTTGGTCTTAACTGGGAGAGGGAAGGGAAACTTGTTCAACTACCTGTCTACCCTATTTGCATTCCTCTGGGAGACAAGCACTGTCAGTTCTGCTTCAGGAAAACTCTGTTTCATTTCACTCTGTTCCCTCCATTACTTATTCCTCCTCACTGCAGTTCCTCCTCCTGAAAAGTGGGAGGACCTTGCAACTTCCCTCCCCAGGCATCAAGAAAGTGCTGAAGCATACCAGAAGAATCAGGATGACAGAACACAAAGGAAAAATTAAATGAGGGGGAGGATCTGCTTTGCAAATTTGATGTGAAAGTAGAGAGCTGGGACCAACTGATGCAGTATGTGACAGAATATGATTGATTTGAAATTTGGGTGGGTAGAAGTACACTTTGAGTAAGAAATGAGCATTTGTGTGAGTAAGGCCTCTGACAGAGACAGGGTTATCTTGATTAAAAGAGCTGGGGAAAATAGCAACACCAATTTTCTGACCAGCACATTGGGTATAACATGGGTACACACAAAAATCTATAATACAATCCGTTCAGGAAAGAAAAAAACAAAACAAAACAAAACAAAAACAAAAATAGTCCAAACAAAAATTCAGCAACCAACTGGGTTCTCGCTATTCAAGAATTTTTGCTTTTGGGGAGTCAAACAAAAGCAAATTTATATGCAATTTTATTGGCCACAGCATTTCTAGAAACAGTTCTTTTAATAAAGGAGCAGTTCAATTCTACACATGTGAGCTCTTAACATGATAATCTAGCATGTAGTACAGGAATTAGTGATTTCATAATCTGTGAAATATATGGTGAGGAAACTGCTTATTTTTTCTTGCTTGTTTTTAGCTCTTATGATTGAAAATATGTTCTACAGTTTCAGGAAAGAGAAGATGAAAATAAAGCTATAGTACCAATATCTCTAAACCACTCAGATACCTGATTTTTTTTATCATGAAAAAATTCTGATTGTGCAGTCCATTGCTCCACAGAAGTGATGAAGAGACTGATGACTTGTAAAATACGCTGTCCCTTTTACACAAAGGAGGTGATAGCAAAAGGAAAGGGTAGTAACAATAAAAAAGAAACAACAGTCTTTAAAACTTTATTAATCTAAAGTCTTTCATCAGTGAATAATTCCCCTAAAAGACAGTAAGAAAAGTGTTCAAATAATGTTTCTGGTATGAGAAAATCAGTTTTATTTAGACCAAATGATTATTTTTTTATAATTTTTAAAATTATTTTTAATCTGAAAATTTATACATCAGTGGGGTGTGGGTTTTTTTAAATAACAAGAAAGAGAGGTTCTTACAGACAATATGATTTCTCTCCTAAATAAACCAATCTATTTACACAAACAGTTACATAGATCTTACACTACCAGTAACTGATCATAAAAATCAAGAAATTATATTTTACTGGTCAGCAGCGCAATTAAAATTGAATGATGCTGTGGCATGTATAAAGGGTGACAAATTACAGGAGGATTTACACAGAGGAATTAGAACTACAGGGAGAACAAAAAACGTATGGCAATACCATATTATCTCATTACCTTATATGTTTTCACTTGTGTTAATCTTGATTTTTCCATGTATGCCCATGCACTTTTCCCAGTTTATCTTGCCAAAATAAAAGTAAGGAAATGAACCATACCACTATTAAAGAAAAGACACACGTGTGTGCTTAATTCTGCTACTTATGTGCCTCTGTCTTGAGCCAGTTTGCAATTATACCAGAGGACAGAAATCTTGAATGCATTGCTGGAATTCTCATGGTGCAGTCACTAACAACTTTAAGGCTGTGCCAAATATGTCAATGAATAAGACGTATTTATGCGAGCAGAAGATAAATGATACACTGATATCCTGTTTTCTATAGACTGATAAAGCACATGGGCCCCCTGAAGGGTCAGGGAGGGATGGTTAAATAATATATGCTGTGAATGTGTCATTATCCAAAAAAACATTAAAAGAGCATTACAGCTGTTTCAGGAAATTCACAGTTCAGGGTGAAATGTACCATATGTCCATCAATACCTAGGCACGACAGGGTGCATTAAGAAAACTATTTAGGTGGTTCCCCATTGTGCCAAGGCTTTTGAGGACATATGGTACCTTTCACCCTTGACTAACGTTTCCTTTCATTCATTGTTTTCTGTAGCCACCTTAAACATTCTTTGAATGTCATTTTCATTTCCAGTTATATATGTATGTGTGAATGAACACGTATATGAGAAAGAGAGGGAGATGCAGTTTACTATTAGAAGACTTCCTTAGAAGTCCTCCTTCTCTATTCTTAGAGACTGAAAGATTCTCTGCCAAATTTGTCAATTCCCATTACTTCATAGCCTGGGAACAAATGAATTTCTGACAAGGTACACAAGTTATCGAAAGGAACAAAAAGAACCAGAAAATTGAACATGGGAAAATAAAATCCATGTTCATGACTGGAAGAAGAGATAATAGTAATTCCTATAATAGCAGTAGTAATACTACTAGTACCAGTACTAGTAGTAGCAATAATAACAGCAATAGCAGCATGAATAGTAATAACAGTAACACTACATAAGCCATGGGTATTTTTACTAATGGACTGAAATTAATTACCTCAATAAATTTATAAAGAAACCTAATTCTTTCTTTAAAAAGTGTATGGAGTTGGATTCTTTATCACCTTTTTTGAAGAATTCTTGATGTCTAATGTCCCATGGTGAGGAACCCAACTCTATTTTGTGTTCCTTGTTAATTTTCTTGAAATTTATAAATTGAATGTGTGCTAGATGCCTATTCAATGTATAAGCAAGCATGGAAGATGCCAAGTTTCTTTTCTATCTTAATGTCATCCTTCTGGGTAGATCTGGTATAAGATGCTGACATGCACCATGAAAGGTTGTTCAGGATGTTTTGCAGAAGTTTATTTCTAAGAAAGTACGGAAGAACTATTCTATCCAAATGAAGTCACGGAGAATTTGAGAAGTAGATTCAGAAAAGAACAAAATATTTCAAGACATTATTGCAGCACCCAGTTTCTGGTCTTTTTAATTCCCATTATCTGTGTGCTTGACTGAGATACTTACTCCTTAGCCTCATGACTACAAAGAAATAAGCATCTGGGAGATGAAGACAGGAAAACTAGTATACTAATGTAGTAGGATTCCAAAGAAAGTCAGAGGAATAATGTCAGAAAAGGATGCATTAAGCTCAATTGCTTTGAAGGCTGTGGTAGCCATCGTTATGAGAAAGTTCTTATCCCCCAAATGGAATAGAGAGACATCTACCTTTTCACAGGTTAAATGTCAAAGGCAAGGGAAATGTACTATCCAATATTCATTATTTCATTGACTTCTTGTCCCAGGGAGTGAAAATTCCTCCAGTGTGAGAGGATTTGACTTCATTTCTATGGGAAAATATTAAATGTGATATAATTTCATAAAATAGGGAATTTTCGTTTTCCCCTGATGTATTTAGTTCTGTTTTCATGCAATTACCAAGTATTTAGGCTAAAAAGAAAAAAAGAATATGTATGAATTATTCATTAAGTGGACTCTTAGAGGAGTTACCCAAGGGAAAAACTGAAGTTCAAGCTGCTGTTTCTAGAACAATACTAAAATAAAACACTTAAAGATTTAATAGAGACGTGGCAGCAACCTAAACAATCACCCGTTATTTGTGATCTGTTCCATCTAGTTTCTGTTATCTGATTTCTTTCACAAATTCTTTGTCTTCTAAAGTCTCAGCACATTATTTTCAAGGATCTTATTATTAGAAAAAGTAGAAAATATAGCACTCATAACCCAGAGTCTTGTACAAACTGAGTTGGCTTCCTTCTAAGTATGCTCATAAGGAAACATAAGTATAATCATAAAATCAGGACTGGAGATACACTGAATAAATACTTCATTCTTTTGATTTGACAATACATAGGAACATAATTAATCACTTACTAGGGAAAATGGTGCAATAAGGTCCAAAAAGACAGCCACAAAAATAAATAATCCAGAACAAAATATGAATTATTCTGTAACAGAATCTGAAAAGCATTCTGATATGGATAAGAAATGATTATTTTTTTGAATCTTTCAAAAAATAAAAAATCCAAGATATAAAAAAAGAATGACAGAAAAACTATCTTTATTGAACATACTTTGCAGAAGAATTGCAGCAGTAAGAATTGCTGATCTACATCATCTCCATGTACATGCATCATGTGCTTAGTTGGCCTGCTACATGTTAAACAAAATTTACTAGATACTAGAGTATTTGTTCCAAGCTGATTTAGCAAATTATAGTTAGTGCTATAAGAGTAGACAGCTGGGGCCAATATCTTTTATATCTTTTGCTCCTGACATAAGCTGAGCAATGAATAGAAAGCACACTAGGAGGAGGAATGTATTGTATTTAGCCACTGTTTGGACATGGCTGAATTAAAGTTGGTAAACACTTTTAAAAAATGAGACCTTAATGAGCAATAATTAAGATACAGGAAACCAAATCTCTTCTACTTATTAGTGATTAAATCACTCATAAAAATAGTATTAATGAGCTAAATAAAATTGACACTGTCAAAGAAGCAAATACATTGACATAGGGTAGCTCATGTAAAATTCATATCCCTCAAGGAAGCTTTTCTCAGACTTTGAAAAGTCAAACCTCTTCAACAAAGAACTGAATACACTCCCATTTGCTCTACATTCTTAAAGACCTATCTTTCCCAAACGTATCCTCTCTGGCTCTCTTCACTAAACTCTTTGACAGATCCTATACACCACGAAATTCTGTCTTAAAGGGGTTTGGAAGTATGAACTTTGCAAAGCCCCATTGGTAGTGCCATGAAAGGGGTTTTATCTGAGTCTGTATGAGGTGAGGATAAGGGCAAACTGCAGGAAAGATGTACAGAATATCTTAGGATGCTGACAATGACATCCAAACCTATAAGGAAATGTGAAGTGCTGAAGTCTACATTTCACTTCAAAACCAAAGTAGAAACAGGCTGTTTTGTTTATCCTTATTCCTTCTCACAATCAAAGCTTTTTTCCCAGGTTTTAAAGAGGAAGATATTAAGTTGAATTTTCTGTGCCCACTGCCCTCATAGGTCTGTCCTCTCCTTCTATCCCTTTCAGGAAATGAAGAATTTTCATGGAGATTTTTTAAAAGCTCTCTCTAATCCATCTATCTTCTAATGATTGAGGCTGTGTTTTGGCACCAAGTATGATGTGCCTAAATGAATGTTCCCTTCTTTTATTTAGAACTTTTTGTTCTTGAGCTGTAATACGTTAGCTACTCTATAAAACCCTAAATAAAATCTTTGGCTCTGTTGCCTTAGAGGTTTTTTATTTTTTAATTTTTATAGACTTTAGAAGTAGTTATGTAGTGAATGTAGATTTTAAATGTAGCTGTAGTATGTTTCTCATGATGTTATATTTTCTATCAGTATTTTCCAGAAGTAACGGCAGTAGCCTAAGGGTTGCACATATCAAACCCCTTCCCATATCAATCCCTCAAAAGTCCATTAGCTGTTTAGTCTTCTTTTCAACGTGGAATTGCAGAATAATAAACAAATAAATAAATACATACATATATAATTTAATCTCAGTTGTCAATAAAATCATCATTCCCTTTGTATCCATACTAATCTATTTCTATTTATGAAATTATTTATTGTAATAAATCACACCAAATAGGGAATAGTCACTGCAAATTGATGGATAAGAATATTATTTACTTTGTATTTAAATATCTTTCGCAATCCTGTATTGTAAATATCTTTTAACTTTTTTCCCTTCTTATATATTGACCCTATTTCTACGCATAAATCTAATCAAGTAGGTTGTTCTTCCTTCTCCTCCCATCACCCACACCTCCTCCCCCAAAAAATAAAAGATGAAAAAAAAGAATTCTATTTGCAAAAAAGAACAACATACAAGGGACAAAAGTAACAAAGCATGAACAAGTGAAACCCTAAGGCCATTCTAACTTCCCCTAGTCTTCTAGGTGGAGACTTTAAAAAGATGCCAAGGCAGTTATATTGAAAGTCATTGATGTACCTTTAGGCTTCTTTGAAAAAGCCCCTCAATTTTTGCATTAGTATCAAGATGCAGAGAGAATTAAAGGAACTTACATTTCAGTGCCCAGACCTTGTGTTTGAAGACAGTGCTACCCCTTTCTTCTGAGTGTAAATTCCCAGTAGCAATGCTTTATTGTAGCAAAAAGACTGTCTATCCCCTTCATTTTGACAAAAATCAAAATAGAATGATATAAATTACCAGAGCCTGCAGGGAAAAAAACTCTCTTGTAATCCCATGTAATACATTGGTTTGAAAGAGTGATTCCTGTAATGCCCGTGTTTCTCTCTCTTTATTATGTATATTTTTTTAATAGTTGTCACAATAAACCTGTGTTTTTTCATCTCTGATTTTTATTAATCCCCTCATTTTCTTGCTTCCTTTTCCCTTTGTCTTCATAGTTAGCTTTTTAGACTCATTACTCAGAGCACTACTATGTAGCATTAGTAAGAGAACAGACTTCCTTTTAGTTGTCTGTTTAATGGTGCAAGTTCACACTAACTCCCTTGCCTGGGCTTTTATCTTCCTTGAATGGGTATCAGTTCTTGAGGATTAACTCTGCCTGGCCTGCTGAAATTTGAATCAGGCTGCCGGTGGCTTTGACTGTGCTTTCTTTACTTACAGGAAAGCCTCTGGAATTAAACTGCAACCTCACTCAACAAAAGCAATATGTTCCAAAAAGTAGATGACAATTTGAGGGAAACAGTCAGATTTGAGTGGCAAGTGCTCTGTTTATATTCTCTATGAGGACTTGAGTGATTCTTTCCTGTAAGAATAGAGGTAGAACAATAAAGAGCAAGGCTTGGACAAGACACTGAAGGACATCAATAAATTTCTGCTAGCGGCTTTGCCCTTTGTCTTTATTGACTTTTGCCTTTTAACCTGCAGTTAAGATACATTTGATTGCCCATCTTTTGAGCTAGGAGGATGAGAGGATGAGACAAAATGTTACTCATAATGTCAGGAAATACAGAACAGTAGCTTGTATGAGTGAATGTACAAGTCTGTACTTGGTAAATAATTAACTGCAAATTTATGCAAATACTCCATTTAATAACAATGACAGAATTACTGAACTTGAGGTGACTCTGATCACCCAATCCAGATACAGCCTCCCAGATGTAACTTCATTATGAAACCTGAGTATTCACTAGTATTCACAAGTCTTGACACTTGAGATTATTCGGAGGGAAGTATATGTATAAACCTGATGACAGTCATTGTGCTCTGGTTCTTCATGTGAGATCTTTTCATGTTCCTGATCACAGGCTGGTAGACTTATATCCCCCGGTTTACTTCAGATAAACTGAACAGTGCCAGTGAGGCTGAATACACCTTACAGATACTGTCAATATGTTATCAGAGCTTTGGTGAATCAACACAGCTCCCTTGTATGAGTTTACTGGAGTTGTAGTGTTACTGTCCTATTTGTGTGCTGAATGGGAAGATTTCTGTCAAGGATGGCAATGGAAAACTGCTCTTTGTTCTACTGGAACAGGTTATGTTTTGGTCATGGAATGAATTGTGTAGAAAGAAAATAGATGGGATTAATGACATACTGAGTATAATGAATTTTCACAAACAGAAAAGCCTTATATTCTCTATATTTAAGCCTTATATCCTCTATATTTTTATTTTTTTTAAAGTCTATAATTTAAGACTTAATGTCTGCAGTGGCTGCATGGAAAAGAGAGGACTTCTTTTTTCCCAAATCATTACTCCTCTTTTCTTTTATAATCGAGAAATTGTTTACTTATATGAAAAGAGAAATGCATAAAAGAATGTAGTATTTCTTCCATGCATTAGTGTTTACTTACAAAGAATGCATGGGGAAATTTCTGTGAGGAAACAAACCAGTTTTTTTATTCCCTTTCATATATTGTGCAAAACATTTCTCTTCTTATCAGTCAGACAGGTTGCAAAAGGCTTCCTGGTTGTGTTTGGTAGATTTTCTTCTTGATTTTTATATTTCTGTGAGCTTTTACTTCTATATTTTTGTATAACTGGATGCTTTTACTTCTGTTTTTTATTTATATATATAGCACAAGCATTTTGCATGAAGCTTCATGGACTGTCTTAAACCATACGGTACAACTACTACTTAAGATTTCTCACGTGTCTGGGTATTATTTTAAGGAACTTGATCATTCCTTACACTCATCTCAAACTGAAGGCAGTGACTATGAATGCTAAGTTCAACAGGCTTTTTTTTCACAGCTTCTAAGCACAGCATATATTTTAGTCAAATATCATTTATCAGGACCAGAATAGAATAAATTACAAGTGCTGAAACTCTGTGGTCTGCATTATATAGAACATTAGACCAAATGAATTTAGACCCCTTTTGTCTGTAAAATCTATAGATTGTGAAGAATAGCTCTCAGAAAGTACTGCAAAAATTTCTCCATTTTTGATCCAAAACCTCATTATATGAGATGAAAAAGTGTCCCAAAGGAGCACATAGTTAAAAGAAAATTAACATAATGTTATATCTTACTTACTGAAACTGTATTTCTGAAAGTGTTAAACTAATGTATTGGGTGTAGATGGCAAGGTTTTGGTAGCAGAGAGGAAGAGGCAAGAGGGGATGGGGCTGCACGGGTCACCTCCAGGGGAAGAGGTCAGTGTCTGACCCATGCCAGACACAGCCTGTTCCAGCTATGTCCATGGTCAACACATCTGGTAACACCTCCGGGAAAATATATTTAAGAAAAGAGAGAGGAAGAGGCTACAAAAATTTGACAAACAAAAGAAACACCTAGGTCAGAGAAGGAGAATGAAACTCTCCATGTGGAGTAGGTATCTACTGCAGTCTGGGGAGCAGTGGGATTTTCCTGCAGGATGTATGGCCCACACAAAGACAATGCAAAAGCAGAGAAAAAGTCTGTTGAGGAAGAAGAGACAGAAAGAAATGTCTGTGTACCTACTGTAACATACACTCCCATCAAACACAGATCCCCACTGAGCTACTCAGGGTGGTGAGGTCAGTGTGAAGAGAAGGACATGAGAAGAGTGGGGGAAAAAAGTGTTGATTTAAAGTTTATCTTCTTGTTTCTCACTACCCAAGTCCAGATAAATTAAATTAATTTTCCCCAAGTTGAGTATGCTTTGCTTGTGACAATGAATTGTAGCAATCTCTCTGTCTTTATCTTGACTCAACAGCTTTCTCATTCTGTTTTCTCCCCGTGTCCTGTTGAGGAGGGGGAGTGTGTAAGTGGTTGTTAGCTAAGGCTAACTGACCTCATCTATGGATGACCCTTAAAATATTGATAAAAAAGGCTTTCAGCTCTTAGCATACCAGAGGCTTGAATCCATGTCAGTAAACATTAAGCATTTAAGTAATTAGAGAACAGGTAATTGAATAACAGTCACTAAGTGGTATTAATGAGTGTGACAAGATCACTAAATGGACTTTCAAGGATCATACTGGATGATGATTTACATTTGTGGAGTATTACACTGTACAGGACCTATATACAGGAAGAAACATATGACAGTAGAAAGCAGCTAGAATTAAATAATACAAAGTGAAGATTCACCTGAAAAAACAAGACCTCAAAAACTCTCTGGGTGTTACCAGCTGGAAACTCGAAGTTCCAAGAAAATGATTAATACAGGTATAAGGGTCAAGGAGCTTCTTCTTTGCAAGAAAAAAACAAATTTTTATGATGTACAGTTCACCACAAAAACAAATGGAAAAAATCCCAACTCATCTTTGTATGAGGGTAATAATTTTAGACTTACATGGCAAGAAAAGAATTTAATTTCTAGGGAGTGTCTGCAAAAATGTGTGCATACGTGTGTGCCCACATTACACCGGGCACATGCTGTCCAGCTATGTTAGAGAAGTGCTGTTCCTGACACAATAAGATCAGCTGAAATGGTGAACTTAACTGGCTTGGGCATGATACTTGCACATGCATTTAGGCTGGAGCTTACTTATTAAATCAGAGTACAGGTGTGACAAGCTGACACCTGTTTATGCACAAAGATGCAGACATGAAGACATGGCCATAGACACAGGCAATGACACACTTCTGTGCACGGGTTCAGGTGGGTCATTTAAGAAGACAGAGAGTTCTGAATTTCAAACTTGATTCAGTCCACTCTTCCATCCTTCTTCTGCAATATGTTGTACATAAAATCGATGTCAACATTGGAGAGAAAAAGCTTAAGTTTATTAAATGTTTTTAATAAGGAATGAATGTGTCGGTAGCTGTAGAGATAGCCAGGAAGAATTAAAATTATAAGATTAAAATGATCTCTCTTTATTTTCCCAACAGAATTTATCAACTTCTTTTCTTTACAGAGAGCTCAAAAAATGATTCTAGTTATTGTCTTAAATCCATGTTTCCTACTTTTCTCTTAAAATGTATTAACTGCCATGAATATGTGTGTGCACACAAAATGAATAAATAAGGGAGGTAGGATTACAATTCTGCATCTACATATGCTGGGGCAGAGAATGTCAGCCGGTGGACCTGCTCTCCAGGGAAGAAAATCCTTCCCTCTGCAGTTCTTTGCCCACAGCAGCTACAATGTGGGCAAATACAGAATGATCCAGATCCTTCTTTCTGCTCAAATGAATAAATTCCCTACTTTCCATGTGTTTGGTTTTTGGTTTTTTTTTTAAATAATGATAAGCAACTCTGTCATCCTTGTTTTGGTAAAGGAATGTCTACCTTGTTTCAATCTACTCTAATCATGGTAACTATTTATATGCTCTTTATATACTTTTTGTACGCTGTCTCTCTAAATATACACCAGTTAAATCTCAGTGTTGATGTATCTTCCCTTAAGTGCCTAGGGAATGTTCAGATTTCATGTAACCTTGTTTATGGCAATACCTACAAAGCTATACTTTTCTGAATCATTTTGATTCAGTAATCAGTTCAAGCTGAGAATAGAAATTATATTTTCTGCAGACTTTATAATGTTTCTTCGTTCTGTATCATGTTTCCCCATTCTGACATCACTGTATATCTTAGGAGAACAACTCAGCCAAAGGGGGATAGATAAAGAGGAAATATCTTAGAACTTGTTGGGATATTTTCCTCTACCTTGTATCTCTACTCTATCTAAAAAACTACAGACACACATATACATATAACTTATAAAATAAATCCCGTGTATATCTAGAAAAATGGAATCAGCTTTTAATTCTTAATCAGTTTTTTTTCCTTTTTGACTTTCATCTCCTGCACTCCATCCAATAAATTCAGCTGGATCCTATTTAATAAGTTGCCAAGTTTGCCATAATTTTTTCTCATGTCATCATTTTTTCATTAAAATATACCCACCCAAAACAGACTGTTATTTGTTTTTTCTCTTACTGTTCCTCAACCCTTACAAGTGGATGACATAAGAAATCAAAATTCAAAATGACTTATTTGTTATCTCATCCTTGTTCATTGAAAATTTTAAGGTTAATTAAGCATTACAAACAGTGAACAATAATGTATAAGAAAGTAGAGAACTGAATATATTTAACAGTAAATAGCCTTTATTTACATTTCCTGCTTCTTGACAAAAAAAAAAAACCCAATAATTATTATTTTGAAAATTTTAGTGGCATATCTTGTAAAATGTTGAAAGATTTTAAAACCAGAAGACTAAATTTTCTGTATTTTGTAACTAATACAATCAAGCATAGATATGTGTCTGTATGTAATTATGTATACACATGCAAGAATATGCATATATAATCTCACATACAAACAAACATACTTGTAGAGACGGTTTTGCCAGGATGAATCCATGTATGCCAATATGACACCAGGACACTCCACTATGAGAAACAGACCTTTCCACATAGGGATAGAACACAGGCAAAAACAGGGTTTCTGATTTTTATACTACGATTCCCAAATTTTCATATCAGTACTCCTATACAGAAAAGAATGAATTAAACTAATATAATTTAGAGTATACTGTAGATTTTTGAAACAAAAATTTACTTTTTTCTGATTTGTGTATTATAAGAACAGAGACTCAAGGCTTTGATACTGTATTAGAGTACTTATGAACATTTTTGCTAGTGTATCTTTATTTATCTGACCAAATCAGACCGTGTTTTCCTGTTGTTAAGAAGGAATGACTATTCTTATTTCTGGCTATTGTACCTTGCTGACAATAGGAGAATCAATAAATAAATAAAAGTGGCAGTCTCAGTAGATTGTTTATATTAATATTAAAATTATCAGATTCTGTATTATGAAGAAATCTGGATGGTCTTTATTGTCCTTAAATCAAAATAGATTATGATTTACAAGATCACTTGTCACAGACCTATACAGACTTCAGCTAATATACTTGTTATGAGCACTTGCTTAGTTCTGTTTCCCCAAGTCTGGCTTCAAGCTTCTGAGAATGACACTGCAAATATTTTTATTGAGTGTTTACTGTATAAAAATGATACCACATTGTACCAAAGCACTTTTTTATAACAAGTATACAAATATTCTCAAGGTTTTTTTTATGTCTCCAATTGGCACAACCCCTTGTAGAGGAGTCCACAGTAGTTGTTATGCCGGTAGTTTGTATTTAAACTTTCTGGATTTAATCTGTTTTTATTGAGAAAACTTTAATTTAGAATTTATATGTGAAAGTTCCAGGTTTTTTTTTTTTTAATCTTTATTATTTACACAATATTACTTTTCAAGCTTGAACAAAAAAACCTTTATGATATGCCATAAACATACACTGAAAACTTTCTCATGGAAGGTTTCTCAGAGAAAATAATTTTTAATTGTACTATCTGTCTTACTGTGGAGTTAAACTGCCCTTGAGAAAGTGATTTGAATGTACACTTCGGAGTCCAAAATAAATGTGCATGAAAGAAAAGAATTAAAGCATATAAACTGTAAGAGATTTAGTGTTACCATTCAGTAATAACATTCTAAAATGTTAGTGATATCATATCACAAATATTAATGACCTACCAATATTTTCATAGACCTGCTAGACTGTATGGTACCTTTTTTTTCCAGGTGTTGTAAAGTTCAGTGGGAAGACAGCAGCAGTTTTGAAAGAAATGAAGTATTTTTCAGCCTCTATATTTTGAAGCTCTGATAGACTTCTTTCCATCTTGTTTTAGAGCAATTATTTCTCTCTACAACGAGGTGAAAAGACTAAGGGACACAGTGGTTCCCTAGTCATAAAAAGACTCAAGTGCACTGTAATGTCCTAGCCATAAAATAACCACTAAATCAGAACACAGTACAGAGTCATTCTCAGCAGTCTGCAGATGGAACTTGGAAGGACAGAAATAACCTTTATATTTAGTCTCAGTGTTCTGAACCATTAAATTCATGGGCAAATTCTCTTCTTTTCTCTCTGAAATGTCTGTTTATTTCTAGTTGAGGCACAGGTTTATTGTTATCCCTTTTATTGCTTCCTTTGCCCTCATTTCAAGTAAGAGATCACTGTGAAAAAGCAAAGGATGCAGAAGAAAAAAGAAAAAATACATTCTTGCAGAACAAAGTATAGTTGGCATATCCACATACTGCAATCCATCACACATCAAAGTGTCTTAAATCTTCTATCCAGTATATAAAAGCTGGTTTAACAAAGTGAATAATCAGTCAATATTTGTCAAACCCACTCGATACAAATATATATATATTTATTTATTTCTATCTAGCTATATCTATCTATCTATCTGTATACATATATCAGCTAGTGATTGTGTTGAATGTTTTACTGTTACCTATTTATAAGATCAAGGCACTTTTGCATACAACAATAGACTGAAAAATACCTTGCAGTACACAATTTTATAGTAATTGAGAAAACTCTGACATTAAGACCAAAATTTAGAGCACATGCAGAGATATATATAACTTTTTCCCACAGCAGCCTTTTTCTGGCTGTTAGTGCAATGGTCATGAGCAGCCCCCACCCAAGGTATTTGATTCTGAAGACTTCCTTGGCCATAGGTTTAGTTGGGTTCAAATGGCTAGAAAGTGTCCATGAAGTTCTCACAGCTTTTAGCTGAGAGACTCCCTCTAGAATAGTCTAGGAAACTTTTTTTTTAAAATTTTTGAAAAAATTGCTAATAAAATAAAATTATCATAACTTTATTGTCCACAGCAAAAAAGAAAAAAATGTGCAATGTATTAACATGGGAAAATGATGTGGTATGAAAATTAATGAAGTGACGATATTGTACCATTGCTTTTCAGGAGACATTTTTGTTTTATTTGTTCTGTCTTCTAAAGAAGTGAGAAGGCTAGGGTATAACAGGCTTATGACAGATGGCAGGACAAAGCATCTGGTTTCAGAAGTATGATTTCAACCACATTACGAAAGCATGTTATCTGCATATTTGTGAGGTCTCTAAATTGTAAAGTGATTATAGAGCTTAACGCTAATTTGTACCTTTTCCAAGGCCTTTATTGTAGCTTTGTGCTTTCCTTAATTCTTTTGGACAAATCTCATCTTACATTTAAAAGCTGTCTACCTGATATTTACACATTTCACATTCTCTCTGTCCTATGTTCTCTCTACAAAAAGATATGAGACAATCATTAACAAATTCTAAAATGATTACTTGACTGAAATGAACAGTCAGTAAAAGTTATTATCTCATATGAAACTGCTACCTAGACTTGTAAAATGCTTGTTCAGCTGCTGAGATGGTGGATAATAAGCATGGATCAGAGAAATACTGTGAATACAGATAATCACAACAAAACAGATTGTGAGTTCAAAGAGCTGACCCAGATGAAAAGTCTAATTTAGTTTTAAAAACTACCTGACTAGATGATTTCACTAATAGTTATAAGGTCAAAAAAAATGAAAAATACTGAAACTACCTGTGAAGTTTTTACTTCAAGATCTCCAAGAGGCTGTAGTAATATATTAAATCACATATAAAACTCCTTATATCATGCAAAACATTAACTGCTCTGTGAACTGCTTTAATGTAGATATTGGTTGCTGAGGTCATTCTTTACCATCATAGGCAAGATGTGTGTCCTCTCATAAACTTTTAGAACTCCCTCTAAAGTAGGTCACGGACCCCACATGCAAATGCTTTAGTGTGACATTACTTTTTTCAGTACTTTGAATAAGAACAGTAACATCTAATGGCAATCAGTTAGAATTACACCTTCCCTACATTTGGTTATACACAAAACCAGAAAAACTACATGGCTTATGTCTACACTTGAGATAGGTGAAGTGCATAATTAAATCTTTTACCTCCCTAACATTCCAGTTCTAACAGCTGAGTTGTAGCATCACTGAAGCTCCAATTATTTTTCTCCATCTTACTTAGTCCTTCTATCTGAAGTTTTTTCACACACTCATCTTGCTGATTGACCCAAATACACTGCAGGAAGTTTGATCAGATTTCAGTGGCTAGCATAGAGATATCTAGTCTTTTTCTTCTTGAGTTGAAAGCAAGTGTTCCTGGGGAGTATTGTCTTTATCATCAGGTGTTGTACTGGAAATGTACAAAGAAAGAGTAATTTTTTTGTGCTGTGACCTACACATAGATGACTTCTGTTTCTTTGCTTTGGAAACCTGTTCTTATGTTGACCATTGAATATATTTGTCTCATTCATGAGCTTTGAGCACTGTTTACAAAGCACACATGCTATAAATATAACAAACAAAACATAAATATATAAAATTGAAATTCATCCATTTCCCCACTTCATCTGATTACTAGTTATTCTTCTTTGTTCTACCTATATTTGTCTTTCTTTTTCACTGAAAAATCTGATACTATTTAGGCATCAGAAAAAAAGCATTTTGCTTTTCAAATAAAGATGGTTCTCTGGAACCTGTAACTATTAATTTGGGTAATTTGTAAGAGTATTAAAGGATGCTTATAAATTGAGGCCTGAAATTTAAATCATGTAAAACAAATACTTTTTTTGAAACATAATAAAAAGAGTAAAAATTTCCTATGCCTACATAACTATTACTTTGCAGATAATTCCAATATTTTTGTACTGAATAGAATTTGGGAAGCAGTATAATAAAACAGTGTCAGAGAAAACTTTACATCTGCTTGATGGCTTCTCACAAACCATATGTCCACTTGAACTGATGTGTTTCCTTTCAGTCTTCACTGTAAATATGTTCAGTGGCTTTGTACCCTATAAATGTCTTCTGACCTTTGCATCTGTTTCTGAGTGAAAAAATGTTTTTGAAAATATACTTAATGTTTTAGATAGGATATCCTAAAACCTATATAAAAATCCTAACCTGTAAGACAATCTTATGAGCAGAATCATACTGATGTTATTATGGCTTAAAATGGATAGAAAGAGCAGCCTACAGTGCAATACTATTGAGTTGATTCAAGTTCTTTCTTTCTAAATGCTTTCTGACTACATTTAAGGATTTCTTGTTTTCAAGACTGATGAACAGAGTCAAAGTCCAGTTTCTATCCATGCTTTAAAGAAAGCCTAATTAGCAGTGGTTATTGCTGATGTAATTTTCCGATTGAAATTATGTAATGCTAACCAAATTGTGTACAGATTTTTAAGTTCTGTCTCAGTGCTAGTATAATGTTAACTTAAATGGTTAGGCTCTTAATCACCGGATGTAACAAATAACATTTAAATTTCTTAGTATATTTTCAGTGCTGGGAACCAGAATTTCTTCTGTGATATTGTCTATATTTATTTAGCTAATTTCCCACTGAGCAGAGGAACATTTCACTGTTTCTTTAAGTGCACTGGAGTCTTGCAAGAGTATAGAAATGCATAACTAAAGGAGAACCTTTCATTCTTTCAGGAGAATGGTTGCTAAGGACACGCTGTTTTGTATAAGCACTTAATGCATTACTTGGGGAGGGGCTCATGGGTTTTTTGGGATGTTGGATTGTGTTGATTTTGGCTGAGGTTGAGTTCAGTTTCCTCATATTAGCTAATATGGGGCTGTGTTTTGGATTTGTGCCGAAAACAATGTTGATAACACAGGGATTTTTCAGTTACCACTGAGCAGTGCTTACACAGAGTCAAGGCCTTTTCTGCTCCTCACCCCAGCCCACCACACCAGCGAGTAGACTGGTGTTGCACAAGATGCTGAGAGGGGACACAGCCAGGACAGTAGACCCGAGCTGACCCAAGGGATATTCCAGACCACATGCCATGCTCACCAATAAAACTAGAGGGAAAGTTTACCAGGGAGTGGCTGCTCAAGAACTGGCTGGGCATCGGTCAGTTGGTAGTGAGGAATTGTTTTCATTGCCGTAGCTTGTTTTTCTTTGGTTTTATTTATCGCTCTGTGTTATTTCCTTTTCATTGCAAAGTATTCTTATCCATATTAGTGTTGTAATGATGATGATTATTACTGTGGCTACTTCCATTAATTTTTAAAAAGAATTCCAATTATTAAACTGTTCTTATCTCAACCCATGAATTTTCTCACATTTACCCTTCCGATTCCCTTCCCCTCATCCCACTGGAGGAAGAGTGCGTGAGCTGTGTAACGCTTAGTTGCTGGATGAAATTGAGCCTCTACATGGGTATTTATTTATTTGATTTTCAGCTGTTTACTAACAGTAGTGATACTGAGAGTTGTTGATGTTCAACATTTTTGAAAACCAGGTCAGGCATATTGAAATCCTTAAATGTGGAGTAACGTGTCTATTGCTGACTGTTAGTTGACTCTTGCAAAAATGTATTTAACTCTGAAATTTCTTTCCTGTTGTTTTAAAACTCGAAACTCTTGAGAGGGAAAAAATGAAAATTTTTTGTAGTTCATTAAAAGATGGGGAAAGGTTGCCGTCAGCATATCAAGATCTTGTTAATACCTATTTTTTCTGCCTTGACACCACAGATGTTAATCCCAACCTTTTCTTTACTTTCCAGTGATGCCCTAACTTTATCATAGACTGAAGTAAATCACAAGTTCTCTGAAACGTGAGACCTTTGTGTTCCAGATGCGTATGAGGAATCTGTAATGTCAGGCTTTGTCTCAGGAAAATGCCTGGTGCTGTCTTAATCAAAATAACTAGAAAAGTTTCCACTGACCTCACTGGAAAATGGTACGTCCTTTAACACTTTGTCACCAATCTGCTAAGTTGAGAAACACCTTTTTCTTTACTCTGTCCTTAAAGCAATAATTATGTTAAGTTCATGAGCAAATCCATATTTATTCAGATCAAGGAAATAGGGAATGAGTGCTTCATCTGTGATCTCATTGATTGAGAATGGAAGAACCAGCTGGGTTAGCAAACTAATTGATTAGAGCACTGTGAGTGTACATTTTGTTATGTAGGTCAGTAGAGACAGGAGTGTTATCACTCATTTTGTTTACTCAGCCACAATGCACCCTCTGGGTGCATTCCCTTCCTCTTCCTTCCCTTCTCCTCTCTTCTCCCTCATTTCACCCCCACCCTGCCATACTAGCAATACTGAGTTCATCTTTTTGCAAGCATAAAGATTAAACAATGCACCCTCTAGGTGCATTGAATAGTAGAACGGGTTTGTAGCACTCAAACCCATTATAGAGTCTATTCTTGTCCAAGGCAACAGTGGCTCCAGTCACCAGCCTACTCAGACCACTACTATTCATTAATACTGCTGGCATTGCTATTGGCTGTTTTGTCTTCCCATGCCTGTTGGTATTAAATGCAATCTCCCCAGTACCTAATAGTCCTTTTGAAGATAGGTTTTTATATTCAGCATATGCACTGCATCATTACTACTTGGTCTTTAAAGAAAATGAAAACATGAAAGTTAGTTCATCATGTAATACAAAATACAGTGCTGAGAGTTACTCTATTAAGACATAGCTCACTGTAACATGGGTTGAAATTTTTCACTCTAGATTTTTGAAAGTGGCTTGATAACTCAACTAAAGAACACTCTCTGTATTACTGGAAGATATACAATGTGACCTAATGTTTTATTCATTTTTTTTTCTGCAACACATCAAGGAGAATGTATTACAAAGAAGAGGAGAGCTGTTTATAGTTAAATCAGGTATTCATTTTTATCTCAATTTGGGTTATCCAAATCTATAACATTAAACAAAGATATGTCTGTACTCTAAGTTTAAGAAAACTAGCAAGAAATAAAATCACCAGGTTAAAGTGGGTGGATGGGTAGGTTATTGCATCCAATCCTGCCTCCCCTCTCTTCCCTTCCTCTTCCTTCCCTTCTCCTCTCTTCTCCCTCATTTCACCCCCACCCTGCCACACTAGCAATACTGAGTTCATCTTTTTGCAAGCATAAAGATTAAACAAAGCTTTGAAGAGTCAAATTATTATTATCATTAAGACATGGCTCTGATCTTAGCCAACATGTGATCTCTCAGAGTCTCTCCTTGTGTTCCATAGATGTTCTCCACCCACTTCTAGAGAACCTTCATTATCTCAAATGAGAAGGCAGTGCATGAAATTATGGACCGGATATACAGGCAGCTCACAATGACCGTGAAATAATGTGAAATGATTAATTAATAGCACAATTTATCAGATGTTCAAACTGTTGAAAAGTATAGCTCTCATGCACTCCTCACTCTGTAAGAAATAAAGTATTCCAATACCATTATATGGATCTATGAGTGCCACAGACCAACTTGGTCACCAAGTCCATCCCCCTGTTGGTAAAGAAAACAACTCCATGCAATCCTTTCTGCAAAAGTCATACAAAAAGATGCTTTACAGATAAGCACAATAAATATCATCTGTAGAAGAAACAAGTAAAATCCAAGTCATATGTAGTTTCCTGTTATTCTAAAACATTTGCTTTTACACCAGATTATAGAGAGAGACTAGTGAAAGGAGATTACAGAAATTATGAGTTGAAAAGTAGCTTTACAAACCAGGTAAAGCTGTTCATTAAAGACTTTTAAATTTTGTAGTGATATATTCCCTCAGGGAGAAAGAATTTCAAAGTCAGGTATGAAGTTTAAAATTGCACAAGTACCACTGAATTTTATGTGAGTGCAGATATGATGCATTGTATACACCTCCTTAAATTAACTATGGGTGCTTCTGTGATCTACTCTTTTGCTTTTCTGAATCTTCCTATCAGACATGCTCATAGGCACTATTTCTCTTTGTTTTAAAGAAAATCTGTCTTTTTTTGCTCAGTTATCATAAGAATTAAGATTCTTCAGATTTTTTATTTCATGATGATCTTTCTTTTCTAGTTTGGTCATCTATTGACCAAAGCAATTATTTTCTTTATAATTCAAATAATTATAAAAACAAAAAGGTACTTATGAAGAAAGCAAACAAACCTATTTTGATTGTTAAAATTTGCTTTCTGGTGCAGTCACCAACTAGCAGAATCCTAAAATTGCATTACCTCTGTTTCATTCTGTTTCTCAAGTATGTCCTGCATCAATTACAGAAAAACTGAGTAAAGGGCCAGACAGATTATAAAGGAGAGAGCCAACCTAATAACTTTAGAAAATCATAGAATTAAATTATAATTAACTTTCATTTTTAGTTTATTTATTATCATAATGAAGTCTTACTTTCATTCACTGCAATGTACAGGTATCCCGCATTAGGAACTTTGGAATTACTGTTTTATCAAAATACACCTATTGCAATTATTTTACTTCTGCTTTTAGATAGTGGAGTGGAGTACAAAAAACTGTGTTTGTTCATAAACACCTACAATATAGACTTTTAAAGCTTGGTGATACAAACTCCCTTACTAGTGTTATAATTGAGGGTTCTCATTGCTTTTTGTTTGTTTGGTTTTTTGTTTTGTTGCTATCAAATGGTGTAAATTACTGTTCAGACTCACAGTGTGTATTCCAAGTTGACCAAACGTCTAAACATATCAAGGATGTCAGAAGAGAGAGACGGAAACCACGTATTTGATGACTGAGTACAAGAGGCTTAGTACCTGGAAAGGTTTGTATTTCCCTCTTCCTCTGTGCATTGCAGTTCACACTTGTTATTTCATGGAAAAAATATTGGCAATTTACAGTCTGATGCAACAGGAGTAGCTATTTTTAACTTAGTACCTATCATTCAAATTGTCCATCCAATTATGAAGCTCATCACAATGCTATTCTACATTATTGAAAGAAAGATTTTGTCCTGGGTTATTGAACTTTTGAAACCTATTATTGCCAAAGTGACACCCTAACTCTTTGACGTTAGTGTCAAACTTCTTAGAACTCTCTTTCCAGTACTGCTTCTGTTTAGAAGGAACTGCATAGAAACTGGTAAGTCTAGAAGGTAACTGTGGAAGTAGAAAGAAGTTAACTCTTTTTTCTTCTTACAGAAGTTGGTTAGTGATATCTTGCATCAAGTCAATACTACAGTGTAAAAATATGTGAATATTTCTTACTCAAAACCACCATGATTTTCTTTTTAAAACCTAATTTATGCATCACATATCCTCATTTTTATCATCAATGATATACAATATAATTCAAATGTCTTATTTATGATTCTCTTTCCTTTTTCCAGCTTGCAAAATTCTCCTTAGTGCTGTTTGTTTTACTCAAGGTCAGTGATTGGCACAGGAGTAGTTCCTACATGTGGTAGAAAGAGTGACAGTTTTAATGCAGACTAGGACTGAATTATCATGCAGTGTAAATCCAGTCTTATGCTGTAGTTCTTGAGTTGTATAATGTGAAATCAGAACTTTTGCCTACTGAGCTTTGTAGTATGTATTTTTTATTATGCAGTATTTGGAAAGTCCAGTCATAAGCCATATATTGAAACTGCATTTACTCAAAAGCCAGAGAATAAATATGATCAAATCTGATAAGAAACGATGTGAAGATATGGACAGTCACTATCAGCAGGGAGAAAATATAAATTTGTGGGTTTTTTAATACTTGCATATTCATTTGACTAAAGACTGTCATAAACAAGTAAAATGATGACTGTAACATCTTGGTTGTTTGTTACCATGCGTTTCTTAATCAAAACAAGTAAATCTGGGAAACTGGTCTGTATGATGCCTTTCTGTTACGTTTTTTAAATCCAAACTCAACAGTTTGAAACAAGTGGTCTGGAAAGAGACCAGCCTGCGTGTCTGATGTGCCCGCAGTAATCAGCTCCCAGTCAGTGTAAAATGTTCGACTGCAGCAGAAGAATTTTAGTTTCCTTTCAATCATTGTTTTCAAGGGTAACATGTCAAAGATTAGCACTTTACTCTGGATTCAGTTCAGTTGGCTCACAGCCACCTAAATTTCCGCTTTTCAATCAGTTGTGAGAATGAGTTATGTAGTTCAAGATGAAATAAAATCTGTAACCTTACCATTGGTCAAAATTTTGATTTAGTCGATATGTGGAAATATATTATTTACCCTGAAAAAATGTGTGAACAAAGAAATAGCCCCAGTTTCCTTATTTATAAAATGCAGGATGGATTGTTTTAAACACTACTTATTCATACATCAATCACTCTTGTATGAGATTTTTCTGCAAAATTCAACCAAGTAATATCTTTTAAAAAAATTAAAAATTATTTGGTTTAGATCAGAGTATTTTGTTATTCTTCATGACTTGTAAACATGTAAAGACTTTGCTTACCAAGTCACCTAGAAAAATAGGAACTAATATATATTCATATTTTTGAAGATTACAAGAGATTGTATAAATGTATTTGTGACTGAATTTGAGGTTAGAAGTCACTATGACTTCTGAGGGAACACATTTCAGAAAGACTTTTTATATATATAAATAAGTATATAAAGAAACTTCATGGACTCTCCCTTTTATAGAAAATCAAAATATAAAGAAATCTATAAAACATAGGATTGAGTTAATAAAAAAAAGATGTAAGTTCATAAAGACAATTATTATAACAATTCTTACTGGAAATCAGACAGCAATTGCCACATTTTCTTTCTCTCAAATAGCCTATCTTAAAGTGCTAAAGCCTGTATCTTTGCACTTTTTCTTAAAAAAAAAACAACACCATTATTACTGGGAAGTATTTAAATAATGTGATAAATGTTTATTCACAGCAAATTTCCTTGAAAAGTATTTTCTAGAAGAGAGAAGAAACAGGAGAAACAATAAAAGAGAAAAAAGATAATCTTGCTTTTCCTGGTTTTTTGTTTCTACAGTACAAATGATTATCAATTTTTGTGCTCAGACTGTTTCTCAGGCAATTACTCTTGCAATCAATGTTTAAGGGAAAATCTAAGGGGGTCTCCTTTACAGCCAGAATCCTCTCAGCTGTAGGACTAGTGTACAAAATGGGCCAGATGAACAGGTATATCTCAATTATTTACCTTGTTTTTTCTTTTCATTGCTCATTTTAAAAGCAAAATCCCCATATTGGAACTGAATAGCCCAAAGTCATGCCTCAAAACTTCAGACTTTGATGCTATATTGTTCCTATAAATGTGTTAAATACTTGCCTACTGCACTCTTTGCTCTATCTTCTGTTAAAACTAATCTGCACTTTTCCTGAAATCTAAGATTTCAGCTCCTGGCCAGCACCTCTAGACAGGCCACCTATTGCAAATGAGGAAGGGAAAAGTCTAAGCACTAAAATGCATGTCCAAGCACCTGGTCTAGACTTGGACTGGAATCTGAAAACCTTAAGAAGTCTGAAGATTTTAATACATCCTCTTGAAAGATTATCTGAAGGGATATAAAACTCCTAAACTTAAAAATGAGGAGCAAAATGTCGAAGAACAGGAAATACAGTGATAAGCAACATGAATATTGGAAAAAGTAAAGTACTACATATTAATCACTTTCTTTTGGGTTCTATTCACATCAGAGCAATGGTTATTTTTTGTCCTCAAACACAGGAAGTAGTCTGTGTCATTTCTTAAACATTCATGATCATTTCCATTCTCCCTAACATTTTGAAATTTCAGGGCAGAAGTTGTTTCTCTTAGACTTGGGAAGGCTTTCCCTGAAGAGATCTGAGGGAATTGATTAAGAGGTTTGTGGTTTTTTTTCCAGTATGCTACACTTATACCTACCTAAAGATTAAAGTTTCTTTTGGCTTTTTAAAAACTTATTTATTTAGAACTTTATTTAAAAATATTATTTCACTAAAAATGTATATACAAAATTCTTTTTCAAGGGTAAAACATCACCCAACAGTGAAATGATATTAACTTATTCATTTTTAAGTTGCTGCAAAAACTGTGGAAAAATAGATATCATTCTGATTAAAAATATATATATTCTTTTTATTTATTTATCTTGCCAATGAAATAAAGTTTTCAAAAAGTTCTATTCTTTTTTTCTAGTGTGAGCGTACCCCACAAGTCATTCTCTAGTCTCTCAATAATGGAAATCTAGGGTAGAACATTATAATGTGCACTGGGAAATATCTATGGAGCAGTCCACCTTCTCTGCTCTTTTTCAGCATTTCCAGATGTGCCAAACATACTGTTTGCATCCGTATCAGCTCTACTGGTAAAACACTGTTTATTCAATGTGTGTGGTATGCTCAATTGTCCAGAATTGCTGGATATGTAGAATTTGCCAATAATCAGTTCTGCTGTATCTAAGTTATCAAATATGCTATTAGTGCCTTGCCATCACTTGCAGTTGAACAGAGAACACCAGTAGAACCTGTCCATTTCCCTGCTAAACCTGCCTTACAAACAGCTTATCCCAGGAGCACAAAAGGGGGAGAACATACCACAGATTTTTTAAGAAATGAGGTAATTAGTTCAATTCTATCATAGACATTAGCATTCAGAGTGGTAAGACAGCACTAAGGTCAATAGAGTTAAAATCTTTTAGTTTTCTGAGGAAGTACTAAGATGATAATTGCTGTTAAGATAGCAATAAGTCGCTACAGCTGTGGTAAAGTTGTGCTGATCTGAACCATTTTACATGCCATTTTGTTGTCTGAACACTGGCAAAATTTCTCTCAGCCGAACTTCTCTTATGCAATTTTAAGCTTAATTTAACTCATCTTACAAACAGACATAATAAAAGAACACCATATCCCACAACAAACAGAGCTGAGCACGTTGTGTGACTGTGTGTTTATCTAAGTAAATTCACTGTGGCTCCATGGCCCCTACTTTAGATACAATCTATTACAGACAGTTTTAATTAGGTCATGGATGATCAGCGGCCTGAGAAGGCAATGTCAGCTCTGACCAGTGGACCTTGATTTTCAGCACTGTAGCTAAATGAGCTACTGTCATCTCAATATTTAATTTTTATTTCATTGTGCAGCTCTCCTCTCTCTGTATTTACCTACAACCTTTCCCTGAAACTATCTTCATTAATTTAAGAATATTCCAGAGATTCTTAGCCTTCCAAGTAAGAAACACTAAATAATTTTTTAAGCAACAAAATCTTCAATAAGTCTCAGAAGCAAAGGTTCAGAAATGGGTAATAAAATAGCAAGCACAGATGTTAAATGATGTTCAAAGCAATAATTGCACAAACAATGGTCTTTTTGCAGTATATACCGAGTAATGAAGCACTACTGTAAGTCTATGACTCTCACTTCCAGCCTTCAAAATTTGTTTTGCTGGTGGGCGGGTATTTTTGTAATGAATAGAAGAAAAGTTCCCTGAAGTCAATCTTAAAGATGCGCATTTAAGACACCGTCTAGTTGCTGGTTTGTACCATTTCAGACAGAATATAAGAAAATAAGTGTTCTTAGTCTGCAGATTTACATTCTGTTCTTTGATTTATATTTGTTCACTGATCTTGTTTTCTTTTTTTCTGAACTACCAGCACTTACGTGTCAGGAGGAAAAAATATAAAAGAAGAGATCAATGATAACGTGAAGCACACCTGGACGTGTAAATTAAAACTAATTATGTAAATAAAGTGCATTACTAAAGCATTTCTACTCTAATATACTATTGAAATGAAAATATTAAGTTTGGTAACAACCTCCTACTGGTTCACTTTTCCTTTCTGAAATAAAATATTTATTTCAAGATAGATAAAAATTCTCTGATCTAGTTCCACCTCTAGTTCCACTCTAAAGCTTTCCAGAATCTCAAAGTGATTAATACATAAATATTCTCATTATGGGATTGTTTGGGTTTTTGTTTGTTTTTTAACATCTCAAACTCACGCTTCTAAGGAAACCTAAGGGTATAGGCCATAAGGCTTGGCTTTACCAGGCACAGGTGAGAAATATTCCCCATATGCATTTACAAGTTGAGAAATCGATACAAGAACAGGAATGACAAGGGATACTGACATTAAAAATTCCGATAATTAGTCATTAGGAAAAAGAAGTTAATGTAAGTATTGCTTACATGATTTAAAATGCTCAGCATGTTTTAATTTCATTGCAAACTGAGAATGAAATACTTCCATACTCCATGGTATTTTCATATTTAAATTAAAACATTTATAGAAAAAAAATGGATAATTGTCGAACAAATTATTTTTATCTAAATTAAACTTTTTTTGTAGATTTTCAAATCTGAAAAAAACCTCAAACAAACAAATCCCAAGCAATAATGTCAACTGTGGAACTCATTAGTGGACAAAAAAAAAATTACAGTATGTATCTTTGGAAATTATCTGTGAACTTGATAACGTTCATGGAGTGTTATGTATTTGGTATCCCTAACAAAAAAAACTATTTGTGAAAAGGAGATCAATTGTTTTAACAATAAGATTAAACATTTTTTTTCATTATTCTTAAAAGGTCTATTTCTTTATAGAATGTTTGCTTCACTGTGGAGGCATGTTCTCATATTTAGATTTCCTTTTGTTATCTTGGATATAATAAAAATATAACATACCAATATAGAAACTATATGAACAGGTAAGAAGTCCACAGTGGAACCCAGACTCAACATAGTAACTGCCTCCGTGATTCCCTATGAATGGACTGCCTTGACTGTATTCTTCCCTAAGGTTTGATATTTCAGTTTTGGGGCCATGCTATACTATATATTTATACACTAGTATTGATTCCCACAGCCTTCTCTTAAAGCTCAAAAGTGTTCATATGACCTAGCTGCTGTCAAAACAACAGGAAATAAACCAGACTCTTTAGGATGATTCTTGTAAGACCAGTTACTTAATTCAAAATCTGAACATATTTTCTCAGCATGGATCTGAAGAAAATACAAATCTCAGTGCAACAGCTTACAGGACTCCACTAATGGCAATAGTTCTCTACTACAAAAATGGATTTTCTGTATAAGATTCTTGAATTAGAGAGAGGAAATGAACAGCAGGAGGGAGAGGAAATAGTGGTGGCAGTGGAAAGTATGATCTTTCTTAGAGAAGACCAGTAAGAAAAAATATTTTCAGCATAATGAATCTGAATGACAAAGAATCAAATAATATCCAGCTGTATGAAATGGGTTATAGAAAATAGAAATTTTCATATCTAGGATTTACAGTTCAGAGTGATGCAATATAAAGAACTGCCTCACAGAGAAAGAGTGGAGATTTATATAGTAATAGTTTTGTTAACAAAGGAATACGTGAACCACATAATGTTTAGAAAGTATGGACACAATCCTGGGCCCTGCAAGCAGCTAAGCAGGCAAAAGGGAAATTGCCTGAGACAGACAGTGAGGGATTAGAAAGCATCTACGACACTGCTATGACATTTGCTTAAGCAAAATCCCCAAAAACAATCACTGCTGCTCAGGCAGGTTTTGAGGTGCCCGAGCAGGAGTCACAGGTAGTTTTGACCCCAGTTTACACTTCTCCTCCTGCAGAAGAATCTTGCTCTCACAGGGCTCTCTACCTTAGGTTGCTTTCTCTACTGTCTATTTTCTGCAATTCTACTCTGGAGACAAGGGAGTCTGGCCCTGCCCCGCATCTACAGGTAAATAAAACATTCACATGTTTTACAGTGAATTATTTGGTTAGTTTGTGGTTTTTTGGTGTTTTGTTTTGATTTGTTTTAATCTAGTTCTTAATTTCATTTTTTAAAAGAAACTTTCTCATTCCCATGTATGCTAAAAATATATATATTGAACTTCTTTCAGAGGGAAGAAAATGTATCTGGCATGTGAGCTTGTGTGCCTAGGAACTGTGAGTGTACTGAACCCAGATTTAGTTAAAGAGAAGAATTCCAGAAACCCACATTCAAATAGATAAGAGAGGGAGGTCCTGCTAGAAGGAATGTTTTCATGTATAGGAAAGTGGTCAAATGATTGCAGTAGTTTTCTAACCATGACATCTCATAAAATCACTTGAGCTCAGTCCAGTTTCTGACTTTGATAGGAAGTGGATTTGATCCTGTGAGAGATAGCTGTATATTACTGAATCTAAGGTACAGATAAGGACCAAGGAGTAGAGACAGGAGTCATTAAACAGTTCATTTTGCAGAGCTGTTAAGCAGTTCACTAATATGGCCACTGATAGCTAGTTCCAATATATGAAACTTTGCAAACTGAAAAGGTAGAAATTCCTCATGAGTTCATAGAATATTGATGGACACACTGAATATTAGAAGTATCATACCTGTAAGTAGGAAATTCTGAGAGAAAATGAAGAGATAAGTTATTATAATGCTTGTAAGCCATCAGGAGGCAAGAGGAGGCAAGGGTAGATAAGGAAAAGTGAGGAAGAAAAAGAAACCAGCCAAGTCTTCTAGGGAGGCATCTGTGTAAGTATAAACCAAATGAAGCCAAATCAATGCCCTTCTTGGAACATGTACCTACTTGTAAATTTATTAGTGGAAAGAAATTTAGCCAGATGGAAATTTTAAAGCAGGCTTTTCGCAAGTAATTATTGATCATTACACTGTAATAATATATCCCAAAGCTCACATAGTTCTCATTTAAAAAAAAAGAAATGTATATATTGAAAATCAGCTAAAGTAATTTCTGTTTAACAGGAGACAGGTGTTATACGTGAATTCTGCTGATTTATCAAAAGAGAGAAAAAGAGCCCATTGTATTTATAGCAAGCATATTATCTATCAAAAGAACAGCTGGCTATTTTTAATTACTAAAATTCCAGCCCCATTTATATAAAGTCTCTGCTTGTTCTCTGATGCTTCTACTTGATTAATTAAATTTATGCAGCATGATTAATTGATTAATGAATTATTTGGTTATTGCAAACTCTCTCTGGACATTTATTTTTATACTTATCTCTATGGAATAATCACTTACTTTTAAATTTCAATGTGTTCAGTAATGATGAAAATTAATTTAATATTTCAGAATATTTTTACTTTATTTTTCTACCATGAGTTTACTGAGACATGTTTTCAGATGTAATGGTAAGCAGAAAGGATACAAACATACTTTTCAGTGTAGGTAAATGATTATGTGTCATATAATCCCATAAAAAGATAGACCTGCTGAATATCCAGTCAATGAAAAAACAGTTGTTTTTATCTGAACTAGATGTTAATTCTCAGTGATTCATAACAGAAAGGAGAATCTGTGAAACACACTGTGTGTACTTGGGTAGCACTTGAGCCAGTACAAAGGGTCTAAGCTTTGAACCAGCCTATACTCAACATGACTTCTATACAAATTTTTTTAAAGCTCTAGTCTTTCAGGGCCTATTTTTACTGATCTTTTTACCAAGAATGGAAGAGAAAGTCCAAGCAAAATCAAGACGATGCTATAATGAAATAAATAAATAAATAAAAAAGTCAAAACCAACAACAACGACAAAGTAACTCAAACAAAAAACCCTGATTATACTGAATATTCTGAAAGAGGGTTTAATTGTAAAAAAAAAAAGGTGTTTGACCAAGGAATTTTCTATTTCTACTTTCTATGCAAAAAAATAAAACAAATAAAATTAAATTAAAGTCCAAATCAGCCAGCTGTGTTTCTTATCTGTAACACAGCTAAAAAGAAGATGAAGTCCATTTTTCTTTCTGGCATACATTCACAGGAAAAAGCAGTAGAAAGTCAAATTTAGCAAGCAGCAATTTCCACCAATTCCAGGGCTTGTCTTCAAAGTATATTTAAAATGGGAAGGTGTTTTCTGTCACTCTTTCCCCTTCCCCCTTTCTCTTGATTTCCAAGATCAGAAAAACTGAATGAGTTGTTCAAGTACTGCAACAGTACCATATGGTCACTCAGCTGTAGTAGAAACTTAAATTTTGATGAGTTCTTTGCAATTTTTTGTGTAAAAAAAAAGCAAGACAGCAAAATGTTTGAACTGTTTTCTCCAATTCTTATTGGTTTCCGTGTATTACACTGAAATGAATGGAGCTATGAAAAAGGTGCTCTGCAGAACTGCTAACTAGCATTATTTCCCTGATATGACCCTTCAGCAGAGTGTTTTTTGGCAGTACTGCAAAACAGCAACAAACCACTAATTTGTTCTGAAGCCAGATTCTTTACCAGTTCACATGACTCCCTAACTAACAGTTGAGCTTTGCTGCAGGCTAAGCATCTGTTTATATGTCTCTTGCTTTGTTTGAAAGGAGTGTTAGTATAAAACCCATCAAGTTGTACATTGGGGTGTTGTGAAACAGTGAGATATTAGAAATACTGAGAACTGCAAGACAGTGGCAATGCATAAAGGTTTAGGAAAATAGAATAAATTGAAGAAATGACTGTGTCACTCACCCTGTTTACTTATCTAAGCAACAAAAAGTTTTCTGAAGAAAATGAGTCAATGACAGAAGTCTCCTGCATACAGTCAGTAGTTACAATTCAATCTAATGTTTTTGGTTCTTCATTACTGCTGATCATTTACTGATCTACAATTTTTTGTCAACCTGTTTTTCTTATAAATATTAATGCTATAGTGGTTATAAGCAATGGAAAAAATAAATAAGCTACTAAAATAAAAGATAGAGGTTTGATTTATTAGGCAATAGTAGTCACCGAAAAATAAAAAATTGATTCATTCTTTCTTTCTTTAGAAAGAAGTCAACACTTATCATGGGGGAATTTCTTAAAATCCCATTAGTTTATCTGATGCCAGTGAGGTTGCTGACAAGGCTGTCACAGACTTCACAGAAACTACATCAGATTAATTCTGAGGCCTTTTGAACATTCCATTTGTACACAACACAGGAACAGAAATAAGTTGCAAAGAAATACAAAATATTATAATTTATATTGTAAAAAACCCCAAGACAGAATAAAAAAGAAATAATTGCAAAATTTTGTTTTGTGGCTAATGGAACTGGAAAGGATCATCAGTCATTAAATACACTTAGCTATTGTTGTCACAGTAGCCACATCTTACCATCTATTACATAAAATCAGTTTCTGTCACTAGCAATATCTGAAAACTAGAAAATTCTCTTCTTACTACCGTGCAAGCAAAGGTAAAACAAGATGTACCATGAATAGAGGGAACAAATTGCTGTAAAATATATTGGATTTTCTGCCATGAGAAGATTTCAGTATACATCTAAAACCCACGTTATGACAAAATAAAATGTAACTGGTCTAATTTTTTTTCTTCTAAATTAGTTGGACTGTGTCTAGGGAATCTCTCCAAGATAGAAATAATAAGCAAATTAAAAAAAAAAGAAATCTTGTGTCAGAATTTCTGTGCATAAAGTACTTTATTCTTGATTGAAGAATTAAGAAGATACATTTGAGACCCAGCAAGGCGTGTGCTTATAGGCATCCAATGGCAAAAATTCCAAGTTTCTGAGGAAAGATGCGTAAATACTCACTCAGTTTTGAATCTGTTTTCCCAGTTTATCAAGAGGACAGAAAATGAGCACAGGTGCATGAACAGTTTTTATTCCAAGTTGGTTTCTGCCTTTTTTTTTTCTTTTTGAAGCTTGGTTTATATTATTCACTTTTCATCAGGCTATGGTAGTTTCAAACAGAAAACAGAAAGCAAGCATGTTAACATAGTATAAGTCCTTTTTGAACAATAAAGGTATTGTGAATAAAAAAGATTTCAAAAAGATATTACACAACTTGACTTTAACATGCCTTTCTCCTAAATAAAGAAAAAAATAAAATTAAAATTGCCAGGATTTGGCTTAACATTGCTGCACATCTCTGCAGTGAGCAATTATTCATAAGTAATGTGCAAGGTAAATAGCAGAATATTTTAATCACATCTCACAGATGGAGAGTGTTATTCTCCTTCAGATTTCTAAAAGGCTCTAAGCAATCTTTTCATTGTCCTGAATCGTAGAATGATTTGGGTTAGAAGGTACCTTAAAGATCATCTCATTCCAACCACTGTGCCATGGACAGAGACACCCTCCACTAGATCAGGTTGCTCAACCTGGACTTTAAAAGGTGTGAGAAAATTTTCATTCAGTATAAGATTTTGAGACCTTCAGATCTAGCTTTGGAAATATGAATTCAGCTCTTTTGCAGATCTCAAGACTCCTTTGAGTTGGATCCAGTGCAATCTTCTTTTTCCAAACATACTGCTAATTTACTTCACACTTGTGTTTCTGAGAACGCTGTCACCTCTCTGAGCTCTCTCTTCCTCTCTCTTTTTAACCTCATTGTGAATATGTAGAAAGGGAAAATTTTACCTCGGTAAGTTAGAAGATTGGTAAAGGTGAAAAGATGAATTACTGACAGCACTGGTATAGACAATTAAGAATTTCTCTGTGTTTTATATTCAAACTATAATTTTCAGTACCAAACATTTAACAGAGAGAGCACTAGAGCTCACAGGACAGAATTAGACCTGATTTGGAGAAACTTAGGTTCAGGCCTTGAAGTCTCCTAGAACTTTCATAAAAGACATATATAAGTAAATTTTGCAATGTCAGGTTAACTCTGTGAAATTAACCACTCTCAGGCTATGCTGTGAAGTTGCCTGTAGGATCTTTGACAATTGTTGCAAACTAGGACTTGGGGGGTTATTTTGGGGAGTGCAATAGCAATGGCTGAAACAGAAAGTCCAAGCAAAAATAAAAATCTCTGTAATTGTGATGGGTCTAGATGACTGGATACATTCACCTATTCACCTCTGTTTCTGCACTGTTGGATTTTTTCTTGTTTATGGGACTATGAGTCAGTTATTATGAATCTCCTCTCAATACCTGTACCCCAGGTGCTCTGATAATTTCAAGTCATGTCACAAATTTTTCAAGTCTCTATCTTGTTTCTCTCAATCTCTCAAGCAAAAATCCTAAAGTATTTTCAGCTACATATAAGCTAACAAAGAACTCAAGAAGCATTTCCAGAGAGGTAATATAGAAGTTTATTTGTTTATTTCAGTTTATTTCTTACTTCAATTAGTAAATACAGCCTCTCTCAATATCTATGGAATCTGGAATAGACTCAGGAATCTGGCAGGAAGTCCAATGGTTTAGGAAAAAAAATAAAGGTAAACTTTATTTTAAAATATATTTTCAGAGTGTTAAGAGATTCAATTATACGTAGTAAAGAGTAAAAGAAGTGGAGAATAAAAATGTAAGACAAGTAAGAACCGACAAGATGGAGCAAGTAAAGCCTTAGGGGATATAATTTTCTTATTGTTTACTTCTGTCAGCTAACACTACCTACTTATTCTAAAATGGCAACACCTCTGCAAACAGGTGGGATCCAAATATGTTTTTTAATAATATATGCTATTAAAAAAAAAAGAAACCTATATTCTTTGTACTGACCTGGCACAAGGTGTGGCACTTGAACAAAATTTCTATTGCACAGCTCAAGGGAAATACGAAAATACTTTTCAGACCTTATATTATTGTCACTAATATTCTTATTGATAGCACTTAAGCACTGTGCTTGGGGTTTTGTCGTTGCTTTTTTTTTTTTTAATTCTCTCTATGTCTCAGTCTATACAACTGTATAAAAGTCACAAAGGGATTTGCCATAGTGAGAAGTAATAACAATTTATTGCCAATTAAGGTAGTAGATAGTCCTGAGCTGAGACGAGAAATACATGAAATAGTGTGGTAGTTTGCTGGACACCTCCTTTTCTAGAAGATGGTACTCTCGATTTCTTTTATATTGCCCCTGAAAAGAATGGTAGTAGTGAATCACTAGACAAGAAAAGATATTTTATGTTGCCAGCAGCTATCTTCCTCCTTGTGAAATAATTTTCCCAGGCAGATTTTCTCAAGTTTGTATCTCTATTATCTATCAGGAAGGTTTTTAACCTCATCACCCATAAATTGTAGCACTTTTTCTTAGTCCTTATCAAAGGATGCAAATTTGATTTCCAGTGCTCCTGAGTTGTTTATTTTACTAATTGAAAAGGCATTGAATAGATGGAGCTGTAATACTTGTTATGTGCTAAGGAATAAAGCAATTCAGAGGAAATTCAAGGTCACTCCAAACACATTTGAAGTAAATTTGCTTGCCCTGAGTCTTCTCAGACTGCTGCCTATACCCAGCAGCACACCCAAGGCTCACATGGTCAGCCTGACCTCCCCGATGTGTCCAGTGGGATTCTTCCACAAGAGGTATTTCAACTACTGTGGCAATATGGAAGATGTGAAGACCCATCAGGATCTGCAAGGTGGAGCATGACCAAACAAATGCAGCTGTCATTATGCATATTTTGGCATTTGATACTATGGTTTGTCCTAATGCAGTGGTATGTAGTTGTTTTATTCAAGGCTTTGTTCTTTCTGACTTGATAGACAGCAACAAGGTCTGGGCTGAAATTAAATGTCACCACAAAAAGCCCTGGCTCAAATCTCTGGCAAAATTCTCTGAATTTTGGGAATGTTATTGAAATTCTAGGTTCCATTGTACTCATTTTCCTCTCTGTCAGTAGGATCCAAGTAATTTGTTAAACAATATGGACTTAAAAGGGAGAGAAAAGCTCTCATGGGAAATCTTAACAGAGAACACTTAATTTTGGCAACAAAACTAAACCAATATAATCTCCATCTCCAGGAAGCCACTGCAAGGACAGCTGGTTGCTTTCCTCCTCTTGCAATAGCCTTTCTTCACTTGTATTTTTAAGTCTTGTTGGTACTGAGGACTGAATTAAGTTGCTATGATAGGGCACTATGATTTGCTTTGTAAGCTTCTCCTCACTCCATGCGCCTGTCCCTCTTGCTGTCCCTACCACCAAAAGACAGTATAAATAACTCCCACAGATCTGCCCACAGTTTTTGTTTTTTCAGCTCTTGAGAAAGAGTGTAGCACGTGGTGAACTGAAAAGTTACTCTGCTCACAGGAATTTCAGCTGTTTCATATGTCCCTCCTCACAGAAGGCTCTTGCACTAGATTTCCTATTTGTTCTTTTGACCTTGAACATTTTAACATAGTACTAAAAGCCATTGGTTTGGATTAAGGAAACCACTCACCCTAGGAATATTTAGGAAGAGCCAGCCTAGATTTCTATATATGTTTGAAACTACAAGCTTATCTCTATTCAAAGATATAATTTAGTATTTAACACTAGTGTCTCTTAAATATGCACAACACATGCAAATATGTTCCAAGATTGCCCCTCTGTGCTACCAAATAGCAAATTTCCCCTCTAACTACATTACTTCTGTCATAGATGTCAGGTACTATGGTTGCATGCTAGTTCTTCCCACCATTAAGACCAAATATTTTCATGCCCATATGTGCAAGTATGACAGATCTGTTATTAAAAAAACTACAAACAGGTCACAAAAGTTGCGTTATTCTTATTTTACTGTGGTTTTGAAGGATTAAGTGGCTTGCCAAGACATCAGGATGAAGCCCTGAGGGATAGCAGTGCACTGGTGAATTCCAGTTTATACCACAATGGAAAATCACTACAACTCACCTCTCAAGGCAAGGAATGGTAATTCCTGATTGAAGACGTAACAATATAAAAATAGATGGAGATGTATGTATTATATAATTTATTTCAGTTTTTAAAAAAAAGTATCTTTTTCTGAAGCATCTATTATTTGCCATACAGGAGTGGAAAACTTCACTCCTGTTGACTCATTGTTGTCACATTGATTACACAGTTGCTCATTTTTGGATTTAGGCATGAGTTCATTACTCATAGGATTTACTTCAGTTTTGCACATTCCTCTGTAGTTAAAGAATCCAGAACCTATTCTGCTCTGTGATCAGTAGCGTTTGAGCCTTTTGATTTGTACTCTCTGATTATTGGTACTTTAGATGTTAATCTATATTCTTAATCACTTTCTAGCTTTCATTGCTTGCTCACCCTCATTTCTGTGTGGGGCACTGAATCCCTGTACCAGCTGAATGTTTGATGCATTTATAGAATATTTCACTCTGATGCTCTAATGTTTCTTCATGAAAGGATTATTCTTGCTTTTACTGAGTGGAAGCAGCAGTTGAATTGTCTCCTCTATCATTTAACCCAATGGATCATCACTATTTTGTTTATCTCTCTGTTTCTCTTGAGTGTACCTACATATTTTCCTCTAGAAACTGAAAATTGTGGAGCTTTCTAAGATCCTCAGCTAGAAGTTTAGATATCATTCCTCAAGATGAAGAGAGACAAAAATACAAAAATCCACCTGTCAGGTCAGATTGTTTTTTCACAAAGTGTAACACACCAGAGCAGTTAAGACCTAAACTGTCTACCTGAATGCTCCATGAATCAGCAGCTTCCTAGGTCAAATCCTCACAGTAGGTGACCAGTAGCTAAGCCTCCCATTTTGCAGGCTTTTTTCTTTTGCATTTCAATTGAATACGAAATAGATACGTTTTTTCTGCTTCTTTTAGCTACCCAATATCTTGGGATCTGGCTTTGTTTTGAATTTGTTTTGGAAAAACAAATTCATCACCTCTCTATTTTATACATGTAACTTTTCTGTAATTCTTTTCAACATCAAAGTCTCAACAACTCAATATTTTTGCTGGTAAGACCAAAATAAAGTAGTAGCTTATTGCAGTCGGACTGCCCACTCTGCTCCTTTCTTAAGAGTCCTTATCTCCTCTTAAGGTAATTATGTCATGCAGTAAATTATTGCAGTTTGATACATGCAGTATACTACAATCAGCTAAAGCACAGAACATGTTATCAATAGTTCTATTGTGTTTAGCAATACAATAATTAGGTAAGTTCAGGACGTGTTTATTAATTTGGTAAGATACCATTACAAAAATTGCACCAGTAACATCATTATAAAAAAACCCCATTCATTATTCAGTAAATCAGGGCACACGGAGATTGAGTGCTATTTTTCAATAAATGTGAGAACACAGTTGCCACAACAATAATTCATTGATCACTAAATGACACTAAATCTTCAGTCCATAGAGCCAGTTGAGCAAAACTGTTTTCTGAGTTATGTTGAGTCTACAGTAAGAGGATAATTTTCCCAATACTCACTAACAAAGTGAAAAGGAAATATACCAGTTTGAAGCAGGGAATTTATTTCACCAAGGATAATAAAGATGATACAAGTGGAATTTTTTTGACACTTAATTGTGCAATAATGAATTTCCTCACATAGCAGATAGTGAATTTGGCTACCATTGCAGTATTATTTTGAATTATTGCATTGATCAACTAGCTTACAGTGTGCTGCAGTCATATTTATTTTTATACAGAAGATCTTGTGATGGTGTTACAAAATATTGTGTGGGCCTTGTGGAATTTTTCTGAGATTTTGAAACAATGCAGTCGTTTGCTGTGCAAAAGTCCTGATTCCAGCATTTTAGAGGGCTGATTTTGGTGAAATGCCAGATCAGTACTGAGTTTTTATCAGCAAATAGGGATGTGAGGTTAACAGTTAGAAGTTGATAGCAGAATCTAAAGTTAGCTCTTTAACTGAGTAGATTTCTCCCTTTCAGTGACCACTTGGTCATGGTTATTAAACACATTTGGGGCTATTGTTTAGCTGGCTGCTACTTAATATTTTTGATGATTAAGTAATCATCATTGTAAATGATCAATTAATCACAAAGGTATAAATAATAAATGGCATACTTAACCTACATTTTGTCACAGACCAAGCCTGTCCTTAGAGTTCCTATAACAGAAATGAAGTGACTATTAGCTATAAATCAATATCATTAGCCTTTTAAAACTTGACCTTTAAAGAGAGAGAAATTTTCCTTAAAGAAAATACATATATTCTTGAGACTCTAATAGACAACTCGTTTATTAATGAATGTATCTTCAAATGAGCACATTTTCAAATATAAGATTACATTCATTAAATAAAATGAGACTTTTAGCTGTCTTGATGATTGTGCAAGCACACAGAAAAAAGCAGGAAAATATATAATATGTGATAGCTATGAAATACATACATCAGGATGTGTACAGATTCAGAGAGAGAGATAAAGAGTTATAACAGGTAACATATATGAAAGTATATATTAATAAGATGATAAATACAGTCTTAGTTTATAAATATATATATATGTATATATATACACAGAAGTGATAAATCCAAAACCAATCAAAACCAATTGTAATGAGCTTCAGGAGCTTCAGAATAGCTTTAGATGTATGAGGAATTAAAGGCAAATAATTGGGTAAAGGATGTTATGTTTTGATTTGGGCTCAATTATACTTCTGCTGCTAGAGCCATTGGTGTAAGCAATGGTGCCTTTGGTGCTCAAACTGTGAATGTAAGAATAAATATGTACAGGGTCCTTTTTGAGATATCATAAGACTAGAGGTAAGCATGTAGGATACTCATTTTTTTATGGCCACAAAGGTAGATGGAGTTTCTAGGCAGACTATGTTCAGGTTTCAACTGCATTCATGTTATGTGAGCCATAGGAACTGAAGATCTAAGATGTGGTAAGGATTTTATTCACCTTATCTGTTGGGAGGAGAAAATAAACTCAAACAGTATAAATGCTCTGTTCATTTGATCTTTGAAAACACTACTAAAAAAAATAAATTATGAGACAGATTCTACTACTAATTCAACTTCATTGAAATTCTCTAATATTACACATATGTAATTGAGATCAGAATGTGACTAATCATGTTTAAAGTCTCTAAATTGTTATATAAACACTTTTACTTTCATGTCTTAAGAATGAATTCAGTCTCTTTATTGTTTTAAATGTAAAAAAATAAGCACATTATGACACCAAAGAAATGCTGAAAATACCTCCTATCTAGGAATTTTGTCCTCACATCAATATGATAATGTTCTTATATTTTCAATGATTTATTTTATGAAGTAATTCATATGGGTCAACAGATTTCAGATTAAAAATATCTGCTATGATAATGTCTTTTTGCAAGATCCAAATTAAAGAAAAATATTAAATGAAGATGGGTGCACATATGTCTGAACAGGATCTTACTACGGAGAATTCTTTTCAACAGTTTTGCATTACCACAGAGAATTTTTATTTTTTTTTAAGTCAATAGAGGACTCTTAATGCCACTCATGGACAGTTTTTACTGGAAAGAAAAGTGATAGTTACTGGGTTTTTAGATTTGTGTCTGTAGCAATTCACATCCCCTGTTGTTTGCCTGAGTATAGAGACCTTATAATTCACATAGAACTGTGGATAGCATTTCATGCCTTCTGTATAGAGCACATCTTCTGTTGGTGAAAGAAACATACATAACTTTCAATGCTGTCAGCATTTAGTCATCCCTGTCTTGATCTTAAAGAATAAGTTGAAAATGTCATTGGTACTATAACATAAAACTAGGACATAGAAGGTCATTGTTCTCAGCTCTTTGATCTCTTCCTAAGTTCATTTCACTTCTTCCCTCTGACTTTGGGACAGAAGACTGCGATGTCACCAATTATTTCACTACCCCTTTATGACTTTGAATCTATTTCTTTTAACCATTGTGGTCGTTCACGAACAGTTTGATGTTAAACAGAAACAACACGTTCGTTCAGTAGTAGAAAAGACAATTTAGACCATTTCTCTCTCTTTTCTTTTCTCCTTAACAGAGGTTCCTTGAAGGATATGTGATGAAATTGTCTGCTTCAAAGATAGCAGTCATGAGAGTTGCAAATAGAGCCTACAGAGAAATAAAGGCAAGCTGTTGTAACTCTCATCTGATTGGAGACAGAAATGTCCACAAAAAGAGTCAAAATCTTCAACACAATTTGCAAGATCCATTTCTTCCAGTTAAAATTTCTCACAGTATAAAATAAAATGAAAGAACTAAAAGTAAAGATACTGAGAGACATGAAAATAAGGCAATACAATAAGAAATAGAAAATTAAGTCCCAGGATCTTGCTCTGGGACAAGGTGTATCTATTTTTAGCTTCTGTGAGGTGTTCTGGTGCCACAGTAATATGATTCATTTACATGTGAATATATAACCACCTAGGAAAAAACACTCCATGGATGAATTCACAAGAAGCAATTTTCAGTGTCAAATCCTCCCTCTTCAATAAAAATGCTTTGCAGTCATATAGAAGTTCCTGGCAAGGTGAAATGAGATAAGATAGTGTGTGCATACAGAGTGACTAAACCACAAACAATGTTGTCCAGGAGAACAAACTGGAATTAGAGGTACTTACAGGGGGTAGTAAAACAAGGGAACACATACCACCTACAATAAATACTAGTAAAAGTAAAATAATTTGGACCAAATATGGATTTGATATAACAATGGATAAGAAGTTCATAAGATACCAAGCAAACAGCATTTGTCCCTAATTACACTAGCTATGATTTTGTCCCGAAAGGACAAATCATCAGCTTGAAAAACTTGGTTGTATTAGCATAAGGTTTGCCCCACTCTCATTTGTTAAAAGTATTTTGAATGATAGGGAACGGTTGTGAATCAGTTGTTTGCTTACTGGATCATTAGAAATGTCTTTTTTTCTGTTTCATTTTTCTTAATACAGCTTTTTGTACAGTATTTCTTAGCTGATATTCACCTTTCCTGTTGTCTTTTGTTTATAATTTAGGTCAACCACAGTTCTAATTGGTTATATTCAATTAATTACATATTCAATTATTTTATTTTTTCACCTATTCCAATGATGTTTTTCATACATGGGGAGAGGTCACCATGGATTTCTGCAGATCTATTGCATTCTATCACTAAAGTCTTACTTTTGAAATTTGTTTCTGTTCCAGTGCTTTCAAAAAAAATTAAAAAAAAAAAGAAATAAAAAAGGATAGCATTTCAGCTATTGATGTGCTATAGTACCTGTCTCCCATGTTACTCACTATCATATCACATCATAAACTTCCCTGTGTCTTGCTTTTCATATACACACAGAAACCTGTTTGTTTCCTAGACTATGAAATGAATGGGGCACAGGTATATTCTTGTTCAGTATATTGCAAAGCATCTATCAGAGATGTGGTAGAAAAACAGTTTCTGTTGCTGGAAAATGCCAGTACCAGTATGCACATACTATGTCTTGCCGCTGATTGTCTGAAAAGGTAGCCACTGAAGTATAAGGATAAAAGAAATGGAACTATGAATATGCCTTAGCTTCTTTAGCTATTCAAAATCATTACTATAGTAAATATTTCAATCATTTTTTGACTATTTATATTCTTAGAGCTGTTTCTACAAGTAAACTTTCCATATTGTATCTTCATATGCCTGCCCATCATGATCAAAACCTGAACTGCACTATAGACTTTAGGACTGAAGGAGCTACATTAATGTAACTCTGAGCAATCACACCCAGGAGAGGGCTAAGGAATATTCATGATTTAATATGGCAGAAGCATGGTCATCCAGTTCCAATACTTTCCTCAGAAATCATCTCAAATCCACTACAGTATCTTTACTTGCCCTGACACTGCAATATTTTCAAATCAAGTCCTTTATTACTCTTTATATCAGCATCTAGTTAAGATTTCTTTTACATATTGGATTTAATTTGAGGATTGTTTTTCTTCCTTTTTTTCTCCATTGTCCTACACCTACAAAACCATCTGTTCTCTTGGCAGATGCATGCAAATTCTGTAATTGTTGTCATTCTTAGCATAGTGCAAACCATCCACAATTCAAAGGACAAGGCATGCTTTATTTGTGAGCTGGCCAAGTGTCTGTTGTTGTCAAAATTGCTTAACAAAACATTAACAGGAACAATATTTAATTTTCTGACTATTTAGGATATGCATCTGTGTTACCAGGATTAGAAGAGAGGATTTTTTTGAAACTACTAAATACTTTGTTTCTTTCTCATATATTTGTCTACTGTTTATGATATTAGTTACTTTCGTCTTTAGTAAATTTAGGGTTAGATTTTCTATTTTTCTGGAGGAGAAGGAGCCACTGACACCAGTCAAAGGTGGAAGATTGTTTGCTTATAAGACCAACCTCTTCCATATATGCACAAGCATATCCATGTCTCAGCTTGGGTTGGGAAGGAGAAAAAGGAAGCCAAGCTTTCAAACATGCACCAAAAAAAAAAAAAAAATCACATAACTTACCCTAAAAAAAGAAAGTCAGGGAAAGTACACAGTGAAAAACTGAATCCTTTTTCTTCATATTTCTACTTTCATTGAAAGCTAAAATCTGGAGGTGGTAGTAAAATAGAGGCTCACACAGAGTATCATTCTGACAATAGATCATTAGACTTTGAGGATTCCCTTCTTAATAGCATCACCCTTGGATACAGAGATGTCTCCCATCTTTCCTGTATTTTTTCTTCATATTTTAAAAATGAGTGAAGTTTTATTAAGCTGCAGATCCAGTTACAATAGGTATTTTAGTTCACTTTGTTGGGAAATTCACTCAGATTTTTGATACCTATAAAAGCTACAACAATTCACTGCAATTTCTATCTGAGAAAACTAAAATGAACATAGGTCTCCTTCAGGAAAAGAGACAAAAGTGACATAATGCACATGATATTTGACAAATCTCAGTTACACGGCAGTTTTCTAAGCTATAAACAGCAGTGTGCTGTCCATTTTTCCTATAGCTCCTTTCCCTTATATATATTTATTTTAAATTTTGTAACATATAAATAAGTGAAATTAAAAGACAGAAACTTGAAACAAAGATGTGAACAAGATGTATCATTCTGATCACTGAAATTAGTATGTACAATCTCTTAGGAAGTACTTAGCAATTTAGATATTGAATGGGGTGATGGCATTGCTGCTAAATTGAGAATTTGAATTTCAAAGCCTTCTCCAAAAGCCAATAATACAATTAGTGGAAAAACTCTTGATGTTTTCAACAAACTTTAGTTCAGTTCCTTGATGAATACCTGTTTATTTTTATAAGAGGCCCTTGGAGATCCAAAAGCTGTTCCATTTCAATTATCTTTATTTCTGGATTCTGATTTAAGGGTACAAAAATACCTTTTTGATCCCCCACTCTAACATCAAAACCCCATCTCAGAAAATATGGGAACTGCCAGAAATTTTCAGTAGTTTAATAGAAGACTTTTCTTTGGGCTTTTGTTATGGTTTGGTGTGTTTTATTTGGTTTGGTTTGGTTTTCTTTTTCTCCAGATTTTAAGCATTTAAAGGGTGAATGGCTCTGTCAGTTTAATCCACCATCTATAAAATGAATGAAGGAATATGTGCTCACCTCATATTTAGGGCTGAGGAACAAAAATTCTTCTATAAAAGGCTGGCTATGACATTTATCCTGGGGCAAACAGTCATTAAATTCCTATGAAGTGCTGCAACTTTTTAATTCTTCAGTGATTTCAATCCTATCCAGTGTTAATCCTCAGGATGTTATACTTAGACACACTAAATAGAAAAGTAGATAATAGAGAATTCAGGGTAGAGGGACCTCTCCAGAAGCTGCATTCTTCTGTCAAGATTCTTGATGTTCACTCCTCCCTGTAAGACAATCCAACACATTACAATAGTTACAGGATACAGGACAGCAAGACCATGGTAGCTATTAAAAGACAACTCAGTCATAATTCCTCCTTCTCTCCTTTTTCTAACAGCAACAGAATTTGAAAATGTATGAGCACCTTTGAGCAAGGATACTTAAGTCATCAAATAAGAATAGGCATCTTTGGTGGTGGAATATAATAAAAGAGGAAAAGACAGGCAGTAAATTACTGTCTTTAGGAATCTATTCAGCAAGGCTTTCAGAGAATGGCATTGTAAATGAACTCAGCTATTGCTGTGAACATCAATCTCTGTGAAAGCCTTGTACATGAACACTAACATCCACCTGGTGACACCCTGCTGGTTAAACAAACAGAGCATGTGAAAAAAAAGAGCATAAAAATCTAGCAGTGCTTGTTTAACTTCCATTTCTTTCTCTGATTGACATGAAGCCTCTGTACAGCCTACTGGGTTTTTTGCAGACAAATTATAGCCATTGTCCCTGAATCCAGGTCAGTGTGTGCCAATTTACCTGAGTACCTCATCTGTGGAGAAGAACATTTATTGAAAGTTTCTAGGGTAGTAACAGATCATTTCTCCTATTAAAAGTTTTGTTTGTTGCAAAGATTATTATGAAGTTTTCATGAGTTTTACTTCAGCACACACAGCTCACTCTCTGAAGCTGCTGGGAGTTATTTCTTCTGTGTATACATCTCCAAATAAGTGTCAGACAGCTTATAATATCTCCTCCACTACAAAGGCAAGGTTGAAGATAAAAATAAGCTTATTATGCTAAGATAGATCAATCCCTCTGTTCTTGTCATGGCCTGATGATATACAGTCCACATTAAAATCAGAGTGGCCAGAGGAAAAATGGTTTCTGATATGAATAAATTGCAGATTGGTCACCTGGGAACTAGTGATAAGTGGACCTGCAATATTTCACTCAGATCAGCAGTGATTCTGACTGAGGTTGAGTAAATCTGTATGGTAAGGAAGTTGCTAGGAACTTGAGGGTACAAAGAAACTTTTACAATTTTTTATTTTTTAACAGTTTTTAGTTAGCCATAAATTAAAAGAAACACAGTCAAATAGATGAGCTCTTATCTTAAGCTTTTCAGATGTATATTTCTTAAATCTGCCCCAGATTTGCATGGAAAAATTTTGGAAGAATAAGCTTCCCTGCTTAAATTTCTGACAATGGCAGTAATAAGAAAAGAAAAAAGTGGTTTCCTTTTAAGAAAGGTTGCAAATCCTCTTTTTTTTTTTTTTCCATAACATTATCCACCAAAATATCTTCAAACTATAATTATGAGATGACTAACTGGATTCCTTAATTCTTTGAAGCCAACAAAGAAAAAAACCACACTTTACACTATTCTAGAACTTTTCCTTAAAAGAGTATCAGGCACATGCACCAATGTTTTTGTCTTTTACAGCACTATGAGGCAGTGTTGCTAACTCACTAATGACAGAAATAAACAAAGGAAATTACTTAATGCTACTTATTATTAGGTAAGCAAACCAATACAATTATAACAACAAACTGTAAAATTTTAAAAGTAATGGATCATTAAGAGCAATTTATATATGTACTTTGCCAAGTATAATTTAGTTTTCATTACTAACACTCACAGCGCAAAGAGTGATAAAGCTTATTTAAAAAAATAAAACTGTTAGTGGAATATACCAAAACCATTCCTTTCTTTGCAAAGAGAATATTTTTATGTGTCCAAATTGAAAAATGCATAAATTAGTCAAATATAAAATTGGTATTATTCTGCTGCATATGCTTTTTAGAATGTTCAGTTCTTTCCTTAAAATGAGCCAATAATTTATATATATAAATCACAAAAGCTGGTGCAATTAATGTATTATCAAGCTTTGTAATGGTGATTGTGACATCAAAGTGCATTAGGTGAAACATTACTGTCATGGAAGTAGGTATTAAGATAACCAGTGCCCTTTCTTATGTAAAATTAATCTTTGATTTATCACTAACTTTAAGGTAAAGACTTTAAAGGCCAGCAATACAGAATGGAATGTGAAGAATTTGAGTTATATTTGCTAGTAATGAGCCTAAAATTTGTCTAAAAACTGAAGCAAGAGACCTCTTGACAAGGTTCATGGCCTTCCTGGATGAATATATAAACATGACAAACCCTAAGATGAGAGTGAGTTTTCCCGTAATTCACTGACAGGAAAATGTCAGTCTATCTGAAGGGCTACTACTGCAGTATTGTTGGAAGAGACTGTGCAGGCAGTAATACAGCATGTGGGCTTTCAGTTCTGTGGGGCTTAGTATGAGACTGGTTTATGTCAAGAACAGAACCTCGTGGCTTTAATTAGTTGCCAGGTGTTCACAGCATTACCACATACTGTCGTGCAGTTCCATTAAAGGAAAGCTTTAAAGCATCTGCAGAGCCATCAAGAGAAAAGTGCACAGCACCTGCCCACACTTGTTCTTTTCAGAGTGACAGGAAACCTACACTGAACTCATGAAAAACTATAAAAGGAATGTTTATATGGATTGTATGTTGCCTCAGAAATCTGCAATGGTATCAGGGCATGAAACTTATGATGTGCTCTTTAATGTGTAAGCCATTGTTTCGTGTCAGTGCCTAGAAGACAGTCATAGGGTACACACTGCTGTTCAGATTTTGAATTTGGTGACAGAAGTCTGTCATATCAGGGAACTGAGAAGGCTTTAACAAAATTACAGTTATCTCTTGCAGTCTGTTCAGTCTTGATGCATCAAATAACTCATTGAATTACTTGAGCCAAAGACAGATAATAATTAATATTATGCTTTGGAACATAAATAGGAGTAAAGAATATAAACAACAATAGCAGTAGGAGTGATAGAGAAAAACAATTAGAAAGCCAGTAGCTGCTTGTAAGTTTTAGTGATTCCAACTTGGCAGCAAACTTTTAAACTTAAACATCTAATTTCATGGTAGTTAAAAAATAGGATTTATCCAACGAATTTAAAGACAAAAGTCTCAAATCCCAAAACTCACAGATTTGTAAGGGAAATTTGTGACAGCCAAGAAAGGAGGAATTAAAAGAAGTAGCATGCAGTTTTGGACACTGGATACTTTTCAGAAGTATGTTAAATTGCATAACTCTTCTAGAGAACTTGGTGTCTGAACAAAGACCTGAGCTAAATCAGAATGGAAGCACCATCATAACCTACAAAGGAAAGAGAGATACATTCCTACTAGCTTCTAATGTGCATTCAGAATACTTTGGTGATGTCATTTGGGTTATTTTGGCCCTGAACGTACATTACTGAGAAAAGAATGTGGTTGTTCAGATATAGTTTTGAATTTGAAAAGTTTAAGACATAAAACGAGTGTTTAATGCCTCCTAGTTTAAATGACTGAATTTTTCTGCTTTATGAGTTGGGAAAATTTTAGGCATATTTCAAAACTGGTTATAATTATACATTGACAACTAATTCAGAAATTAGTAAAAATCACAAGAATTCTAGAATAATATCAAACATCTACTGCATCCTTAAGATATGTACAATTAGGATTTTCCTCTAAAGTTCCAGGAGCATCAGTACAGGGATTAAACTGGTTCTAGATCATAGGCCACCTGTACCATCAGTGCTTCATTCTAGGAGAATGAAGCCAGAGACTCCTGTGCCAAGAGCCAACCATACAATATAAATAACTGTCTGTCCCATAGTGACTATAGATTTCCCAACTCTCTGCCTCCTCTGCTCCACAAGTGCCAACTACATTTTCCTCTCACCTCACCTAATAAATTGGCATAAATATTCTTGATCTATACATATCTTGAAATTTGCTAATCTTATTCCAGGCTTCAAGAAGGACTCAGATTCTTCAAAGTTTGCCTGCTTTTTTTCCAAATATATGCAGATGTTTTAGTAAGAGATATTACTTTTCCTTGTAAACTTTGCCAGAACCAGTTGCATAAGCTGATATATCAGTTACTTCAAGGGACTAGAAAAGAAAGATCTATGACAGAAAGGGCACACTGCCAGGTAGAGCAGATATGGTAGTGTAGAGAGAGATGTAATGGGTGAAGGTTGCTTGAGAGCAACAGTGGACTAAATAGTTAACATTTGCTAATATTTTTGTGTATAGCAGACTTAAGAGATGAGCCAGCTTGTGAAATAAAGCAGACTGCTGCTATAGGACTTGGATCTTACTTATAACAGATGAGAAAACACTATATAGTGACCAGAAGGTAATAAAATATTTGAATAAAGCAAGATAATTTCTGCTTTGACAAAGGTCTTCCTTTGTCAGGCTAAGCAAATGTTACATTTTTAAAATAAAAACTTTATATGGAGGGCCCCTAACTACATATTTGTTGTTTCTGGGTTTCATATGTTCTTCATTCACGTAAATTAAATTGTGGGGTTGAGTCTTTTGAACATATCTGGTACTAGTACATGCTCAAAGAAAATAAAATTCACAATCCTCATACATGAAGCATCAAAATGCTCTACCCCTCAATTCATAAAAAGAAAGTGATAAAGAAAGTATTGTAGAGGAAAATTAATTTCTGCAAAGTGCTTATATACTGTAGAAAATAAATAGTCCTGTCTACTGAATGTGTTAAATAACCACGCAGAATAAAAGCATCATCCATTTTGAGCACTAAGGACAAACCAATATAGCCAATAGCTGCTAAGAAGCATCATCTCTCCTGTGTACTGTGACAGGAAACTTTCTCAGTTTTACAGATTGCAATTCTGTGTGAAATATGTATATAGAAGTCCCATTAAAGATTGCACAGGAAACTTATTTGTGAGGCATGTCAGATTCTGACTTCTGGATTTTCTTTAGGAATTGCTGGTTAGTTTTGGTTTGTTTTTTGGGGGGAATTTAATTCTCACTACCAAAAAAAACCCCGACCCAACACAAACCAAACCAAAAAAACTTCAACAACAACATCCAAAAAAAAAAGAAGCTTGTTTCATAGGCTGATATCTGGTGGTGTTGATCATTAATGGCTTACAGAAGCTAACAGCAATTCTGCATGTTTCAATGTCAATCTCCTTTAGCATATAGTACTCTTTTTTCTCTATGGAAAATGTTAGATCTGTGCTTGGGCTTTTAGACAGAAAGGTGAAAAAACCACATTTTATTAATGCAAGATTATCCAGCCCCAAGTACAAGAGCCAATGAATAATTCTTTAAATATCTACTTGGTGTCACATGAAATGTTAGCAGTTCGGTAGCTACTACCTCTCTGTGTAAGAAATAGCTCTTGACAAATGAGCACCTGTCCTTCAAACAGCAGATGATACTTTCTGTAAATTGATCTTTTATCTAGTGGTCTTTACAAATCTAAAGCTAGAGGTATATTGAACTAAACTGAGTGTCAATAAGAAATAAAATCTAAAATCAACAGTAGGTAAGGGTTAATCCTGTTGACATGCCATGCTACGGTTCTATACTTCTCAATATGACTATTAGAAAAATATAACAGTATAACAGAAAGGACAAATCAAGGGCTGTGCTCAGTAAATACTGATCTATACTCTAGCTAAAAATGCTGACTTCTTTTAGTGTGTTCATTAATATATAATATTCTCCAAGCTTTTGTGAGTTTTGGGACAGAGCCAGAAATAAAGCTTCAGCTCTCATTCGCAGAAGCTCAGGAATCAATCCACACGTCTGGTACATGCTTTGCAGTCCTCCTTCAAACAATGTCCACTATCTGTATGTCTGTGGATAACATCTTCCTATTTCTGTCAGAGACTCCATAAAAGTATTTGAAAAGAAGCCAGAGGAAAGAAGGAGTCTATGAGAGTCAGAAAATGGATAAAGTGGATATAGTTAGAGAAAAGCACAAATCAACTGGAATAAAGTAATTAATAAATTTTCCCTAATTGTTAAATATCTCTTCTAAATCCAGAGAAGTGATAACTGTAATGGTCTCTCTACAAATAAACTGAAGTTACTATATTTGAAAGAAAATAGGCTGCGAGTGGGACAGCAGACCCAGAGTGACCAGGCTGAGGTTGACCTCTTCTCCCAGGCAACAAGTGATAGGACAAGAGGACACAGTCTCAAGCTGCACCAGGAGAGGTTTAGGTTGGACATTAGGAGGAATTTCTTCACAGAAAGTGTGATTAGACATTGGAAGGGACTGCTGAGGGAGGTGGTGGAGTCACCATTCCTGGAGGTGTTTAATGAAAGACTGGGCATTCCACTTAGTGCCATGATCTATTTGACAAAATGATGTTATGTTATAGGTTGGACTTGATGATCAATCAACTAGTTTCTAAATTAATTGATTCTGTGATTCTGTGAGAATTAGGAGTTGAGTTTGTGTGGTCTCTCCAGAAGCTGATAAGTATTGAAGAAGTATCTGTGGGTGTTCAAACAATCAGAAGTAAATTCTGAAAATATGTTCTGTTCCCAAGTCCTCTGAAATATGTAAAATTTTATATTTGAGGATTATGAAAAGTAGTACTACATTCAGAAGGGTAGCTATCTAGACATCACAGAGTTGAACATATTAGGCATGTTATGTATGAGATTACTTCTTTCACTGTAAAGACAAACTTACTTATCTCTTGGCCATTTTCAAACCACCTTTTAAATCAAGAGTAGTGTGTATGTTCCTTGCCTACCTTCCATCCATATAGCTATTACAAACATAAATCAGGACACCATTCACTACACAGAAAAGAACACAGGAAGAAATCCCACATCCCATGAATTACTTCATTGCAATCTGTTTATTCCTTGGTCTCAGAATTTAACTAACTGTGGTCTACCACAATTTGCTTACAGTTGTCAGAAGACAGAACTATGAACCTGAGTTTCACTCCCTCAAAAAAAAAAAGGCAAATTACAGGTAAAATAGACATAACATATGCTAATTACAGAATAATTATGTGAGTCTGAGGACTTCAAATACTGGGAAAGGGGTATAAAATGCAGGTAATGCAGCAGAAATACACACCTAGCTACAAGGTAAGTTTCAGGCTTTCTTCTTTCTTTTTCTTGAACACAGTCCTGAGACTTTACCAGCAAAGCTCTCTATTGGATTAATGTGCAATTTTTTTTATCTACTTGATCAATGAGTTGCACAGATTATGCTTTCCTATTGTCAAGCTGAATTGAAGTAAACTAGTTCATCTGAACATCATTCTCAAGAGATTGGAATGATCATGGCCATATACTTGACTTATTGGCTGATGGAAAACCTTAGAAGACTGTAGAGATCTGACAGAGCCCCAGGAATCATCTTTTAATTGCTGGAAATATGGAATTTGGGGTAATGCCTTCTGTGACCAAATATTCAATATTTTCCAAAGCAACAAAATGTATTTCCATCATGGAGGGAACTATGATTATTTGTTTTTAATTTTGCGAACAGATTTTATCTAGTTAGAGAGTCAATAAATTATGAACTTTATGGTTAATGCTGATGAGGAGATAAAGCCATTCCACTCACTGTGTAAAGCTGTTGAAGAGTACTTAATAATTTGTTATTAGACTGGATTTGCTGTTTTAATGAGTGCTTAATTCTGATTCTTCTCAAGTTATCAGTTTGTCTTAACCATTCTTTTATACAGTATTTTGCTTTATGAAGCATTTGGCATCTAAGAGAGAATAGAGATTTTAGTAAAAAGAACATACCTGAGTAAGAATAGATTCCAGAGATCAGTTAGCAGGAGAGCAAGGAGAAAAAAAAAAAAGCGTAGTGACTTTTTCACTGTGGTAAAATCCAAGTAGTATTGCTCATGCTTCCTTTCAAAACCTTTTTTTTTTTTACTGGTCTGGAGTAAAAAGAAAGAAAATTTCTTACATATCTAACTTTCTCTTTTGCTTTCAATTTCCCTTTGATTTCAATACATATTTTAGAAACTTAGTAATACAACTGCATTATGAGCATGACCATGAACCACTGGAGACTTCCTTACGAGCCTTGCCAACAGGAAAGAGATGTTGTCTTAACTGATGTCAGGGTATAAACTCCCTCAGTTTCAGAAGCTGTTGCTGTGTCACTGACTTAATGAACAATCTTAAATTCAACAAATTAGATCTCAGTGTTCAACATAGAAATCAAATTCAAGAGCAGAAGTTTGTGTCATCTTCAGATTAAAACCATAGAAATGACATTTAGATTGTCTGAGCTCCTATACTGTGACACAATTATGACTCTGATAGATTGCAGGTCTACATCACTGAGGGATAAAAAGGTGGAAATGACTTTAAAAAATATGGACACTAGTGTATATTCTAGTTCTAAGGAGACATGATGCTTCACAGGTAGGAAACATTGTTAAACATTAGTGGCTGCCTTGATGCACTTTCCGTATATGTTTCAAGAAAACTCATATTTAGATTATGAATTTAGTTTAGAACTACTGACCTCAGTGCAAAAGGAAATGTGAATAAAATTTCTTTAGGTAATTTAAATCAACTGAGAATTTAAACCTTGGAATACTAGTGAAATCATTCTAAACTAGAGTGCAATTCTGAGACAGATTAAGCAAGATGTCATCTTTTTCAGGTATTCAATACTGTGAATTGCAATATAGTGTTTGATTTAGTGAAGTATAACTTAGTAGAAGCCTGGAGGAATACTGAATAATACCACACTGAGACAGACCTGCAAGGAAGAATATGTCTTCACCTCCCTGGTTCTCTTACAATATAAGCAGAGTGCTCTTCATTCCAATAAAAGGGATTAGCTTTCCTTCACATGTATCTGAAATTATAGGACAAAATTGTCTCAAGAGAAGGAATGCAGTATTGCATATGAAAAGAGACAAAAGGATGCTCAGACTCAAAAACTTATGAGCGGTTTTACCTGGAAGAATAATAAATGACACCAGCAGTTCACAGCCCTGAATCTGTTTATTCCAAGACTTTGCACTTGCTTTTCAAACACAAATAATGTAGTTAATATAACAAGGCCTTTTCTCCTCCAAGTTATGTTAACAGCTTGTAAGAGACTGAAAAGCTCTTAAACATAGTCAAAATCATAGAATGACTTTTTGTCAAACTGCAGAGAAGCAACTGCCCATCTGTGACGGCCAAAGTACCCCCACCCACACTCCTACATGTCCCACTCACCCCTTCCCTTCCCCTGAATATGTGTCCTGACTGGAATTTGGACTGTGACAGAAGCTTGAGATAAGACTATTGTCCAATTATCTCACATATATGGAGAACTAAATAAGGCTCAGGGAAGAAGAATGAATCCACAAAGAAAGCCAAACTCAGGTAAGAATCAGTCCTAGTTGGTGGGTGGTGGAGGAGGGTTTGGGTAAGTGATGGCAAAATCTGTCCACTGGAAACAGGAGTAACACCACCCCCTCACCACCACCCTGGGAAGACCACATACACACAGGACATTCATATGAAAGTCAGTTAAAAAAGGGTCATAAACCATCAAGGACTACCAAAGCACCCCCCCCCAGACTCATTCCTGAGGCCTTCCGTCACCAGAGGACTGCATATGATCCAAGTGAGGTAGCAGTTGCAGAATCTGTGGCAAGAGACTGCAAAGCTTCCTCCCACCAGGGGATGTGCCTGGGCATCTTCTGAATGTATATTAATCCATTGGACTCTATGCTTTGAAGGGCTCTCACTACTGAGGCTAGAGGAAGAGGACCTATGGGACATTGTCGGGTTCCACGAAGTGGTGATATATTTTCCACTTAATCTCTGTCATTCTCCTTCTTCTCCCCCCCTCCTTTTCCCTATTTCTTTCTATCTCTCTCTGCCTCACATTTACTGTTAAATAAAACCCATACTATTGGCATCTGGTCTTGTTTGCACCTTAATTCAGGCGTTTCTAAAAATTTTAATATTTTAATAATTTTAATAACTATCATAACACAGCTCCATGCTCAGCATGTGACAGGCTGATTAGGAAAACATTTATCCATCTGTAAGGTATTACTGCTACTTTTTTTTGATAGAGAAAATAGCATTAGAATATTCTGCATGTTTAGATACTAATTGGAATGTGTTTTCCAAGCCTTCAGTTTTTCTATTGATATTTAACCAGTAATAGTTTTACAGCATTTGACTCTCATTCATATCTCAGTACTGCAAATTCTGTCTGTTTACTTTTCTAGAATCTTTTCAATCCTTGTCTGGATCAAAATTATGGCATGTCTATGCTAATTCTTAAAGATGCTCAGGCTCTCAGGTGACTGGAATGATAAGCAGGTCATCTTTTTAACCTATATGTTAGTATGAAGTTTTATCTCTTCCATTAGGTGCTGGACAATGGATGCCAGCTCTCTTATGTTTTATTCATGTTCTCCTCAGATCATGAAGTTTTTCTTCTGTCATCTGGATGTTTCTGACATCACACTCCTCACTGTCTCTTTCTAAAGGTTCTGTAATATGCTTTCCTATTACCTGTATATACATCATGTACAGTTTTTCCATACAGCCATTTAGTGATGGAGAATAGCAGCATGTTGCTTACAGGGTGCATGAACAGTCCAATTACATGGTGTGAGGACTCGGACCACGCAAACTCCATCATCTCTACAAAAAGCTGTTTGACTTGTCTTGCATAAAAGATCTCTCTGTCCACTCTATAACATACGCATTTTTCTTGAATTCTGGCAAAGCTTCAGTTTCTAGGTGCGCAACTCACTGATTTCACAGGCAGAAGACTTGATTTGGATTTTCACTGTATTTTGTTATTGTTGCTGCTGCTAAGTCTCCCAATCAAAAAGTACAGTTTTTAGATCATCTTCACTTTTCTTCCTTTCAGTGAAGTTTGTTTGTATTCTGCACATCACCTTGAAAATCAGATACAGAAGCAAATGTAAGATGATCCTTCTGAAGTTTTCTTTTAAAAAGAAGTGGAATCCACCTTTGATGATTTATTAACACAAACATTTGTAAGCTGTGGCTGTGTTGCAGGTTGTTCATTATGTTCAGTATTGAAAAATTCTTGCTAGTACCTATACCTGCCTCATGGAACTTTAGTGAATGAGGTACAATCACAGACTTGCCCCATTTGCCTCCTTGCTGAGATAAAACCTGAAGTAAATGTCTAGAGAAACCCTTGTGTGTAATACTATGGTAGTTTAAATTCCCTTCTGCTAAATAAATCCCCCTGAACTGATAGATAATTATGATCTAAAATTAACTATTGATAAAATCTGACTCTCTAGGGTGATAACTAAATATTAAACTATCTAATAATGTTTTTAATTTTTTTCCAAAATGGAAAGAACAAAACAATGCATCTTGGGAATGTTCTCTGAGTTGCAGAATTTGTGATTCAGGAAAGAAATCAGGAAGTATTGGGGAGAAACTTTAAAAGAAACAAAATGTTCTGACCTGGTCCCAAAAAACTTCAATATAACAAAGAAATAGAATCAGTGGAAATCATACAAGTGTTTATTATTTCATTCAAGTATTTTATATTTTCATGTTAAATGAGAATAACTTCAGGAACAACCATAGAACTGACTGAGACATGAACTGTGATCCCAAAATACCTTCCAGGGTGGTTCATTTCGAAAGAGTAATGGTTCCAGACAGTTCAAACATGTCCACTGCTGCAAGCTACCCAAAACCAGTTCAGAGAGAAAGTGGGGAAAATTCAATGTTTGGTTTTGCCTGGTATTATCTGATCAGAGCCTGCTTTCTTCCAGTTTTTTATGGGGATTACAGAGGCTGTTGAAATTCTGTCAAAATTAATAGGGACTACCTTGAAGAGGAAAAGATTTGTAGTGAATGCAATACCTTCCTCCAAAAAATCTGTGACCTCTTGCGAGAGCTGCTGCTGACTTCTGAGTTAGATTGTCATTCCTGGTGGTGAACAGGGCAGAAACATGGGCAGGGAAGAATGAAGACAGGAAACAATGTGAAACACTTGCATCTGCATGCAATAGGCCAGTGCCTACCCCATCTCTTGTCTCTATGAACAGATGTTAACTCCTATTCCAAGACACAGAGATGCCCAGACAATACAAAGCAGTAAGCAATGACCAACTATACCTTTACAACAGAAGATTGACTCAGATGTCACTTTTCTCACTAGTGGGGAAATTAACTTTGTGCATAGTAGTATAGTGTTTAGCAGGAATTACAGCATAACAAGTAAAAAAGAAACAGAAAAGAAACAACATTCTGTCAACAGTAACATGCAGGTATCAGTCAGCAATCTCAGTCCGACAAAACTTCGAGAAAATCTTGTCCAAAAAACACAACAGTTGCATATATGGAATGCAGTAGGAATATTAAACTAAAAAACCCCGACCAAAACAAACAAACAAACAAACAAACAAAAATGGCTAAAATAAGGAGTGAAAATTTTAGCTTGTTAAGCAGTTTGATGAAAAACAAGAGAAAAACAAAGCCTCAAGCTTCTACTCATAACTTATTACCTTTTCTCTTAAGCAATTGCCTTTGTTTTAGGAAGGGCTGCCCCTGATTTATACCAGTGTAACTGAATATGAGTTCAAAAGTTTTTAACTGGACAACTTTTACGACCACCATTTCTGAAGCTCAGATTATAGAGAAAAATCAGATCTTTCATCCCTCTCTCCCCTTTCTTCCAGGTCCACCAAATGATTTTCCATAACTCTTAAGCTTCCTGTGAAATAGATGAAATAGTATTGGTGTAAAAAATAAAATAAATACAGAAAAAGGGAAAAATTGTTTTATCCATATTCGTCTTGAACAGTACATTAAAGAAATGGCTTTACTGGAACTTATCTGAACTCTGATATCTAAGCATACAGTAGAAAATGACTCTGCATAGCTACTAAGTACATGACTAGCTGAATTATCTTTCCACTACACAAAAGTTTAATAAAGTAGACTCTTGGAGACAAAAAAGAAAAAAATAATAAAATCCAGATACAATTATTTAGCTTTACCTTCATCACTCCAAACTGTACTGTTCCTTTCAGCAGTACATTAATTAATTAATCATCACATGTGTATTTTGCAAAAGAATTGAACACACATACAAATCAACCATTTATACATCTTCCTGGCAGCATAAATCATTTAAAATAAAATATATTGACATTTATTTTTATCATTTTCCCTAATTTACAAAATTTCACTGAAGTTTCACAATATAGAGAGCAGAGGCAAAATTCAATAGAAAATTCAGGTAATTTACATATATATATTTTCAGTGATTCTTTTATAATCTATGAAGGTAATTATCAGTGAACTGCTATAGATAATTTCCCCATAATTTTCTTCCTCCTACATCTTGTATTATAATTACTTTCATCCTCCATACCAGGTGTGCCAGTGTCTGTCTTCCTGCTCCTCCTCCTTCCTGGATGGAGAGAGAGAGAAAAGAATATATTAAATCAAGTGTAGAGCTAGTTTTCATTTTGGTGGTTAAGGCTTTTTATTAAAAAAGAAAGAAAGGGAAAAAAAAAATTTCAAGTGTGAACCCAGAGCACTTGTGTTTATTTATTCTCCTCAATGTGAGCTCAGATTCTAATTCCAAGCTAAAATACAGCCTCACATCTACCCAACATCTCTAGGATAAACATTAGATGTTTGGGTGGTGGTCAAAATGGAACAAAACTGTATTTGGATTTCTGTTGTGCTCCCCTCATGAACCTCTTGATAAGAAGTTATAAGAAAATGTACAGAATCAAATCCTGCTTTTTAACATGATTGTCCCAGTTCCTCCTATTGTCCCTCTCTGCTCTTCCCACACTCAGTTTCCAAGCTCCATGGGGATCCCAAGTTTTTTGCATTGTATCTATTCTCTTATGGACATCTCACTCTGATTTCATTGCCTGAGCCTTTATACCTGCAATGCTGATTTTAGTAGTGTTAACTGAGATTTCCCTGTAGGATACTCAATCTACCTTTTGGTCAAATTCTTCACGGATTATTTGCTCTTTGATCTGGTTGCTAATATAATTTATTTTCCACAGTTTCTATAATCAAGCTATTTTATGGATCCAAAATGTGTAATATATTTATTTAACAGTTAAACACATGCTAAGTATTTTTTCCTGCTCCATGCTTAGCCTCCAGGCTCACAGCAAACTACTTCTGGGTGTTGTTCCTTCTGTTGGTAGAGGTAATCTTTGATGGAGAAAATGAAAGGGCTTTTCTTGAGTCCATGTTAAAGATATGGTTCCCAACATATCCCACATATTCATCATTGTTCATCCAAGAAATACAGTCACAATCAGAAGTTTTAGATAACAGTTTGTGTATTTCATTGCAATACTGTTGGATCTGGTGTGGGGCACAGCAAGTTATGGAACTAGTCACAGCTTTACACAAGTCAGTGAAGCTAGAGGCAAGATAGATAAGTAGTAGATCACTAAAGATTATTATATTTAATTTTATTTTATGTTCTCAAATGACTTTCTCTTAAAAAAAATAACAAAACAACAAAGTGTATGTAGCTGGAGAGGAATGGAGTTTTGATGTCAGTCTCATACACTGTAGTTGTCAGACACATTCAAGCGGACCTCCATCGTCTTTTTCTATTAAACCAAAGCACAGATATTACAGCTAATGAGCAGGAAAGATGGGGGACCAGAACTAGTATTCAGTTCTGGTTAGCAAATCAAATCAAAAAGTGTTAAGAGGAGTAGAAAAGACTCATAGGTGTTTATGAAGTGACTCATAAGGGGTTTTACCTTTGTCAAATGCCATTATCAAAATTAATTTGACAAAGAGGTGTGTATATCAAACCTCTATTAGCTTTTATGCATGTATTATAAAAGCTTTTATAAAAGAAAAAAATGATCTAGGGAAAAGCAGCTTATCTTACAGACAAATGAGAAAAAACAAGCCTTCAAGAAAAAATTATAAATGGTGGTAGAAGAGGTGGGAAGAGTTTCAACAAGCTGCAGATACAGAAAAGGTCACATATTTCTATAGGATTCAAAAACAGTCTGTTCTCTTAAATCAGTGGCATTCTACATATCTGTTGAAGATGACCAGGTTCCATTAAGAAAAAATATGAACTTGAGTAGTACTGATGCAGATGCTTTGATGTTTTTCTAAACTATTTGTATGGCAACTGTAATGAAACTTTTGATAAAATTCCACTGCTCTACGTAGGAGCCAGCCAGCAAAGCAACAGCTATTTTCAGTCTCTTCAAGGGATTACACAGTTGTTGCTGACCAAGGAGGTCTGATGTTATTCTCACCAATTTATAGCAGTCAAACACCCCAAGATAAGATTAAATAAGGAGATAATGACCTGGGAGTTCAAGTTTGCCAGCATCATTGACCTCTCCAAACAAAATATCACCAATCATGCTGTGATAAATGATGGACTTGCTTGCTCTGGACTTGCTTGTTAGACTTGCTGTTGTCTGCCTCCTGAAAAAAATCTTTCCAGGAAAGCAGGCAATGGAGGTAGTATTGGTGTTACTCAAAAACCACTCCTGTATGTCAATTCAGCTTTAATGATAAATTAAATTCAGCCTAATATGATTTATACATCTGAATAGATGCAAGAAAGTTTTATTCCATTTGAGGAGTGGAATAAAAATCCTTATGTAATCACATACAACCTGACCAGAGCATATTATCCTGTCAGCCCAGAAGACCTCTTTAGGTTTCTGTAGGACTTCGACTGTACATCCAAGCACATAAATGTTTGCCTATCTTTTGGAGTTATGGTGCAGAGGATCCTCAGTGTAAAAGGCTTGGCAGATTCTCTAATTATAAAAAAATTCAGTGAGCAAACCATATGCTCTCCTTGTCCTTGCATATAGGTACACAATGGTTTTAGGGACAAAGAAAAATAAAAGCATCTTTATTCAACTTTGCCTATTGTAGACTCTTTGTGCTATTCCAAATCTGCCGGTGTGTATTTTAGACACTACTGCAAGTTGCTGGTAAGCACTCTTGTAGATGTCCAGTCCATTTCTGTCTGTTTTGATCACACTGCCAAGTGGTTGTTTGGCCATTAACATAAGGAAAACAAAAGTCTGTTCCAGCCTCTTCCTGCTAAAAGAGAAGTTGAGGCCTTAAAATACACAGAAATAATAGAAGAATTTTGCTACCTCAGAAGTCTGCTGTCTGAATCACCATATGACACTGAGGACAAAAAGAATTGAAAGAGCCTCTGGAAGACAAAACCAGAATAACTACAATGAAAGTATCTCTCTATAAACAAATGTAGATATGTACCATACAACTGCTGTTACTACCCTAACGTGTAGCTGCAAAATCAAGATATGTTACAGTGATTGTTTCAAGGGACTCAGTCAACTGTGCTGTCTTTCTGCCTTTTCTAGAATAAAATCACAGGATTTATTATGAAACTAGAGTCTTACAGAATTATAAAACATTTATCACTGACACAATGTAGCTTCATTCTTCACTTCAGGGTGCATGTGGTAGAAAACACACTACCCAAAGCCACTTACAGAATCATTTAAAATACAAGGAGTAGGCTAATCTCCCCTCCTTGCAAAGACATGCTTAGTGACGATCTTGAATATAAGTTCAGTTCATTATCACAGAGTTGGATAGAAATAAAGATCATCAGCTGCATTGGGAAGTATATGCTTATTGTGTCAAAATTAATAAAGGAAAAAGTCAGAATAATGTTATGTGTCACAAAGACATGAGAGAAGCACAGAAAATGACTACAGGTGTGTAGCAAAAAATTGACAGTTTATCTATGGTAAAAGACATATGCTAAATTATCACACATATAAACTCACAAAAACTTCATCACCATTTATTGGTACACATTACAACCTGTACTTCTGCTTCAGAAAGAATTCTCATTTTGTTTGGAAAGTGTGGCATTCTAATATGTCTCTAAAAGGACAGAAAAATCAGTACCGATCCTGAAACTCTTTCAGATTTTATTACTCACCCTGTTAAAAATCATTAAGCTTGAGAACAATGTCTTTACTCTGTGGAAAGTCTTAATATTTTTTTTCCTGATGGGGACATTGTCTCTGCATATAATTCTGGTATTTCACAAGTCTGGGCTCCAAATACACAGAAAGATCTTTTTAAGAAACTTTAGATATTTTTAAGTGGCATTAGTATAACATATACGTCTTTCAGTTTCTTGCAATAAATAAAGCACCTGGCTTCACAGGTGGGGGATAAGGACATGGTTTCTATATTTTTTTATTTATAATTCCTTAAAACACATTCATAAAATAGTTCACTTTTCTTTCCTGTAATATACATGGCACATCCAGATTGCTTGTAGTGTGGGAGAGTTTTATAACTGTGTTAATGCCCTATTGGGACAACCTGTATAATTTTCTCATGGTTTTGCCATTTATGAGTGCCATGAGTGCTTCCCAAAAAAAAGATTTGATGGTGTATGATGTTGGAACCTTCCAGCCCAAGCCATTCTCTGATTATTTGTGCACCTGAGAGTCAAGGTACACATGTCAAAGCTGAGAAAAAGCAGTAGAGTGAAATGGCTAGTTGTGTGAGCCAGTATAGCACATTTTGATCTGTCAGCAAATAGTAACATGTTAAAAGACAACGTTAAGGTTATCATTACCTGATGCTCCTAGGTTCTTGTTTTGCATGAGGGGAGGACAAACAGGTTTCTGTCTTCCAAGGCTTTTGCTGAAAATAAAACGGTGCTGGGAAGCCAGTCATACAAGCTTCTCAAGTTTGGTCATTATTTTTATGGGTGACAAGATGATGAGGCAGTTTGCCATACAGACTATTGGCTGTGGCATAGAAGCCATGGCATTTGAGTGTGCCTCTGCTTTCCTGCGTTAAATGGAACCATGCTACATAAAGCAACTTGAAATCCACACACAGATGGATTTTTTAAGAGGTCAGTATTATTATTAGTGAGATGCCTGGTGTGTAGAAGGAATTTCATCTCAAAGGGCTATGGACATGAAATAGCTGGAAACAATTTTATATCTGGGCTATTGATACTGGTAGGGCCCAGCCTGTACCCTAAAGTAGGACTTTGTCAGATTGTTGGCTATCAAAGACGTCTGAATAGCAGCAGGTAAGGGGTAGACTGCTGGAACATTGGTCATATCAGCTGCATTTTAGGCAGTCCAAATAGTTTCTCTGGAAATTTAGAAAAGGTTTTCAGGGGAAAAGGAATTATGACATACTCCACAATGAAAGTAGAATAATTTAAAATAAATCGCATGACCCCGACCTCAATGAGGCAGATATTCTCCCAACAATGAGATAAAAATGGGTCACTGGAGGAAGAAGGAAAATTTCTTTATTTAGAGAAAACACTTCCAAAATATAAACCTTTATTAATCTATGTTGGCTCCCAGTTCTGGATGCCCAGAGTAGAAATGCCTGTGTGCTCATCTCAAAAAAGTCCTTCAGCATAAATACATCTGTGATTCCAGTTGCTACCCTGGTGCAGAGCAGACACAGAGAAGTGCAGGTTGTGTTTTATGGCTTTGGCTGCTCAGGTCCAAAAGGTCTCCTTTTGTTTCTACGAACAGAATGATTTGCTCTAAAAAAAAATTTGCAAACATTGCCCAGCTGCTTGAGCACATCAAAGGAGAAGAAGCTGGATTATACATCTCTTCTGAAAGTATTTTGGGTGCTCCTACTCATGACAACTGGACTACCACAGCAAATGTCATTTCCCCTGCTGCCATCAGCTTCACTGTTCCACTTTGCAATTGTACTTCTTTGGTCCCTGAGCACCTACAAACAACTATTTATAGCCAATACAGCCATAGAGCATAGTTGTAGTTTACTGTCACTTTCCAAAAGGGCAATCATTTGCAGTTTAGAACTAGACTTCTTTTGTTTTTTCTTTGCTTTGTTTTAATTTAAGGACTAGTACTGCTAGTAGTGAATGTTGATATAATTAACAAATTATGAAAAGTTTAATGTTAATGAGAAAGCAAAAAGCAACAAAACAAATGTGATTATAAAAAATGAGATTCATCTAAATATGGGCAAAGCTTTAGTTATATCTACTCCAATATTTCTTGTGTTCTAGTAGCTCTATACCAAAAAAACACTTTTTAGATAAATTTACTGCATCCAAAGCTCAATAACATTCTTCTTTCTTTACTGTAAGAAAGTTAAAATGTTGCCTTCAGTAGCACTTTCTGTGTGAAATCACAATTTTCATTTTACTATTAAAGTTTTGTCTCATTCATATTACTGTATGTTTTGTCTCATTCATTCTTTTGAATTTATTGCAAACTCCATGGTAAGAGGTGAGTGGAAAGAGTCTTTGTAGAACTGAACAAGCAAAATTAAACACACACATATATACATAATTTATATCTGCAATTTTACATATATGTACATATTTTCTAATTATAGGTGAGAATTCTACTTTTGAGAATGTTAAATTGTAAGGAAATTTTCATAACTAAAACATTAAAATAATTTTCTTAAGTTTTACAGCATTTTTTATAGTAAGGAAAAAGACGCTTAGGATACAAACGAAAATGCACCATCCAGAAATATTTTCCTCTTTTTACCTTTATCCTCATTTTCTTTTTAGCATTAAGCCTTTGTGATCAACTATCTTTCACCTATTGCACAGTGTTGAGTGTTGCATAAAGGATAATAAAGCGTTAAATACCATAGTTTTTAACAGGTATTTACAATCTTACCTCTACATCACTGCTACAGAAATAGACATTGCAATGTTATGGGGTACTGTAAGATTTGTCAGCATATGATTGTGAAAGTGAAAGATTTAGGTTTAGATGGTATTTTTCACAAAGTATGTCTAAAGCTAATAATGCTAGGATAGGCAATAGAGAAAAAAACTGTATGAAATTTCTTTTCTGAAGTATTTTACACTCAATACACGCACATAGTGTTTCAATTCATCTTCTTCCATGAATTTATTAAAATATCTGTTTTACCATCCTAAAGTTCAAATATATCTTACTGGGGGGGAAAAAAAAAGATACGCTTGCAGAATCTTTCAGTTGGATTGCAGCTGTGATCTTCAAATCAAGGATTCTGCTCAATCTGTCACAGGTTTTTTTACTTGCCTGCCCTAGGAAACTTAGAGTTCACATATAGAAAAATGGATATTCCCCTATTCCACCTACCTAAATAAGAATCTTGATCTATTCTACTCTCTCCTTCTGGTAGACTCTTTCAGATGCTAATGAACATAAACATTTTAAAGGCTCTATGCTGAGCCTACAACATCTATTAAAACCAAGCATTCATCTCTTGTTTTCTTTATACACCTCCTACTTTCCCTCTCTCCCTTGTCTATATGAAGTTCAACAAGGGGAAGTTCCAGATTCTGTACCTGGGATGGGACAACCTGAGATGTACATACAGACTGGGGAATGAGATGCTGGAAAGCAGTGCCATGGAAAGGGACGTGGGGGTCCTGGTCGATGGCAAATTGAATGTGAGTCAGCAGTGCCCTGGCAGCCAGGAGGGCCAACCATGTCCTGGGGGGCGTCAGGCAAAGCATCGCCAGCTGGTCGAGGGACGGGATTGTCCTGCTCTGCTCTGCACTGGGACAGCCTCACCTTGAATATTGTGTGCAGTTTTGGGCACTGCAGTATAAGATATTAAGTTGTTAGAGAGTGTCTAAAGAAGGGGAATGAAGATGGTGAAGGGCCTTGAGGGGAAGTTGTATGAGGAGTGTCTGAGGACACTTGGTCATTTCATCCTGGAGAAGACTGAAGGGAGACCTCACTGCAGTCTACAATTTCATCATGAGGGGAAGAGGAGGGGTAGGTACTGATCTCTTCTCTGTGGTGAGCAGTGACAGAACCCAAGGGAATGGCCTGAAAATGTGTCAGGGGTGGTTTAGGTTGGATATTTGAAAAGATTCTTCACCCAGAGGGTGGTTGAGTACAGGAACAAGCTCCCCAGGGAAGTGGTCACAGCACCACGCCTGACAGAGTTCAAGAAGCATTTGAATTATGCTCTCAGGCACATGGTGTGACTCTTGGAGATGGTCCTGTGCAGGGCCAAGAGTTAACTCTATGATCCTTGTGGGTCCCTTCCAACTCAGTATATTCTGTGATTCTAGCAGACCACTAGTGAAATGAGCTGTTCTTCTGAATTGCTCACCTGTTATTTCCCTCCCATCCTGCCTTCATTAGCCTTCCAACCACTCAATTAGGTTGTCATATCCCATAGAGAACATGTGTTTCTTAATTACTTCTGTTAAAAGAAAAAAAATTAAACAAATAAAACCAAACCAAACAAAAATCCCCCACCAAAACTCTATAGAATTTTCCTGCTTTTAAAAATAGAAATCTGTAAAGTTGTCTGCTTTTCTTCACAAAAATTGCTAACATTGACTTTCAATTTAAAAGTAGGTAGTTATTAGATTATGGAAAAGAAAGAAGGAAAAAGAATAAAAGCTTCAGGTAATAATAAATTTTTTTTTTTTGTTGTTTGTCTAAGTATATGAAAATTTTATTACAGTGTCTGCTGTATCTACAGACAAGTAAGTTTCCTAGAAGCTTGGAGGTATAATGCATCCCCTCCCCCCCCCAAAAAAAAGGCAATAAAACCACTAAACTGCACACATAATTCAGGTTTGCTATCCCAGAAATTGTGATTCTTTATATTGATTCCAGGACAAGGAATTTGACCATGCCATCTTCACGATCTTTCACACCCTATGTGGATATTCTCCCTCCTAAACAGGCATTACCAAAATGCATTCTAATGTGACAAAAAAATCCCAACAGTATTCATTTCAGAAATTAAAAAAAATAACATCCTACCCTGGCTTCCAGTTTAATTACAAACGGGGGCATAAGGATGAATAACTATGAAAAGCAAGATGAAGATTTTTAGTATATTTATTTAACTACAACTGTTAATAAAAGTATAATTGCATGCATGTAATGGGGGTCCTGGTATAAACTGTGTATTTCTGTGAAACTTAAGCTTTTACTTCCTATTTTATTCTGTTCAGTATGAACTTCAAAACAACATTGAGGTCATTTTGGTGAGTAATATTTAGCCATTTGGGTAGAGACCTTTGTGTCTGAAAGGTGCATTGGGGTCCCACTCCATCCTATGGTTGTTTTATGGAATGTAGATATAAATTATTGATCTGTATGTGCCACTTTCTTGCTGCTGGATGTCTTGGAAGACTGGAAAGACAGTGTTGCTTCAAAATGTCAAAAAAGGCAGCTTTGCAGCAGATGTAGTTTACCAGGATATGCAGTACTGGATATACTTGCCAGCAGACACATTCTACATGGATGCTTTTGGCACGCTCTCTAACACAGATGGTGTTTGCGCAGCAGTACAGGCAGAGCACTCTACCTGAATCTACATGGAGGGCTCAGAAGCAACCAGGTGGTTAAAATAAGTCTAGAAATACCTATGTCTTCTGTCAAGTTTTTTCCAAGTCTGTAGCTTTTTCTTCTGATTTTAAATAAACGGACTGACAGGACAAGGCTACTGGTTTTCAAACAAATGGAACCTGGACAGACAAAGAAGAAGAAGACTAGAAAGGGTGAACAGCTCTCAGAAATGATTATAAAAATCCATTCCTATTTCACTGAAAACTTTTGTCAGTTTTTTCAAAATTGAACTTCAGAGATAGAAATGAAGATAGAAGGAAGTTTTATTATGCCTGTACAGTACAGATGTTTCAATCATGAAAATAGAAAATAAATGTCTCATAGACATTCAAAAATTGATGCATTTTTTGCTGTGTAGTATTTCTATTTATTCAAAATAATTTCACTGGGTGTTCTGGTCTGAATTGCTTTGAGTTTTCCCCTCCCAAAAGCACCCATCTGACTTTGAAGCATTTTTAGATGTAATTATTCTTTTAGGAGTTCAGACACTTGTCTTCATTTGTAAATTGACTAGGACAGTTCTCATGTGGACACTTTATTTGTAAAGACAAATGTCTTTTTTTTTTATTTATTTTTAAGAATAATTCTTCTGCTCATGACAAGGCCTTTATAATGAAATTGCTGTGCCAACTTTTTGCCTTTCAGGTAAGTTTTAGGTATCATGGGGAGCCTAATCACATGTTTATAAGGAAAGGATTCAATCACATTCTGGAACCTAAGGGAAAACATAGGTGGAATTTAAGTCATAGTTACAGATGTGCTGGTGAACTAAGAGTATTGCCATGTCCTCATTATTCTAAACACCTAATTATATTTATATATATACACTCGCAGACATATATATCGTTTGCTAAATTCTGCTACCTTGCCCATTTCACCACCTCTTCCAAAATTCATCCTCATTTTTCTTAATTTCTCAACAAGAATAAAAACAATGAAGAAATTTGTGTTCTCTATATGTTCTCATTTGTACCCCATCTTTGCAATTAGCTTTTCCTACTTTAAATTCTAAATTCAGTTCAGGAATTTTCAACAATACAGGAATTGTAGTTAAGTATCTCATTATTTTTCAAGTTAATTCATGAGAACAGAAAGATTAAAAGGTCTTTCTCAGAATGTTTCAGTAAACCTGTTTCATATCCATTTTCCAAATCTATTTTTTTATACCTGCTTTTAAATTTAATACAGTGATTAGGATAGAAATTAACTGAGTTAAAAAGATTCTAAATTCTAAAAAAACCTATCCCTTGAAGAAATAACAAAATCTCTTTGTCCCTAAAAAAAACTTAACCAAGACAGACTCAGCAGCAGTTAACAGTAAAATAAATTACCATCTCAATAAATAGCTTTCTTATCATCTTGATTTTTTACCACTGTTGCCACCGGAATGGGACTTGAACAATTCAAAGAGTTGATTGTGATAAAAGCAGTACCCTCTCATCTCTTGATTGACACAGAGAGTTTGGTATATTTGTCAGATTTTTTTCAACTAGAAAAGGGAAAAAAAAAATTGTAAACAGTTTATTCTGCGATAACCAAATGGTCTGTCTGCAAGGAGCTTGGATGACAAAAACGTTTATATTAAAGGCTAAATATTTCTGCTAGAACACACAGGCAGGCCCGCAGATTTGAGTGCATTTGTGGTTGTGTCTTTTCAGTGTGTCTAAGGCTGAGTCAAAACAAGCTTGTTAGCTTCAGAGACAATAACTGGAATCTAATTTTTAACACAGCCATTTAGCATGTGGGAAAGACATGTAGATGGGGATGAATGCAGGAGAAGGGAAGGAAGTGGTACTTCCATTGAAATGGAGGATTGTGGCTTTGACTTTGGAAGACAGAGAAGGGTATGTACAAATGGGAACAGGAGCCATGACAAAGGAAATAGTTGCCTTTATTCAGTGGCTTTCATTAAATCAAACACTAAGTGGCAATTACTGAGATTCAATAGGTACATTCAGACTTTGACAACCTTCCTCCCCCTCTAAAGATGGCTTTTATATTTCCTTTGTCTTGAAACACCTGATGGCTTTGGGATGTGAAACAACTATTACTCCATACTATATAACACAGTGTGGGACAATCAAGTGATCCATGAAAGGCTCTTTTATTTCTCAGTAATTTGAGACATTTTTATTTATGGCTTGTCTGTGATTGTGTGCGAATGTATATGTGAGTGTGTGTGGAATTATATTCAAAGGTCAACCTCTTACATTTTCAGCTCTAGCTACTGTCATGTGATATATGTGGGTTTTTTTCACAGGAAATCAGTTCTCAGTTTTGTTTTATTTTTTATCCCAGTCATCTATATCTGAAACACTAGGCTTCGAATATTTGCTATATTGAGCAAAATTTCATGGAAACAAAACAGGAAAGAGAATGTTATATCCTATGATAGATACAAGCAGAATGTTAGCCAGACAAAACATAAATTACCAAATCTAGCCAGGTCACTCATGTTAAGATATTTGTCTATGTGTGACTTAATACAATGCTTAGTGGCTAAAAAAGAATAGTAATTTAGGAACACGGTAATAAAGAAACAAGTGGAATCCATGTATTTATTAAAGGTCATCATGCCATGAATTCTATTGGAATAAGTTACATTGCAAATAAAATTTTATTTTTTAAACACTATTCTCCTGATTGCAAGCTTTTTCCAAAACTTCACAAAAAAGTCTCTTATAAGTCCATTTCACTTTTGTTTTTAGCTTGGTTCTCTGTACTGTTACCAAAGTTTCAGTATCAACTCAGTAATGTTGTGTTTAATATACCATGTGTTAGATAACGAAATACCATGTGTCCAAAGTGATATCAGCTCTCAATGAAGAGAGCTATTCATCAGTATGAGACAACATTCAAGGTATGTTGAAATACATGTCTTTTGCAAACACACTCTAGATGTGAGTGTTAATGGGACAGACTTATAGTATATCTTTCCCTGAAGAGTATAGATTTTCTTAGGTTGACAAATCTTTGCAGGTTCTACTAACCCCTTCTGATATATTATTTTTACTTTCTGCAAAAATTTGGATTTTATCTATGCAGCATCCATCAAAATAAACATCTAACCTTTCTTAGTTTTTGATAGGTATTTGGATAAAACTGCACAGCTTATAGAGATATGTGCCTTTAAAAACTCATAAACATCTTTGCTTTCTCCTCTTTCTCTCAATCTATGGGATGCAAATAGAAGGTAAAAACTAATTTTAAAAAGTTTACTGCTAAAATTAAGATGTATTAAAAGGCAGAATATATTTAAAGTCATACTCAGGTTGCTCAGGGAGTTAGTAAGTAAGGTCATCTGGGAAAATGTTTTTAGAGGTGCTGGGGTCCATCAGTGCAGGTTACTTTTCAAACATCACCTCCTAAAGGCACAGGAGCAGGCAATTCCCGAATGCCAGAAGCCAAGCATGTGAGGCAGAAGTCTGGTTTGGCTGAACAGAAGTCTTGGAAAAAAAGAAAGGTGTATTCCCAGTGAAAGCAGGGTCAAGTGACATGGGTAGAATTCAGAGATTGCTTGCTACTGTAGGGAGAAAATTCATGCAGCCAAAGCTCAACTGGAGTTGAAGCTTCCAGAAATGTGGGGGACAATAAAAAGAGTTTTTTCAAATACGTTAATGGCAGCTGGCAGTATAGAAATATTGCTGGCCCATAACGGGATGAGGATGGTCACCTCAAAAACAAGGGCAGAGATAAAGTAGAGGTGCTTAACTTTTTCTTTACCTCTGTCTTCAACACAGATGATGGACCAAGGGAGTCTCAGTGCCCTGAGCTGGAGGACCATGGCTGAAAGAATAATCAGCTCCCAGTCAAACCTGAAACTGTGTGGGATCTTGTTACGACCTGCCCCAGGAGAAGGGGGAGGAGGGGGTAACCCAGGTTTTATCAAAAATTCCTTTGGGGTGGATTAAAGTGAAAAGACACTAAATAATCGGTGTATGAAAACATATTGATAAGATTTATTTTAACAATTTTGAATCAATAGGTAAGTTAACATTTTTGGGTGCTGTCACAACTTTTCTGGGGAGGAGAAAAATGCATAGGGGAGAGAAAGACAGGGTAAGAGTAAGGGAGAGGAAGCAAAAAAAGAAGATGAGATAATCACCACCCACTGGATCCAGTGATGTCTTGATCTGCAGGCGGTGGGGGAGAAGGAAAAGCAAAAACCCTGCCAAAACCCCAAAGTCACCAGTCAAAATCCATATCCTTTGCCCCTCCCCCAGGGCGGGGAGTTGTTTTCATAGGTTGGTGTCCCCCTTTTTGGTGTGGAATTCATGTGGAGGGCATGGTAAACTCAGCTCTTCCCGCCTTTTCGGGGCTTGACATCTTCTGCACTGGAGGAGGGGGGGGGATGGGCCCAGTTGCCCATCAGAAAGTCAAAAGCCTGCAGAAGTCTCTTAAGGATGCATAAATCATTAACTGTTTCAGTCTCTGACAGATCTGCTGCTCCATCTGGATTCCTACAAATCTATGGGGCCTGATGGAATTCATCCCAGAATCCTCAAAGGGCTGGCTAATATCATTGCAAAACCTCTTGATTTTTGAGTGGTCTTGGGAGTCTGTGAAGGTCTTACCTGACTGGAAGCTGGAGAACATTGCCCTGATTTTCAAGAAGGGCAAGAAGCAGGACCCTGGAAACTACAGGCCTGTCAGTCTCGTTTCAGTGCCTGGTAAAGTTACAGAGAAGATTATTCTGGAAGGTATTGAAAAAACACCTGAAAGACAACGCAGTCACTGGTCACAGCCAGCACAGCTTAATGAGAAGAAAGTCCTGCTTATCCAGCTTGGTTTCCTATTATGACAAGGTAATCCATCTGGTTGATCTAGGGAAGACAATGTAAACTTTTTGGATTTCAGTAAACCTTTCCATACTCTCACAGTATCCTTTTGGACAAACTGTCCAGCACACAGCTGGATAAACTGGTGGGTGAGCAATTGGCTCACAGGTTGAGCACAGAGAGTAATAGTGAATGGGGGAACATCACTGGTGACCTGTCACTAGTGGGGTTCCACAGGGCTCCATCTCAGGCCTTGGGCTCTTCAGCATCTTCATAAAGGACTTGGACACAGGACTGGAAGGGATACTAAGAAAGTTTGCAGATGACACAAAACTGGAAGGAGCTGTTGGGAGCTCAAAGGCAGGGATGCCCTGCAGATAGACCTTGACAAATTAGAGAAATGGGCAATCACCAACCATGTGAAGTTCAATATGGGGAAGTGCCAGATTCTGTACCTGGGATGGGGCAACCTCAAATATACATGCTGACTGGGGAATGAGATGCTGGAAAGCAGTGCCACAGAAAGGGACCTGAGGGTCCTGGTCAACAGCAAGTTGAATATGAGTCAGCAGTGCCCTGGCAGCCAGGAGAGCCGACTGTGTCCAGGGTAGGGGGCATCAGGCAAAGCATCACCAACCAGTCGAGGGAGATGATTGTCCTGCTCTGCTCTGCTCTGGGGTGGCCTCACCTTGAATATTGTGGCAGTTTTGAGCACTGCAGTATAAGATATTCAGCTGTTAGAGAGTGTCCAAAGGAGGGCAATGAAGATGATGAAGGGCCTTGAGGGGAAGTTGTATGAGGAGTGGCTGAAGTCACTTGGTCTGTTCAGCCTGCAGAAGAGGAGACTGAGGAGAGAGCTCATCACAGTCTACAACTTCCTTGTGAGGGAAAGAGGCAGGGCTGACACTGATCTCTTCTCTGTGGTGACCAGTGACAGAACCCAAGGGAGTTGGCCTGAAGTTGTGTCAAGGGTGGTTTAGATTGGATATTGGAAAAAGGTTCTTCTCCCAGTATGTGGTTAGCTCCCCAGGGAAGTGGTCACAGCACCAAGCCTGACAGAGTTCAAGAAGCATTTGATTTGTACTCCTGGGCCCATGGTGTGACTGTTGGGGATGGTCCTGTGCAGCGCCAGAAGTTGGACTCGATGATCCTTGTGGGTCCCTTCCAACTCAACATATTCTGTGATTTTGTGATATCTTAAAAATATAATAATCTGAGATTCTATTTTTCTTCCAGATCCAAAAACCCAGCATTTAAAATAGATTTATCATAAGCTAATAATTCTACTTTAAAATTGGCTTCAACATTAGGGCTTTCAGCTACAATAGATCAAAACGTGTGAAGGAAGAATGCCCATTAACACCACATTCATGTATTTTCACATAGCCTGAGCTTTATCTAGGGTCCATAAGGATCATAAGTACCATTTTCTTATGAAAAATAAAAAGATATTCAGAAAGTTCTCCAACACAGAACATATGCAAGGTGTAGCATCTTATGCTTTTTTTCTGACTTTGAATCTGACAAGGTCTCAATGAACAGTTTTTAGTCGTTAAATATCAAGCAAAATATCTTCTGATTTTTTAATAAAACTTCTAACTGGAAGAGTGTGTGTTTCTGTTTATGTGAAAATTAAGCCCAACTGCAAAACAACATTCCTGACATTTATACTACATTTCAGGTTTTTGTTTTTGATTTTTTTGGGCAACAGCCAAAGTCCAGCTATTCCTCACCATGCGACCTGGCCAAAGGTCACGCTGCCAGCTCTCTCACTCTCAGGTATGACAATGCCCACCTATGAACTTTCAGTGGCTCACTGGACAGAATCACTGTGATACTTTGCTGTGTGTGTACTAGGCATGGATGGAAATAGAGGTGCTACCAAAGAGATGGAAAACACAATTTAAAAGAGGAAAAGTTGTTTAGAATGCTAAACATGTTAGCTTACATCTGTTATCATTTATATTTTCATCACTGCAAGACATATTTTAATTCTTGAAGTTGTTTTACTTTAATAAATGAATCTTTAACTAACAATATGTTTGAATCGGAAAAAGAAAAGGTATTAAATCTAAACAGGATACTTGCTTTAATACAACAGAGTGACTAACCTGTAAGTGTGGGAACTGACCATTCTTACCTTAAATAAAACTTTCTTTGTGTTCCTCGAACAAGAGTAACTCTTGCTACTGACTGTGAAAGCAATACTCTGTTTGGTTGCTACTATAGCTGCTTGTGAAATGAGATTTGGTGGTGTTTACCCTTAACAATTATGCTAAAAACCTGAAACTGCAACATTATGCAATGGTCAAAACCACTGCTGTTATTAGTATACTTTTGCTGTAACATTACTGACTGCTAGTGCTACTACTGTGAGTACCACTATCACTTTAACCCCTTATTATTGTCACTATTATGACTGCTGTCATTATTGTTTGTATGTGGTCTATTGCTGCTCCTACAACTACTACTATTAGTATTAAAAATTGATCACCAGTTTCAAATTGGTTCCATTTTAGAGCCAGTCAATAACATTGCCAGCAGGGGATTTTTTTCTTTCATAAGTTCATGGTCTGACAAAACACTTTCAGATTTTCCTTGACCGGAGAGCGAGAGACTAGATGATTAGTTTAGATTAGTTTAGATTAGTTGAGACTAGATTCCTTTATTTAACTCAAATCAATTGAATGAATCTTCTTTTAATGAAGAGATCTCCATGGAAAGAAGACTATAATGAATTTACTGATCACAAGAAGGCAATAACGAATTTACTGGTCACTCACTTCTTTGCACAAGAATACTCTAGTCACAGCAGGTTTTGATTTATTTATTTTACTTTCAAAGTTATAAGTGTCCTAAGCTCATAAAAAAACCAAAGTGGAACTCCGAAAGAACAGAAGGGTCACTTGCACTTAATTCACAATAGCGCTTGTCACTTATCACATTCGTCTATTTTCTGAGTGCTGAATCAGAGTAATACTAATACTCAAAGCACAAATTTACTATTGACAGAAATCACAGCCAAGAGCAAATGCCATATAAATTCACTACTCCTTATTCTTAATATTGGGGAAAATCACTTCCTTCTTGCTCTTGGCTTAGAAAATAGAGCAAATCATTTGCAGCAGTTTCATGCCACTAATCATTTATATTAGCTACATGTACTCTCATACTTGTCAGCTAGTTTATATCTTCTCTTTCCTTCATCCCTCCCCAGATTCTTCTTTTTTATGTAGACAACTACACAAAAAAGAATTGTTTGTTTCTTCCTGAGTGTCTGTTGCACCATCCAAATCACACCCTATTCTGCTGAAATACAAGACTTCTTCCAGCTACAGTTATAATTTGGTTGTGCTTTTAGAGGGATTAAATTTTGAATATGTTGAATAGGGAGAAGAAGAATCTAGCTATTGAATGCAACTTTAGGAATTCATAATTATGTAAAAACAAAACAAACTCAAGCATAATAAAATGAAAAAATCCACCACAACCGTTTCTTTTTGTAGTTTTATGTTACCCTATGTGGGCAAAATGATACTTAAAAAGGGTGATAAACAACTTCTTTCTTTTTTTTATGATATGAAATCAAACTTCTTACTGATTTATGACTTTTTTATTTAGTTTAGCCCTTAAATCCAGATCAAACAAGTCATGTGTGCTTCAAGAAATTTTTCAAATTTATGAAAAGCACATTAACAGAATTTTACCTGCTGCATGTGGTAAAAATATTATGAACCAAAAAAAAAAAAAAACCAAAAGGAAAATTGTTTTGGGGATTTGAGAAATATAAAATAATTTTACACAATGATTTCTGGCTTCTGAAACAGAGTATATAGTAAATAGTTCAACAGGAAGCTCTTGTTATAGAGAATAACTAATAGAAATCAATGGAGAAGAGCAGATAGTTTGTTATCCTTCTCTTACCCTAGCAGTATGTTGAAAACATTGTAAAACTGGTTAATACAGTTATATAATTTAAACCTCTACTTCTTATGTGGGCTTCACTAGTTTATAGGAGGTTCATTTAAAATGCTTGTATAACCCTATTCTAGCACAAAGAATAAATGTGAAATGCAAAATTCTTAAATCAACAAGAATATGTCAAGATGTCTGGCACAAGGACAATTACACAGGATACTATGAAAAATAAATGAATAATATGGTTTCTAAATAAGCTCTTTCCTTCCACTGTTTTGAAGCAAGAGAGAAAATCAAGAAAATTAAATAATCAATCCTGTATTTCAAATCCTTTAACAAAGCAGTTAATTTTGGCCTTCAGAAGTCCTTTGATGTTGGTTTCATCAGTCTATTGGGAATGCTCTACCTTTTTCTTTGTATATTATAAAGTTAAGTGGAACAGGCACCTAACTCGGAGCAGAAAGCTTCTCTTGTCATGAGTGAAAATCAAAAATAAATTGTAATAATCAACAGATGAGCTTGAACAAATAACACTGATTTGCTAGGATGCTAGAAAAATTGTAATTGTTATTACTATTATAAGAAAACAGTCATCGTGCCAGCATTTATCTGTGTTAGGGAATAAAAATATTAATGCTTACCAAATAGATACTCACATCAGAAAAGAAAAGTATTTTCAAAGTTGAAACTGGTTCGTAGAGAAAAAAAAATGGTTAAACACAAATAAAAATAGTTGGCATTGTTGTTTTAACCCAAAACAGCAGATCCAGGCAAAGTATACTTGAAAAGAATCATATTTACTATTGAAATATGAAAGCTTGTGATTCTGTGATATGTTTTGAATAAGGTATGTTTTAAATTGTACGAGATCAGATATTTCTTCTGAACAATCCATCAGTGCTTCTTGACATCAGCACTTTAGAGATATACTTCAAAGGGATTGTAAAACTGAAAGTTAGAAAAAGGCATTCCATCACACATGCATTGCTGAGACTTTAACCTTTATATGTTTATTGTTTCCCCTTTGTGCAACAAGTATACATTTTATTTTATTTTTAAATTGTGTTACACTGAACCAAATTACGTTGTCTCCTGTCCATAGTGATATATTCATAAACAAGGAAATGTTACAAACAGGTCTTAAGAGAGAAAAATTAAAAGCTAAAACATCTACAGCAATCACTCATTTCTGAATATAATGAAATTATTAGTTTCCTTGCTATTCTGGCATCCTCAGAGAATCTGCTAAAGCAAGTACTGCTGAGAAGAACCTATCTGATAAGCTCAAGTAGATGAATGAAGAATACTACAAAAATATTCCCAGGTCAAAATTGAAGTATTTCATATTTGATTCAAGATAGTAAAGGGGTACAAAGAGTGGAAGGTCCTTATAATATATACTTATGAATATTATATATGTAATATATATACTTATGAGAAAATCAAATATCATTCCACTGAAACTCAAGGTCAAATTTCAAAACTAAGAAACACACATACACAGGTACAAAACCACATTTTCCCTCTCCTCACCTGTGTTCAGAATCCAAAGAGCATGCCTGCAACCATAATTCAAATTTTTCTTCACCTATTTTTCCATTTGTGTTTTCTTCTACAGCAGTTAAAATTAAATATTATTTTGAATTATAGTTAGGAATATCTAGTGAAATATTCTGGCAGCTATATATTTTCCAGAAAAGTGCAAAAATTACTCCTATGGATGTTATGGAACAAGAAAACAAAACAGATGCCATGATCTCCATGAATGGATAGCAAATTCCATAGAATCCACATACTTGGTCTCTTTGGAACCAGGTATATGTCCCTGGTGAATGACTACTCAGCATCCTTTTAACACACTTTTTGACACAGAGATCAGAAGATTTTTACCTTCTAAATCCATCCAAACCACATTTTTCGTTTTTAAATAACACCAATTAATACGGTTTTTTAAACTGGATATATAGTGATACTCAAGAAAGGAGTGAGATACGAACCCAGCTTTTATCAAATTTCATGGGGTCTTCAGATGCCCAGATTCACTTTTCCTCTGGAGACTTCCATCTCCAGTGGCAGACCTAGATGTATTACATTTTTTCACTTTCTTTAGTATTCCCTTCATTCTTCCTCTGTGTTTTTGTGGTAATGCTTGGCTACTGTGGAGTGTCCTGACAGATCCCTAGTCTCCATGAATGGAGGAACCAGTGCCTCAGGGCATGCCACAAAATGCACTTGAATGTCCTTTGGATTATCTTGGCTCTATTTCTGGCATTCCCAGCTTAGGTCAACTTCCTTAGTAGCACTTAGTGTCAGAACAGCTTTCTCATCATTCTGCAGGAGAGGATAAGTTTTGATACAGTTGTTCCCTATAAATGCCAAGCTTTGACAATACTAGAGCAGCTAAGGAGATCTTGAAGCTGATAAACCCACATCAATTCATTATTCTTCTATTTAAATTTGAAAAGTTTTAATATCCACACCACACAAACAGCAAGTAAGATAAACAATTTCCAAGGACAAATGAGAAGTACTGTAAGATATTTGAGGAATTAGATTTCTAGAATTTGTAGCCCTTCTATTACAAATTCAGGAACCACCACAATTCGGCCTTTGTTATTGAATATTCTGCCCAGAGCCCAGATTCATCAAGAGGATTACTGAGGGTTTTCTAATCTTTGAATGAAAGCCAGGTCCAGATGAATGAATCTGGGTATGATTTGTGGTTCCAACATCAAAACCATTTCAGACTTGACTGATCTGTCTAGATTTTTCTTTTCTTTTTAATTTTTGAATTTGACTGGTCTTGAAACTTAAAAGGGGGAGCTAGGCAGAGAGATGAACATATCCTTGTGAAATGTTTTAAAGAAAACTACCATATCTCACAGACTTCTACTTTCATCTCAAATCAAAAAAGGGTGCAATCTTCTTTTTAAAAAAATATCCAAATTTATCACTAACAACTGGATATCTCTGATGCTTTTAGTTTATTGCATTATTTATTTATTAGTGAAATTTGTTTATCTCCTCTCATTCCTGTTTTGCTTAATTGCGCCAAAAAAAATATTTAACCCTATAGGCTAAGGTACACTTTGTTGACTGCCCTGAAGTGATAAATTTGGATTGTATAAGTATCAAACACCCATGCCATGCTCACAGGGAGAAAACAGCTCAAAGACTTCTTGTGAACTAAATTTTACATGAGCTTGCAGTTAGGGAGCTAGGCTCAGTACTGTGAATTAGTCACTAACTTTCTTCTAGTTATGTTTCTGTGTTCTACCAACAGAAAATAACCCCTGCACCATGATTCAAGGCTCTTCCCTTCTTCGCATGTGTTGAATTCAAAGCCCCAGCCCTCTGTAGCTTCCCATGCTCACACAGACTCCCTGATCTCATCCTTCTTGGATAGAATATTTGGAGCCAAATGCAGCAGCTGCTTAATCCAAGTTTTAAATGAAGATCACTGCAAACATTTGCAGCAGTGAACTAGTCAGGTTTGATCAATGAGAGTCTTTTTCTGCATAATTTTAAGTATTTTAGACAAGTGCTATGAATACTTCTGGCTCTGGGTATGGTTTCACTTAGGAATTTGGAAGGGGTGGAGTAGGTTCATATGGGTAAAGTGAGGTGTAATGAAAGTTTTCCATGGAGGAAAGAATTAAAGGTTCACTAACATAAAGATAGGGAGCCGAAAAATTTATGTCAGAATTATTTCTTAAGGAGGTCTCTTTGAGGAATGTATTTACTTTATTATTTCAGAAAATTCTCCCTCTTCTGAGAGGAATACAAACATACCCAAAGATAGTTCGGAGGTCTGATACCTAAGAAACTTCCTGCTTGCCTCCAAGACATTCAGTCATCTTGTTTACTTTGCAATGTCTGGAACACAGTAACAAACACTTTTCTTGATTAGGTCTCCCTGAAGGTTTCAGGGGCTGTAATTGGTTCACAGCTGTCAAGGCTTTTCTTACCATTGTGAGGAGCAGCTGATTATTATCTTCAGTCTGAATAGTACATCACTTTACACATGTATATAAGGCTGTGGAGTTTTGTTCTGTTTTGTTGGGGTTTTTTTCTTCAATTTATTTATCTCTTTAGCTAGGCACAGTATTATGTATAATCTAGAATTCTTTACTGGCTGATTCAGACTGGAATTTTTCAGGACATTATCAGAAAACATTATCCAATAGTAGTTTCTAGTTCTAATTAATGTATAAATACAAAATAACCTTCAGGAAATGTAATTATTTCACATGCAATTCCTGAGAGAATTAAAATCATAGCACAAGCAGGAAAAAACTCAACTCTTACCCACCAAAGAAGCCCACAAAACAAACCAAAGCCAAAAAACAGGACAACACCCTCCATTGCCTCTGATTAATAGGAAGTAGTAATTATCTGAAGACTAGATTTTCTACTACATGAGATGTATGTATATGTGTGTGTATATATATATACACACGCACCTGACAGAACACTGTTTCTAAGCTCCTGTCCACATATAACTTCATCCTACAAATGTCTGTTTTCATTGACATAATTTCTTTCCCTATGGGTAGATATCACCGTTGTCTGTCACTTATTGCGTATATAGAGACCATTGAACCAAAAGACGAACACAGAGATTACACAACAGACACCAGGTTCTGCGGGGCTCTCCTGAAGTGACTACTAAGAACAGCTAAAAAAGCAGAGAGCTGAAGTATGTGACTGTTTAAAAGGGTCTTACACATTTCACTGACACTCTTTAAGTGGAAGCATTTTGGTTCAGCCTAGTTTTAATTTAGCTTGAAATCATAGGTCAGTTTTAACTGAGAAGTCTCAGACATTATTTCGTTTTAAATGTCCTCTAAATATCCAAAGTACGAACAGACTATCTTACTGCTAATTGACAATTAAGTTTTCAAAACTGATTCTGGAAATCAGTTTGTTCATGTTATATTGCTTTTCTTCTCTCCTCTCAGGTCCAACAACATGGGTGGTTATGCTCACAATGTGACAGATATTGAAGGTCTACCAATATAAATATAAAAGACACACTGTGATGTCTGAGTTGACAATAGTGCCTTGTTTCCATTTTGTCTGTTTCTGGCTAAACCCTGGGAAAGGCTCAAAGAGCATTCAAGTAACACCTAAAGTTATTTAAATGTGAAGCATGCAGATTTTCTGACATTCTTGTCTGTATTTCTAAGCTCAAGCATGACTTTGTCTTTAAGAACAGTCTAAGTCTGTGGTATACAGCTTTTACTTAGCTGTTTTATGTTTTTGTGGGGTCAGTAGCTATATATTCACAAAGATGTGTATCCATTTCACTTGAGTATTAAAAATTCATATACTGAATAGGCATATGTAAAATATTTGAGTAAAAAGCTGTTTTGGAAAATTGATTTATAAATTTTAAATTCAAAGACTCTATTTGTTTGGAACATTTTTTTTCCTCATTCTTAAGGAATATTCAGGGTGTTAAATAGGCTTTGTAGCTGTATTACCTTTAAAAGTAAAGGAACGTATCTTAAACCACAGAAAACTCATAAAACTCATGTGGATTGTGTAATTCTTTAAAATTACTGATACTGCACTATGGGACTCAATGTGTCATTGGATATACAGTAGAAAAGAAACTTCAGATTGGATAAAGAGTATCTATACTGTAGGAAGTATGCTTCCTATATATTGTCTTTATCTGCTAAGATAATGATGGAGAGGTATTCTTTTAAAGGCATCTTTCTCCTTTACTAGAGTGACTTCTTTTTCATGCAAGGACAGATGCCTCTCTTATGGAGATTAACAATGCTGAATCCTTCCTTATCTGTTTTCATTACCTGTATCAATTACCATACGCTCTTGATGATTTCTCATTTTTTAGACTTCATAACAAGAAGATTGCTATCAACATCACAGATTTTTAATGTTTTCCACTACAGTCACAAGGACTGTACTAAAACAGGAAGGACTTCATTCAAACAGGTTAAGTTTTGTACAGACAGTTAAGATTAGGCACCTCCAGACCTGTATTTACAAGCAAGTAAGGTGACTGACCTGCCACTACAGTTAACACAGAGCAAACCAATATCATCAGTGAAGCCCAAAAGACTTTTTCCACTGACCATACTGGAGGTGTCAGCTTTAGGATAAGCTGAAAGACTGCCTAAGCTATTTGACTTTATTCATTAGGTCTTGGTTAACTAACATGTCACCAGAGAAACCTACGTGACTTAACCTGGAGCTAAATTGCATACTAGTGAGAAATGGATTCACTGACTTATTTAATTTCCAGTGAAATAAGTTCTTCATACATGGTGGAACAGATTCTAAGGGCACTGCAATTAGGAAAGGAAAACTGATTTCATATCAATGGAAATAACTCTTATGTTTGCTTTTTTAGGTGACATATGAAATTTTCCTATTCATATAACAATATTGAAGAAGCACAGCAAAAATTGCCTGGATTCATGGCCCAAGCTTTTTTCAATGATTTAGTGAAGTTCTGTATGCATAACTTAGTTGAATAGTTGAAAATTCTCTGTGCTATTCATAGTAGTGATTAATAATTATTAATTATTAAATACTTTGGGTTTACAACACCCAGAAGCATGCTTTGTGGCTTTTACCAATAAAAAGTCACCATAAATATTTAAATTATAGATTAAATCATCTACAAAATTACAAGCTACTTTTTTCATGAAGTCACAATGAATATATTTGGCCCAAGTGATGTAGCAGGTCAGATTAGAGGTCTATAGTAGCTTTTGCCTCCTTCACAGTTTTACAGAATTTAGATAGATCCTAAAAAGTGTTGTATCAGTCTTTGGGAAAAGAGGGAAGATATATGAATAAAATGTGATTACTGCTCAGAATAGAGAAATATCTCTGCAAAAATTGTTCAACTACCTACAAATATTAGTTTAATAGGATGCATAACTAGGATGTGTCAGATGTTATGAGACACAAAAGAGTCCTGAATAATAGAAGAAAGGTCAACTTGGTTACTCTAAGTTCAGAGAGTTGCTGGTGGGAAGCCAACACTATCTGTAAGGAGTTGAAGAAATTGTGGGCGAACTTTAATTAGGGATTTTTTAATTTATATTTTAAGAAAAATAGGCTCTCTGAAGCTGCTGAGGTAACCTGTTGTGGTGGTTTGAAACTCCTGAGAATCTAATTTTTAAATTCAAGCCCTCCCTCCCACAGTTTGCCCCTGTGAGAGGGTTTAGTGATGGTATGGACTTGATATCTTTTTCACCCCACCTGAAGAGTTTTCAGACAAAACACAACCATTCGTTATTGGGGGAAGGGGAAAATATTTACAAAGGTTTATTTACACATATATATTTACATTAAATTAAATTTCTCCTCTTCTTCAATAAAAGTCCAAGAAGAAAAGAGAAAAGTCTATCACTTCTCAGGCCACAGTTCCTTCATTTCAGTTTTTGTGGCACTGGTTAGTGTCCTTCATTTTCCTGAGGCAGCAGATTTAAGTATGGCAGTCAGGATTTTTGTTCTTACTTTGTGGAAACTCCATCCCCGAGCCTGAGCCTTCGGGGGATTTCCTCGTAGATCTTCACTCCTCTTGGGTTAGAACATTGAAAGCAGCTTTCAGTTCAGTCTTACCAACTCTCTTTTGCTCTGTCCCAGCTCGACAGCTTGATAGAAACAGCAGCAGCAGCAGCAGAGGGCATGGCCTCTTCCTCCACATTCCGTCTCAGCTCTCAGGACAAACTCCAGGTTTTCAGCTCCCTTCTCCCTCTCTCTAGCTGCTGCTGCATTTCGGGACTCCCTAAGGGTTTGGAAGTCCACCCCTCCTCTTCAGAGAGTCTCTGGTTTTTGGGAAAATAATACAGTCTTACCCCAAACCAGCTCTGTTGAGTTTTCCTCTGTTTTGTTGCCAGCTCTCCCTCCTGCAGGAACATCTCTGCGTCTTTCAGCCGGCTTCACGTTATCTTACTGCTACTGGCTATCTTTTGGCTTTTAGCCACTGTTGTCTCTGTTCAGGACTGCTCCACTGCCAGTTTTCAATGTCTTCTGCTGCTGCTGACAGTAAGGAAACTTTTCCAGCTCTTGATTACGGGACCCAGTCCAGCTTTGACACTATACTGGGTCTCCTGTAGCCTCGGCTGGGGTCTGGGGGCCCTTGACCCTTGGCCCCCAGAGGGGCTCACTGGCCCCCTGTTTCCTCCTCGTGGCTCAGATCATGGCTACTCTCCTTCTACACTATCTTCACTACATTCTCTTCTGTTTCTGTGGGCATGTAATTTCCATAGGGAGCACATGGACTATTGATTGGTCCAGTAAGAGTATTATCAGTGGGGCAAACCATTACTACCTCAAAAAAGGTTTTTCAAACCACCACACCTGTCCATAGTTACAGCCCATAGTTATATTTTTATACATGTTTATGATTTTTTGAGAATATTGAATGTGAATGTCAAGAAGGTACTTGAAGCTGAAAACCTTTAAATTAAAAGTCTGAAGCTTTTGGGTTTGTTTTTTTTATAACCACAGAATAATTAGTATGCATTTCCTCTATACTGTCTCTCAAAGTATCTCACTTTCAACACAAAACAAGATTCAAAAGAAAGTTTAAGTGACACCAATAACTATCCTAATGCATCAGTAAGTCAGTAGGATGGACATTTCGATGATAAGGCAATGGGTGGACTCTTTTTTTCCTTGGACCTATTTGGATAAACTCTTAAAGGCAAAAAAGTGTATCAGCGCTTTCTGATCCATTACATAGATTAGTAGAGTAAGAGGAAAACCACTGCTATTTGTTAAAAATTTATTCCAAAAAAGAGAGCCTGTATCCCGAAGTCTCCAAGAGGGAGAGCCATGAAATCTGTTGGATTTGTGTTTTAAATTAAGAGTTTGGGAAGACCTCTTAGAAACTTAATTCTGCAGAAAGAACAAAACCCTTCACTCCAAGCTCATTTCACTGGTTTAATGCCTATCCCATGATCCAACAGTGAATGGTTTAAGAGAGTTCTGTTATCTTTCATATCACTCAGGTACTACTAGGATTATCAATACTGTATGAAGTGTTGGGTAGCTAAATTTTTCATATGTGGCCTCCAAAATCTTACCAACAGAGAGATTAAATGGTCCGTATAGAGTCTGTTAGTCATTGAAAAATTATTTTGGTGTTTGATTGTGTGAGAATCAAAGGGTTTGGTGTTGTTCCATTGTCTTTTTTTATTCTATCTTGTGTAGTTATTTGCTGGTCATACAACGACAATTACTTTACAAGTGCTGGGAGGAAACAATCAGACCTTTTTAGAGAAGAGATAGAATTAGACAGTTGAATGCAAAAAAGTGCTCTGGGTGGGAATAGCCTCAATCAATTGGTACTGCTAGGCTTTCTTGGAATATCAATGATTCCTTTAGTCTTTTATTAAAATCTTTACTTGTCCAAAAGGTGCAAGTTTGTTGTTGTCTAAAAGGTACGGATTTTCTATAGGTAATACAATAAATAGTGTTTAAAATTGTATTATAAATAGGAGTGCATGCTATAATAAAAATTATTTATACTCAATAGCCTATTCAGAACGTAGAAGAGTCAAGATGTGAGTTTGTCAAACACCATAAAAGGCAGCTTTTCTTCTGGTGAAAAATGTGCCGGTTGTTGAAATAATTTTTTCTTCTATTGTATAAATATAATCAGTATCAACTGAAATGACTTACAGCTCAATTATATTTTGCATGTAATCAGTTCCAAACTCTTTGTAGATTCACAGAGATGTGGAAATCAGCAACAGAGGAAAACAACGGGTAAACAAAGGAAAACAGACGGTACTATTACTTAAAAGACACCTGAATAAAAGGTGGGAATAATACAATTTTGTGAACAATGTCAGTGCCAGGTGACAATATTTAAATAGAAAGTAAAGAGAGATGTCCATAAAACTAAAGTCTTCAAAGATCTCAATGAACCATCAAGCCTACAGCTGCATTCATTCATTTTTTTAATTAAAATTAGTGCTTAGCAGAACTAGAAATAGTGGTAGACAAGACATGTAGGGGAAAAGGAGATAAAAACATGGACATAAGAAATTTCCAGTGTTCTATCTTTGGGTCTGTGACTTTCCTGTACTAGAAGAAGAACCTTTGCTTAGTCTCTTTAAGATATATTTAAAGATACATTCTTTAATATTACAATTGATTCTATCACTTTTACCCCCATGAAAGTTTAAAAAATGAAGACTCACTGAAAATTAAGAGAAAGTGTTTACTTGTTCTGATATTTCTGGCTGATAAAATGGGTGGATTTATGCATTAAACTTACATGCATTTAGTCATATATTAAATGGAAAAGGAGTCTCATCCTGTAAGAATTGTGGGTATATCTAGCATGTCTAGGAGTCATAACTGGTGGAATTAAAAAAAGGTATTGAGATGAAAAGCAAAATAAAATATGATTTAGATAAAATGTTACAGAAATGGGGCACATGAAAACTCAATTATCTACTGTTTTAGAAAACAGGACTGCTGAGCTTTCCTCACACAATAGGAACTCCCTGGATAATTCTCTTGTTTGAACAGTAATTGCAAGCTATGCAAGATGCATTCATAAGCAACAAGATGTAATTGCCAGCATTAGCAACTACAGAGAATACATCTGTTTTGATCCAGATTTTGAAAATTTCATGGTAAACAAAATTTCAGCATAGTTGAGGCATTTTTAGATCAATGTGGTCATGTGTGAGGCCTTTTTTGCTTATGAATGCTTTGATGCTTGGCTGAGCTTTTCCCACTGTGCTGACTCTCCTGCAGAGAAGTACAATATTTAATTAAATTGATTGAACTTTTTCCTGATTAATATCTAAAAATATTTATCACCTGACTCAATACACACCTTTATTTCAGAACACTCACTATTCAAATTTTTCTTCTTCAACTATGAGCTTATTAAAACAACTATCTGAATATTTGTTTCTACTGCAGCCAAATCTTCCTTGGATAGAGGTTACATCAGTCAATTAAAAGACAGATCTTCTGCTTTCATTATCTACTCTGCAATTACAGACAATCTGTCAATGGTACTTGTCTTTTGAGATGTAAAATACTTCAAGGTCCAGGTGCTAGACTTACCCATACCAGTTTCAACTTCTTGACAGCCTTTGAAGTTTTTACATGAACTTAAATATTTGTTTATCTTCTTTGTACCTCAGCTCTATTAATTTGTTAAAGACTGTAGATACAAGATCACATAGCTTCTGAGATTGCTATGCCTGTAAAAAAGTGTACTTGCTTTTTACCTGTCTTTCATGTTTTACTTGCCTTAATTCTGAATGCAGGTTAAGCAACTATCATTTGTTTTAATGTGTGAATAACCTACTTTTCGAACTTAACAAAGTTTCATGACCATGAAATGAAAAAAAAACCAAAACAACAGGACAAATATTCTAAAACCACACAATGCAAAGTCTTAAATATTAATAAATATTTATTTAAATAGTATAGATAAACTTTATCTTTTAATGTGTTTTCTACCTTTAACTATAAAGTTCATTTGTCTGATTTGTTTAAAGTATTCACTTCCCTGGATCATCTGGAAAAGATGGTTAAGGTCATGTGTAACCATCCTATGCTGCTATGAAAACACAACAAGACCACAGTATCTTCAGAGCTGTATGAAAGGACTTCTTGGATTAACTTTCATTTTATTTCTCAATCAATTTATTTGTATATAGCAGCTCTAAAATAAGTTTGAGAATAATAATTAAAACCAAAACAAAACACACAAACAAACTAGTGGATTCATCTTTCTCTTTAGTTTTTCATTACTTACAGTACTTTCATTTGATGTCAGCATCTGATTTGGTTTTTTACTTTGCTGTCTTTGTAGCTAAGTTCAAGATACACAATTTAATAAGGTTTAACCACAGAGAGCTCCAGTATTGCAAACTTATTCATTATTGTTTACAAACACTTTTCAACACCAGTCTGAAAAAAAAAGGAAAAGACAATGGCATGAAAATCTGGTAAAAGTTTCTGTCAAGACAAAAACTGATATCTTCACTGTCAATAGACTTATTGGCAAGAATCACAGGGAGACTTATTTGCAGGAACCATAGGGAACTCTAGCCCTCACTAGTTGCTGATGGGCATATTTTGGACAAAAAAAACCACAACAAAACATCTATCTAGAGAAGCAATGTGTAGAAAAACATGATAGTTGCAGATATTTCATATGACATTGCAAAGTTATAAAAGATAACTCATAAGCTAAAAAGCAGTTCCCCTTTTTATAGACCCTAAATGATCTAAGAATTTTACACCCTCAATCCCATCAAAATTTCTGTGGCTAATTATTCTAGCTTAAAAAATCCCATTTTAGTAACCGTGAGCAGAAAGAGCATGAGAAGTACATAGATATCCACCGCTAGAAATGACTGAAACATCTCACAAAGGCAATGTATGAAGAATTTATACTGTTTCACCTCTACCATACTATCTCTGAAATGAGTGTAATATTTTATGCTCCATCATAGAAAATTGAATCCTTTCTGTGAACGCTGATTTCATGCATGCATATGTTTATGTACAAACATTCACACCTAATGAATAATAAAAGGAAAGATTACAGAATGTGTAACATTTCACAAGTCTTGTCTGAATAGTTGCTAACACCTTTTTGGTGAAATGGTCTGTTGGCTTACCTCTATGGTATAGCTCTTCACTTTGCTGTGTGTTTCACATTAACTTTTGCCAACTTCTAGGCAAACAACACCATGCTAACAGTCTGTATTTAGGGACTCATACCAATCGTTTCAATAAAGGGCTTTAAAAAAATTCTTGGCAGGCCTCTATATACACTGCTGTCTTCAGAAATTATGCTACTCTGCTATGTTATGGTTTATTTATCCCCAAATACATGACTTTCTGTTATAAGGTCCACTAAATCTTTGCTATAGGAAGTATGTTAAAAGGTCTTTTCTTTTTTTGTTTTTTTTTTTGCTTTTTAATCATGAGCTGAATAGGCAGGAGATCAGATGAGACCTGGATTGTGTCATATATGTCAGTGTAGGTCTGGAATAGATGCAAAATTGCTACCCTGAGAGGATGAAATTAATTAGAAGTATGAAATCAGATCTTCTTGAAGCAGTAATTAATTATTACAGTGTACTTGCATGTGAAATGAAATCTTTCTGTTCTATGTTCCATATTGTTTCATGGGTTTTGGTTCACTTTTTCTTTTGTACCTGACTTCCTTATTTCCTGTGCATATTTTTCCTGTTTTAAAGCCCCATTCTGATCAACATGAACTCTATAAATGTTTTATCTTCCAAAAAAAGTGTTTACTCTTTTTGGCAGATCATCCTTCAATGGATAAGCATAAAGAAGGAACAAAAATGAAGCCTGTCATAAAGAACTGTGGATCTGATCTGCGGTCCCTTTGTGACACTGTGCACCAGCCTAGCCAGCATAAAGGGGTCCTGCAAAAGGTGTAGGCCCTTGCTACATGGCTGTTCCTATACAGCAAATGCCAATCTTTTATTTTTAATCTGTACTCTGCTTTCACAGAAGCCCTATGTGCCAAAGTAACTCAAGGAAACACTGGAATAAGTTGGAAATATATTGTTAAAGGATGAGACAAGGACATACAATAGCATGAGATAGTTTCACGATTTAATTGATTTGAAGTGAACAAATATCCTACCCTATTAGTATGTCTTTTGCTTCAGTTCTGAGAGCAGAATGCTTACTGAGAACTGTCATCCTTAACAATTTTAAAACACACTACACAGAAAACAAAGGAAATGACACAGCTTTGTGGACGGCCCTGGCAAGAGAGGCTTACAACTTAGAAATGAACACTCTATCAGAGGATGTGCTCTGACATCAGAGTCAAGTTTTCACCATAAGATTTAATGACTTTCCCCTTAATATCCTGAGCTGAACAAAAAAGTCTCTATAATGTATGCACATTTAGAAAGCTGCACACCCTCTTCACTGTGCAGCACAAAAGCAAGGAAAGCACTGAGAAATCCACCCCCGTAAGGCAGAGCTGTCAGAAGAAGTGGTGCTTAGCTGCACACCACATCTTAACAAAGCACTCTGCAGGAACCTGCTGCTGGTGCGCTGTGATTTCAAGAAATGTGCCAAGGCAGGAGATGGAAAGGCACGAACCTGTTACACTGTGCGCTCTGGGGATTCTTCACAGCCCAGCACACACGTACTGAAAAAGCTTTGGAGAATTAGCACTCATTGAACTCTCACTCTGTCAGGGAAAGTAACTTACAGGAAGGCATGCTGAATTATAAAATGAAAGTACAAGACAACATAGGGATGGGTATAAAGCAATCAGGCTTTCATGATTCTTGAGCATGAAAAGTGATTATTTAACATTCAGATCTGGGAACAGATCCTTTCTCTTCCCAGCAGCACACTGTTATGATGAGAGCTATCTGCTTTTCCTCTACTGTATCATAGAAAGTAACTCTGAAGGTAACACACCTACGAGACATGAATTCTTGGTACAGAGACATGGGTCCTTGGTACAGAACAATTAGAAACCCTTCATTGAAGAAGGAGAGTACTGAAGTTATCAGCATGTTGTAGCTACTACTTTCAGAATTAATGGAACAAAATTTTTCCTCTAAAACCTCCGTGGTACAGTGGGTGCAAACTAGATATGAGAGGAGATCTGAGAAGAGATCCAGGAACTAAAGTTTAACTTTTTGACACTAATTTCATATACTTATGAAATTATTTCATATACTTATGAAATTATGCATTTACATATTTATAAATATTATTTTATATTTGATCATGTATATGAATATATACAGACTAATACCACCCTATATATTTACTTAAAGCAGATATATTGTTAAAGATAACTTACTCTAAAGGAATAACATTTAAAAAACTTGACCTATGTCTCTAGGAAGTAGGATGTTAATCATGCAGTAAAGGCAGGAGGGAATGACTTGAAATTGGCCCTAAATCTAGGGATCTAGCTTCCATTGACCCAGAAAATTTAAAGAAAATGAGAGAAATTGCATAAATTCCTTTTGCATGCCGAATTTCTTGTACAATTGTTTAATTGTTTTAAAGTGATCTGTGGCTGTACTAGTAGATTTAGTGTGCCATTCTTTGGCTTTAAAACCAGCCAGGACCAATGTTCCACATCTGTGCTATCAAACTTTCAGAGTCATCAAGACAGTTTGCCTGAACATGTTTTGCATACTGGCAATGCTCACTCCCTTGTAGTAAATCCTGATTTGTACCTGGACACTGTTTGGGAGTGCTATATGCAAAACATTCTTAAAGCTATTCTGATAGTATGTTGCAGTTCGAGGGGTTTCTGGAGGGTCACTGTTGGCCGCTCTGTGAAGGTTTTCAGGGCTGGAATCATCCCCCCACCGCCCATCCCTCGTGGCAGGGACAGGTGGCCGAGGTACTTAAGCCAGGAGACAGAGACCACATAGAACGCAGGGAATCCAGCAGCAAAGAAGAGACTTTATTCAAATTTCCTGCAGCTTATAAGGGCTGCTGAGCCAAAGAGGGGATTGGCCATTTGGCTAGCCAATGCAAGGAGACAATATAATAACTATGGCAACACAGAAACCAATGGTAGACAAGTGAGTTAACAACTTCCAAACCCCGGCGGTAATACACAGTAAATGAGTGTCTGGAAGCATTCTCTTCTGCTGGCTAATTTAATAGCATAAATCTATGCTGACACTCTCAAGGGCTTTCCTACAATTTCGTTGTCTTTGACTTCTGTACAGGAGGTGTTCTACTGCCCTCAGTGCTGGTATAGGAGTTCATGCACTTTCCTTTCTGAGCCACTTTACACCCTACGGTTAATATCTGAGAACCCTTGTAAGTACCAAATAGTTTGTTACAGAAGCAATACAGCTGCAGCAGCACTTCACATGGTCTAGCTGGTCTTTTTTTTAGAACTTGAACTTGTACTGCAGTAGAGAAACACAACCTAACTCTGAGGTTGTTTGGGTAGCTTCTCAGGTATGGAGCTTCTCAGTATTGACTATGGCTTTCAAATTCCAATTGGAGTGGAATTGGTATTGTAAACTGAGCTGTTGTCTCAAGATATTGCTTTGGATAATTTTTTCTGAAGTGAAACCCAAGTATGAGTACCAGATTTGTGATATTAAAACAATGTTTTGAATCATTTATCAAGCTTCATTTAAGCCTTAAATTCACCACTGTCCTGTTTATTTTTTTGTTTTATACTCTCTTATAAGTAGATGAGAATAATTACTGTTGTGATTTTACAGTATTTATGCTCCATTTGAGGGACTCATTAAAAATAAGCAGTACAGGGAAAGGCAATTATCATTAACAAGAATAACCCAAAACAAATATAAGACGATTAAAAAGAATGAACAAAAAAAAATATCCCAGTTGTCTTTCTGCCTTTTCATCAAGTAAATGTGTTAATAGTACTTGACTTATTTTGGTTACCATTCTTTTTTAGAATCTCTTCTCTCATCAAGGGTTTAATTTCTTTATCTGTAAGGATAAATTTCTTTGTCTGTAGAGGAGTTTGAGGTTTCAAACACATTTTTATAGGTTCTGCCAAAATTTCAAGACCTTGTCATTGAAATAGTAGTTTCATTTCTCTTTCTTCAAGGTTTTTATACTATCTACATGTATCTACAGAGCTCAAAGACAATATAAGTGGGTCTCTTTCTGGGAGGAAAATGAATGTTAATCCCCTGTTGCAGACATGTTTGTCTTTATAAACAACAATGTTATATTTCCCACTACTACCTCTTCCTTGTCCTAGAAAATGTAAGAAGAAAGATAAGAAAAATTAACTCTCCATTTCAGTAAATGTTTGACAAGGGCTTTTCAAACTGGCAATTAAATTGTGTTTGCTCTTATTTTTGTGTCAATTTGTAAGAGCCAACTGCTGCTTTCAGCTACATTGGGATAAATCTGGAGTAACAAAGGAAAGTCATAGAAAATTAAGTTTAAAGAACACTAAAGTAAGTGAGAACAGTTTTCCCTGAAGCTGATATTTATCTGTGACTGAAAAAAAAAAATAAATCTTGGCTATGATCACGTGTATCAATCCAAAAATTCATGAATGCTTAGATAAGCATTCTCCTTCTTTCCCATTCATCAAACAACTTAAATACATGCTTAAGTCTAGATCCATTAATTGAAATGAAATAAAAACAAAATATAAACTTTTTGGCAGGCTCTGCTGATTAGGGGCAGACAGAAGAAAATGTTCAAAATTCAAACCTACTTAAAAAGCATTAATATCTGTCTCAGTAGAAGTGATGAGGCAATGCTTTCACTGATGAGGTTGATCAGTAGAAGGAAGAACAGGATCTTTTAGCTTTCTCACCAGGTTTAACAAGCCTGTCTCAAAAATTATCCTGATAAAAAAGGTGAAATCAGAAAAGCTTACTTTATTTTAGAAAATAACAGAATTTTACTGGTTTTCAAAGCCTTGCTTTTGAATAAGTACTTTAGTGTTCTGGATGCTCGTTGAAATGGATGATCCACCCTACCACATGAACTGTCCTGTATTTGCAGCCTGATACCTTTTATCAGTTAGAAGCTCTAAAGAGATTTTATCTACTTGCCAGGCTTCTTACTTGTATAGTTAATGAATCAGATACTCATAGCATTTTCTTGTTCTCCTGACAGTACCTGCATATCTTTCTGCTGTTCAAGATGTGGAATTAACATGGAATTTACAATTAAAAAGTAATGGGGGGAAAAAAGAAGGAAAGTGTAAGGAAGGAAGTGACAATTTGGAGCTGAGCTCTTATTTTCTCATTAGTGACAGTAAAAATTAAGCCTTACCTACTTAAACAAATGGATTTACTACACTTAATGGGATGTGAAGATCTTTGATGAAAATGCATTTTGTTCGAAATTGTTAGCTGATATTCTCCAGGATATTTCTGTATTTGGTTTATGTGCCCAGATGTTAGAACAGGGGTCTGCAGGGGTGGCCTCTGTAAGAAGGGTCAGGATCTGCCCTTTGCCAGATACATGCAGCTCCAGCTGACTTCAGTGGACCCACTGCAGGGCACAGCTGTGACTGTCAGCTGACCTGGTAGCACCTCTGTGAAAAATTGGTAAAAAAAAGATAGAAAACACTGTGCAAGAGTTGTGGGAGATAGAAATGACAAAAAAAAAGTGAGAAAAACAACCCTGTATACACCCAGATCAGACAACAAGGAAGGTAAGGAGATGCTCTTAGTGCTGGAGCAGAAATTCCCCTGTAATCCATGAAGAAGACCATAGTGATGTAGGTTGTTCCCTTGCAACCTGTAGAGCGTCCACACAGGAGCAGGAATTCTGGCTGGAACTGTGACCAATGGAGAGAAGCCCATGAAGGAAAAGTTTTCTTAAAGGACTGTACCTCATGGAAAGAACCCATTTTGGAGTAGGAAAAATGTGTGAGGAAAAAGAAGAATCAGAGACTGTGTTTATGAACTGACTCCAAGTCACTCACTGTTCCCATCCTCCTGGGACAATCTGGGGGGAAAGAATAAAAGACTCAGGAATGAGGAAGTGAAGTAAAGCCTGGGAAGAAGAGGGCATGGGGGAGGAGGTGTTTTTTGGTTTCTCTTTCTTTCTCACCATACTACTCCATTTTAATGACTTTAATTTTAAAGATACTTAATTTTAATAATTTTTCCCAAGTTGAGTCTGTTTTCCCTATGCCAGCCACTGTTAAATGATATCCCTGCCTTTATCTCAGCCCCAAGCTTTTCCATCTTGTTTTTCTCCCCGTCCTGTTGAGAAAGGAGAGCAACAGAGCAGATGAATGAGGGTCTGGTAACAACTCAAGGTTAATCCACCCTGGGTTCTGCCAAAACCACTGAAGGAATGGAGTTGTGCTGATTTATATTAGCTCCAGTATCGATACCTTCTCTTCTATTACTATCAATGAAAATAGTTGTATGTAAAAAATAAGCAAGTATCGTTCAATTCTGAATGTTGCCATAGATTAGAATGTTTACTTGGCAAGAAAAAGGGACAGGGGAAAGAAATCCACACTATCAACACTAGTCCTTAGCCAGACATTTAGGAAACTGTTGCTATATTTAGAGGCTAAGATCCCAATATGTTTTACATCAGGGGAGTTCTACATTCTTGTATAATTACTCTCCCTATAATACAGCTTATGCTGGACTCCTTGATGTTGATAACTGATCCTCTTGGGTCTGCAAAGCAAAATTATTAGAATACAGTTAACAGCTTTTCTATTACATGAATTTTAGTACTGTATTTTATCCTTGGACAAACCATATAGCAATTTCATTTAGAATCAAGAAACACATTTTCCAGGTGAACAAGTAGCTATTTTTCTAGAAAAAGTATTTGAAATCCCATCACACGTCAGGTTAAGTTTGTCCTGAAACTTGAACACAAATTTAAGACTTTTGTCCTAAATAACTGGCAAGTATTTAACTGTTAAAAAAAGTACTTTTTCTACCACATTAAAAAAAGATGATTCTAAAAAAGATGATACTACTGATTGTAGTATCAGGGAAATCACTTTGAAATCACTACTTTGTAAATACAGCATTTTCAGAGAATAAACTTCTAACTCAGAGAAATCTCTATTTTTGAAACAGGAAGTCTGAGTTGATAAATCAATAAGTTAAAGTTTTAATGAAATCAGTGTGCAGACAAGAAACAATGCTCTAGAGTTATTGCAAGGAAGGATAAAATACATCCTGCCCTGACAGAGAGGAGAGGAGACCCAGGCATTCCTACTGGGAAGGGCCCTGGAAATGTAAACAAGGAAGAGAGAATACAAACCAAGCCAAAAACAAGTAGCTAGGCTCTTCTTCAACAGCTGGAAACTAGGGAGAACCTTAAGTCCTCACAATACTCATGCACATACTTTCCATGAAAATGAGTCAGTTTTATAGGAGTGTCAAAGAAAAATGGAGAGAAAAAGACCTTGAGAGGTCACATAGGTTTTCTCCCTTCTCTAGCTCTTATTCTTTTCCAAACTCCAGGTTGGTCCTATGAATAATTTATGTTTTATCTATCCCCAGCCTTCTCCCTCTTTCTCCTTCTCTAAAAGGCTAGCATGTTGTTATAGGCTATAAATCCCAGGAGGGAAGTTTTCCTTCCTCTGCTCCACTGTAAGAAAAATGGAGTTCGAATGAGAAGAGGGAAGGGGGTCAATTAGCTTTACAAAAGGTCTGGCCTGCAAAGCCGAATTCCTAGCTAATGGCCCCTCGAAGGCTGGACTGGGGGGGAGAAATCTGGGATTTTTTTTTGGGGTAGCTGGCCAGGCTCAAGGCGGGGAGAAGTCAACTTGCTGGGTTCTCTCTCTGGGACGGAGACGGGGTAGCTGTCTTTGTCTCCAGCTCAGACCTGTTGCGTTTTCATCAGAGAGTTTTTGTGCTCTCTGGGAGAAAAAAGGAGGAGCCTTGAGACACCGTCATCTGAGGACAGCAGTGAATTCCATGGGGGTGGACTGCTTTCCTTTCCCCCTTCTTCCACTGGGGGAGGGGTCCTCGTTTTCTTTTCGGCTTCTCCCGTGACCCGAGACCCCCCCACCCCCCTCCCCGTGTGGTGACCACCAGAGCCCGACAGCGCCCCCTGCTGGCCACGACAGAGACCTGCAGGCCCTGCACCTTCAGTGATCCAACAGCGCCCCCTGCCGACCGTGATTAGAACTGCGCTAAAGGACAGAGAAGTATTCAGACTTTTTTTCTTTTGTTTGAAGGGGACTTTTTGGGTACAGGACTATTGTCTAGTTTTTTTGTGTGTTCTGTTACTGTTCTTGCCAACATACATATATCTTTTAATAAAGGGTTGTTATTTCTTCTGTTTTTTCCACACTTCCTCGATTAAAGCCCCTTAATTTTGAATTTACAATTGCTGAGAGAGAGGAGTTTGGTTTGTCTCATAACTCATCCTCTTTAGCAAACATTCCAGTCTCTTCAAACTGAGACACGTGTGTTCCACAAGAGAAAGTTTGATGGCACCAATACAGGGGGCAACTGAGGTCTCTCCTTCTCAAAGCACCTAATAGCATGACATTGTCATAGGAAGTATTCATAAAGCTTTGCGACTCTAGGATCACGTGCATTGGGGAGAACATAAAAAATAGTAGGGACATAGTTTCATAGATGAAAACAATGAACTGAGAAACTTCCCCAATATTTACATTTTACATAGAAATATTTACAGAGCTTCAATGCAACTATCAGGCACTTAAACTAGGTATATCTTGTTCTGATGATTAGGCTCAAGTGTTTAATATAGATTTGGTCGTAGCAGGACCTTGAAGTTCCTCATGTGTTTCATGTGAGTAACGAAAGAACTTATTTTGGAATTTTCAAGGCAGATTCAGTTGAATACCACTGTATACATTGTGATATGGTTTAGAGTTAACAAAATTTTTGATAAGGATTTATTTTAACATCCTGGAGACAAAATGATTGTGTCGTCTCCCATTCCTGTCCCTAATTTTACCTTCTGCCTGAGCAGTTAGGGCATTCACCTGGAAGAAAGTGGAAGCCTGTTGGTAAAAACCTACACTGATGGAAATGAGATATTTTATACAAAGTGAAAGAATTTCAGTGGTGGGAAGCAAGGAAGCACTATGCACAATTAGTCTGAAGTTGTAGTTAGTTCCTACTGTTGAAATTTCTCAATTTAATATGTCTTAATATGAGCAGGGTAGGTACTGAAATAAAATTCTTCCTGTTTTCTTTTTAATATGATGCTAACTATTGATGTGTGCATAGCACTGGGGAGTTTCAAACTCCACCTTCTCTGGTTGTTTTTTGAAAGGAGTGAGAATTGTATGATTTTTGAAGAATTGCTTAGGTGGCTTTCTTGAAAGAGGAAATCAGTGTTAGATATCTTCTGAGCAGAGTTCCAAGGGCATGCCTACCCTGTACAGTCCAGCATCATACTCAACCTGGAGCAGTGCAGCTGTGTAAACTGAGACCAGAGCTAATTAACTGGCATGTTTGCACTTCCTCCCTGATCCAAATGATTATCTTTTAGTGGGGCATCACTTTCCTGTGAAAAAAAAGCCCAGCTTCCTCGGAGCTCGTTCAGTGATCCCCAGAAGAACCCTGTATTACACTGCCTGTCCAGAAACAGACAGAAGTAACACAGCACGCCCCAGCACACCAATTGCCTTCTACACAGCCTTATTCGCTCAGCTGGCTTTTGTGGCTCACTCTTCCTGTACATAGTGTGGAAGAGCTAAGATCCCTAAGTTGCTACCACCAGTTCATATTTCTAGTCTTCTAAGAGCCGGCACTTGCAAAATGAGCACTATTGTGTTCTACTGTCCTTGTCATTTGAATCCAGGAATGACCCAGAAGACTGCTAGGACCGCTGTTTTCAGAAGACAAAGTGGATGCTAAAATATTTACATATTTTGCAATTATTGTTGCACCTCTTGAAAGTGGGAAACGATGCATTAGCACGTTCAAGCTTTAATGTTAAATCATGATCTCTCTCAATTTTATAATATGATTAAGCATGATTTAGCCAAATTCACCCAGTGACAGTAATGGTAATACGCAAAACCATGACCTTCCAGATTCGAAGATATTTCTTTTTTAATAAGTAATTTCAACTCTTCAATTCATTGAAAAGTATTATACAAGTTTTCTAATTTTAAGGGGGGGGGTGTGTTCTTTTCTCTGTCTCTTTTTTTTTTTTTTTTTTTTTTTCCTGGACAATATTCCAGTAATTAAGTGGATATGGTTTACCTCATCTATGAAAATGTATGTATGTCTCCTAAACTCTCAATACATCTGCTCATATTCATTCAAGATGACACAATCATTCCAAAAGCAAATGTATACATAAACATATAAATACCTCCAAAAAATGAGAATATAAACAGCAAGTCACAGCCTTGTCATTCATAGTGAACAAACTTTAAATTCTGTGAAGTTATTACCAAACTCAGATATTATACTAGTGATAGACAAATTACATGAAAAGATCTTTCTCTTTTTGATGTGCATTGTGAAACATTTGCAGAATAAAAGTTAGAAAGTCTGTCTGTAGGGGAGAAAGTAGTTTCCTAAGGTAATACATGCCAAATGATCCAAAGGAGCAACTTCAGATTTGTAGAAAACAGACATCTAAATACTCTGTCTACACAAGGAAAGATGTGATAATATGATCTATTTAATAACTCAGTCCTTTACATTTTATACTCATATTTTGCACCAGCAAAAATATCATTAACATTTACCTAACACAATGCTTTAAGCCCTTATTATAGAATTTTATAAGTAATGTTGTTGAAATTGAAATTATTACATAAGTATGAAGTGTTTTTTTCTGACATATTCAATTATGGCCTCTCATGGAAAGCATTTATTTTAATGAATTTATTGAATTAATTTATTTAGTTAATACCTTTGACAAGTATTGGATCTACACTGAATGATATTCCTCACTTACAACCCTAATTGAAGAGACCATATGAAAAGTAAATGCAAACAAAAAGCAAATTATCACACCTAATTAACAGATGATATTCAAATGTTGAGATATAAAAAATGTGTGAATAGAAACATGGAATTTATAATACATTGCTTCCATAAAGAAAGTAATATTGGGAACAATAAATGAGGCTAATGAAATTAAATAATTGGATGCACAATAAAAACATGAGTGGCAAAAAAAGAAAGAGCACGTTTGCTTTAAAGAGACAAGACTACGTATGTAAGGAGGATGGAGAGCTTTCCCATAGACAGTAATGTCAAACAAAACAATTTTTTAGCCAAAAACAATTTTCAAAGATTTATATGGAAATATGAAAGACCATTTTAATTACTATACAAATGATATTTCATAAAAGGAACTCAAAGCATGATTCCGATCAATGGAAGGGTTTATCCAAAATGAGGTATACATTGTGTCAGCCTTGACAAGAATCATTCATACAGAACAAGGAGATAAAATTGCATTTCCTATTTTAGCACTGAACCAACACAGGTCTAGGGGGCCCATAAGAGCAGTTGAAGCCTTGAAGTCTTCTCTTTAACCTTCATTGGGAGTGAATCTAATTCTCTGCACATATAGCTGCAGAAATTTCAACATTGGTTCGTACATAACTTCTTCAACAGAAGATAACAATGTCTTAAAACTATTTCTTGTTGATACCATTGGTTTTAGAAATAGCAAGATATCTTTGTGCCTGTGCCCTCAATTTTCCAGAGGACATAATTTAATCTTTCCAGTAAGCTGTAATGATTAGAGAGAGTATGTAACAAATCAGCTTAATAATGGACTCTCAGATGGAATAAGTTTCCAATGTGCAATTAAAAGAAAGTTCTTAATGGATCGAACCACTATGGAAAGCAAAATCTAGAAGGGATAATTACCCTTTACTTCCACTAAAACTTTTTAAAGTCAGTGAACATCATATCATTTACTTTGAAGGCTTGGTCTTAAAAAATAAAAAATGAGTTAAATGAGGCATTATCACGTTTTATATAGGAGGCACTTCTCTTCAGGTTTGTTTTGTTTGGGGTTTTTTTTGTGTTTTTTTAATCTGATTTTTTTTCTACACTTGAATATTTACCTAAACTAACTAAAAAAACCTATTTGCAACCAGGCTACAATCAAAATTATGTTACTTATGATTTTTTGTTTGAAAATGTAAGAAAATCTCAGCATTAGAAGAGGTAATATATTCCTCAAAGACCTCTATTTATCTACTAGCTTTATCATGGGTGTGGAAATTCTCACTGACTGAGATACATTTTTAATTCCCCAGGTGAATATTATGCCTTTAAAATATAGTTGATGAACATATTTTCCTGGCTAAGCATGCTCATGTTGATCTGCCAAATGGCCTGATGCCTGCTAACATATTGGTCAGACACATGTCTTTGGGTGTAAGTGCCAAGAAAATTTCTAACACTTGCATGCCGTATCTTCTAAAGAAAGTAGCACCGAGAAGTTATCACTACATACGCCACACATATTTAGGTGAGCTCCCCAGCCAGCAAAAATAAAGCCCAACAAAAAGGAAAGCAAGGAGTTTGCTGATGTTCATGAATTTTCATAAAGTAGATATCAGTAGTTTTGGGACCTTTTACAACTATATGTGCAATTACACTGCTGGGGTAATGGCAATGCTGCAGCTCTCGGCACAAGGAGTTTAAGCTTGTTACTCTGAGAACATCGAGTCTGGAGGTGGACTGGCGAGAGGTACTTCAGTAGGTGGCAGTGTTCCTTCTCACTGTCTTACGCTTCTCAAACAGCCCTCCAGCCTTTCCTCCACAGAAGGACAATAATCTGATGAGATGGCAGAATGTTAATGAGCCAGGAGGAGTGCGTGTTGCTGTTTTATACTGGGTGAAAAACAAACAAACAAACAAGCACACCTGTGAAATTTAAGATGCTGCAAATGATTGAAGTCTTGGCCAATGGTGAAAGATGTTAATTAAACAGGCTATGCAAGTCTTTTAACCACATTCTGATTGGAGATGAAAACTCTTCATGCATCCAAAAGGATAGGATCTCTGAGTTTTTCAGAGCAAAAACACTCACTGGAAACATACTGTATGAAATTAAATGAGGCTGCCTTTTTTCTTTATATATGGTTAGTCACTCTAAATATTTTGGTTTACTGTAGTTATATTTTAATATGTTTGAATGAAGAAAAATAAAATTCCAAATTTTAAGAGTTATGTTTTGGATTAACCTAATTCCAACCTTTTATTCACTATAAATAGTTTCATATTGCTTAAAAAAATAAAGATAATTACTTCTAATAAAGACCAGGTATCTCTGTGTTCAGGATGTGTTCAGTAGCTTAAACTGATTGTAAAGACAACAGGATAGAAAATAAATAAAGCAGAATTGGAAACAAAATTATTCCTGGAAAAAATTCACCACAACCAAAACCCACAACCAAAACCACCAAAATTAGAACAGCTACTTCCATTTTGAAGAGAGCTTTCATGTTTTGTAAACAATTTTGTGTCTACTTCCTTTTATAGAATTTCTAAAATGTTGGTGTGTAATATGGTAGGGACTGGAAGTAAAACTTAAGTAAAAGTGAGAATTTACAGTATTACAGCATTTTTGGTTGAGAATAAAGTTAGAAATACCAAAAAAATCTCATGAGAAAACTTTTTACTTCTGAAATTGCCAGACTGGTTTTACTTTTGAATAGCTGATATTCGTGTAAGCATAAAAAAAACATGATTGATCTGATTTGAAATTTTTGAGATTTGTCCTTCACTAGCATTAACTGATCTTAATCGGAGTAGTTCCCAAGGTGCAAAAAGAAGTAATGCATCAATATACATTTTACTGAAACTGGGGAGGAAAAGCTGTTTCAGCATTAAAAATATAGATCTGGAAACAAAATAAATGTGGGTAGAATACTTAAATGACAAAAACAATGATGTATTTTCTATACAGTTTGAGTATAAATGCATTATATGAAATACAGAATTTTACATTGGTTGGAAGGTGTCAAAATGTCCCATTAAAAGAATCACCAAAATGTTAAGCATTCTGTAGCTGAAACTAACCAATGTGCCAGTCCACAGTATAAAACTGGGACTACAACAAATCAAAATGAAAACAAATCAAAATTCACCAATTTTTCCATAGCAGCATTTCAAGCAGATCCTGGAGAACTGTCTAAACTCCATCCTGAGAAATGAAAATACAGAGAAAATAGTGGCTGAGCCCCCTTCCACACTACCCTGATCTATGCTGTGCTGGTGATTTAAGAATTTCTGTTTTGGTTTCTAAAAAATTTTTTGACCACCTGTGTCAAACTTATTAATTGAAATGTCTCAGCATAATGAGGTACTTGTCAGACATAATATAGCAAAAAATACAAAGCAAAGAGGCTTTGTACTTGTATGAAGCCCAAAGCAGAATTTGTACAGATCATTTGATTGTCAAAGTTGGTTTCATTTGGTATCATTTGTGGAATAGGATAAGATAGAAACATAGCAGTAATTAGCTAATTAGAGCACATGGTGTGTGGGCCTGTTGAGAAGGCAGTAACATTTTCTAGCAGAGAGAAACTAATGAAGTCGCATGACTAACTATTGTAAGTTAATTGCTGATGGGGTCAGCAAAGGATTCACCCTCTCATACCCCCTCCCTTCCCTGCCTTCCCCAATGCCCCCCCTAAATTCACCCCACACACTTCCCCACCCCCGTAGAGCTGCTTAGACTTCTCATGTTTTGCCTTTCCTTTCCTTTGTTTTCTCCCCCGCCCTAAATGTAAAGCACCAGAGAGATCTAAAACTTTGCCAAAAGACAAAAATCTCAGACTCTTATTTATCTGATTTCTTATGATAAAATTCACAACAACCTTGAAATCAAAGGGTGGATACAGCTCCAAATACATTTTGAGGTTTGAGGGACATATGCTCTGCAGCTCCTCTTTAATGGGATCTAGAGGGCAAGATGGAAAACCCTAGAAGCCTCTCTGGTAAATCCAGCTCTGTAAGCAAAGTGATCATGGTGGTTTTCAGGTAATTGCTAAATTTGGAGTAAGATGAAATGAAAGGAATAAAGGAAGGGAATTAGATAGGTGTGAGCTAATGTCACTGATTTAACTGAGGGTAAAAAATCAAGAAAGATCTGGCAATGCATAAAGCTTTTCTATTTCAGGTTCTGACAACCATTTCCATAGAAATTGCTCATCTTTAAAAACTATAGGCCTCTTAAATTAACAAATATTGTTACTTTGAATTACAATTCAATGCTTGGGTGATTGCTTAAGTTTACCAAGACAAACTGGCAATTACTAGTCTTTTTTATTCCATCTTCTGGAAAAAGTAAGGTGTATCAGTCATGACAGCTCCTTCCCCTTGCTGAGCCTGTGCCTCTGGAAGCAGTGAGCTAACTCAAAATGTGAAGATCGCAACTACAATTTAATCAGTGAACATTAGTAAAATAGATCTTACTTCAATCAAGCAACCAGATATTTCTGTAAGAGAAAATGGATTTGTTCCAGCATCTTGCCTGTCTTCCCAGTTTTTAAAATATCTTCTTAAAGTATGCCAACATTAAAGCATACCTTCTCTAAGGCCTTTAATCAAGCTTTAGTTTGTTTTGAAATTACTCTGTAACACCCTGTCTATCATTCATTGGTAGGCTGAATGCTCTAAAATCCACAAGAACTCAGATTAGCAGGTTGGTAATCTGATTTAGAAAAAAAAAACCACACTGAAAAAATGGAAAACCAACAAAAAACAAAGCAAAACCTATAGTTCTTATTACTTTTTTACTTCTTATACACAATAGTTCAAACTGTTACTCTGATTTTCCTGAAGATATATATATATTACACTCTGATACATCTATATTTACATATAGTCTCAGGTATATCTATGTGGCTAAAAATCACCCTTAAAACTGGTGATGTAGTAATGTTGGTCAACCATCGACGAAAGTTGTTGAATGGAAAAATCTTATTCCAATACAATTCTTCTAGGCACTGCTTGAAAGGCATATGTGTAAGTTGGCTGTCCTCTGAAAAATCTTTTTTCTTTAGTCTGTGAAGCTCTCAGTGTGTGTATTTAATAAGAGCAATGTATCAACTATTTCAAAAACTTTTACTGAAAAGAGTTTGCTACCACTGACAGACAAACAGGCTCAGGCAGAGCCACTGTCTATAAAGAAACATTTCAACAACAATAACGATGATAATAATAGTAACAACAACAACAGTAATGATAAACAACTTACACATACCTGTTGGAAGTGTGGAAAGGGGAAAAATATGAGAAGGTGTGCTGGTTTGAAAATAAGATCATGTTGGCAAAATACTATTTAATCAAACTGAGATCTCCTAAGTTTCTTGTAGACAGTTGCTTTATAATCAGATACTCCTTGAAAAGATTTTTGACATGGGTATATTCTTCCTTTTAAACTACACTGGATATCTTATTCAGCAGCTTCTCTGGATGAGAGGTATCGTAATGTTTCCAATGTACACCTCTGCAGTCTCATTTACTGGTTTACATTTTCTTTGGTCTTGCTTGGACATTTGATGTGATTTTGTTTGCATGCAGCTATCCAAATCTTTTGGAATTCTACAGGCATAAATATATTCTTATGCCCAATTTAGATTTGTGATATTACTCTTTTAGAGACTAGCCTAAACATGCATCTAAATGTAAGTACAGAAGAAATGCTAAATCCCTCTACGGGTTCAGCATTTTGGGAGCTATTTGCTTGTTTTCTAATTCAACCAAAACAACTCAAGCCACTGTGTTTTCTGGCCACCATCCCATTATGAAGCTTTTTAATCTGTAAACAACAAGCAGCAGGAAACAAATCATTCTGTTTTCATGTTACTCTCTTCCTTATCTCTCATTTTGGCTTCTCAGCAGACTTTTGTTCATTTTAGTTCTTAAGGAATCTGCTTTTGGAGGCCTGGGCATAACCACACTCAGCTGTTGAACTTCCCAAAAATAGCTGTATTAGCTTATAGTCAGTACAATTCAGTGGCTTTCAAGGGGAACTCCCATCTCCTTGAAGTTGATGAGCTCACCTAAGCCCGGCTGTATGTAATTAACTCCTGTATAGTACTTACTGTCTGATCCACCTCTAAGTCACCAGTGCTAATTAATCTCTTGAACTCTGGGCATTTGCTTGGCTCAGGGACTCATTCTCTGAGAAATCTCACTGAAAATGGCTATTTTAAGTCTTTTATACCCTTTCAGAATGGCCCAAAGGCCTGAAAAACTCATAATATGCAATAATATGCCATATAGGATGTGTAAAACTGTTTTCAGCCTTTAATTCCTGTACATTTAAAATTATGTATTTGATACTGATCTCACCAAGTTATAGCATAGATAAATAATGGACTACAAGATAACAATAAACATAGGAGTGAAAATAACTATGTATAAAGTTATCTGTGCCAGAGGAGAAGCAAAGAGAAAAGAACAAAATTTAAAGAGTGCTCCATGTCTGGCTGTCTTTGTTCCTTTCCCTTTGAAGTCAGCATGTGACATGTGCATGAAAGAAGTGATCTCAAACCGCACTTTTTGAGAAATCAAATGAAGCAAATTCCCCACTGTTAATGAAAATATTATGAATCTGAACAACCTTAATGGCTCAAGGCTTTCTTTATTTAGTCATGTGGAAAATAATCATGCTCCTTTCTAGCTTTTTATGACTTGTAAGAGATAAAAACTTCTTTGTCCTCTAACCTCTTTGGCTTTGAATATTCCATTATACATGAGTTTACTTATGTAGTCCATGAACAGACAATTAGTTTTCTATTTTTAGTGTTAATAGATACTATTAATTGACATAATTTTTTTACTATTTTTATATTTTACAGATTCAGACTTCCAAGTTCTCTGTGTTCTTGTTAAGAGACTACTGTGTTGATGTATCTTCTTATTATGCTAGCCCATGCAATATAGCCCAGTAGCTTAATGAATTCCTTGGAGATGTTAAATTCAACATGAGACTTCAACCCCAAACACTGACACCTCTGGTAATCACAATATAAGCACTGCTCCATTAAGCAGATTCACTCTATAATGAACTGCCATAACCTTCTTTTTGAGACCTGACCTGACAGAGCACAGAATTTAAAAAGTCTTTAAAATCAAGTCAAATCTTTCATAGATAAACCAGGAAAAAACAAATACACAAAGAAATAAACCAAGTAAAAAACCAAAGCAAAACACAAATTGAGAGGTTTGTGCTTCAAAAGAGAAATAGTTATTTGAAAAATAAAGAATTTTTGACATGGTTCTCATGCATAAGAGTCAGAGATGTTTCTTTTAAAAAGTGATCACTGTTTCACAACTCTATTAATTTTAAATTGCTTGTTGATATTTTCCGTATTTTGTATCGCATTTCTTTGCTTAATTTTGATCAATCCTTTAGTATTTATAACTAACTTTTTAATCTTTTCTTCTTCATTTTTATCAAGTGTTAAATATTTTTCAGATTTCAAATCCAAAAATTTTTAAGATCGTGTCTGAAATTTAAAAAAAAAAAAGTCTCTCTTATTTACTTGTTGGAATCTGGAAAGCATGAGCAGTGCAGACAGGGAAGCACTGATCGATATGATGTAAGATGCCATTGATAGGACATACAGCAAAGTTGTGGGTTGAAACTAAGGAAAGTAGAATTAAAGCAAAACTTGTGGAATAGTCTGCAAAAGGTTGAAGGTGTCTTCTGCGAGTTCCTTCAAACTGGACAAAACGCCCTCTCTTTAAACTGCTGTCACTGCTGTGTATAGCATCTGTTAGCTGGTCCTTTCAAGCTGTAATTAATGATGATGACAATGATGATCTTGATGATGATGATTGATGATGATGATGGTACAGAACTGGGAAACTTCTTAATCATTCTTGAGTGTCAGTGCTGGCACTGTGACAGTTTCTTCCTAGCTTCGGGGTTACTGAACTCCATTTCAGTTCTAGGAAATTGAAATTCAACATATATCTAGCCACTGTAAAAGTCACTCCTATATAATTTATTATATATAATTATTATTGTTGATTTAAAAATTTTATTTTTTAAAGTCCATGTTCTAAGTGCTTTTTACTGTCTGTAGATAGACTGACATTGGCTTTAATCATTGTTTTACACTTGGAAGAAGGTTGTTTTAGCTTAATTCCATACTTGGCAATATTAAAAAATTAAATACATAATTGTGAGTCCTTCTAGTCATCTCATGGAGGCATAGAAAAGAGAAAATTAGTAAAAACTGCCAAGCTTCCATTTATCAGCTTTTTTCCTATCAGCTAAATGATCATGACTGATAAAGAAAAAAGATTTAAAGAACATATGTTTAGCACCCTGTGTATGAACTAGAATAATTATGGCCTTTTAATAGCCTAGCTTTTTTCTGCATGAAAAAACCACATTCAGTTTCAAATTTGTGTTGACGTCTTAGAAGAGTCAAGTCATGTAACTTTCTGAAAGAAGCCTTAAAACTTGATTAGCTTCAGAAGCTGTAAGTAACAAACACTACTAAATTGTGCTCTATGATGTTGTAAATAATATTTTAAAACATTAAAAGCATCTCTAATTACATAACAGAATTCAAAGTATCTTTGTTGATCTATTTGCCACCTGGCCTCATTGTCTTGGGATTGGAAAATTCAGGTGAAAACTGGATTAAGAAAGACTGGGGGGAAGTAAGATCTTTTGAGATTTGATCAGTGGTGCAGTGAAGCAATAGGAAATTTTTCAATCATCATTTTGGAAATTTCATGACAGGTGGTTACATCCTCTTAGAAGCAGATACAAGATTGTATATGAATGGCGTAATAACAGTTTGCAGGTCTAAAAAGTCTTGACTTCTAAGTAGTCCAACTCTATAAATTCTTATGAACAAAGGTCATCAGTGTCTTAGAAATCAGGTAAGTGTCCACATAGCCAGGGTGAGCTGCTTGTCTCATGTATACAAGGAAGCATTAATTAAAAATAAAAAATCAATTTATAATCCAGAACAATTTCTGAGGTACAGGGCTCAAATATCTCTAGAACAGAAAGCCATCAATTCAAAAACATTGGCAAGAAAAGCTGCTTTTCTCTCTGTCTGTACTGTACCTGGAGCTCACAAGTGTTAGTAGTCAGCCTTTCCATAAATACTACAAAAAGTAAATGAGAACAACCATAGTGAAAAGGTCATCAATGTAGATAATGTCAACAATGGATATCTGTTGTTAAAATAAAGCTGCCTGTGAAGTTGAAAGAAACAAAAATTGGAAATCTGATCAGTGAAGCCTTTTTTTTTTCCAATTGATCAACATTTTTTTGTTGTGTGTTTGGTTTTCCACATAAAGCCCCATACGTACCCAGAAAATTCTCAACTAAAAATGATGGAGTGTTTAAAAGAGTAATGTGGAGAAGACAACTCAGTTTAATGACATTAACTGTCTCCATAATGGAAAGTTGAAGGACTGCTTCTCATGTTCTATTGACATTTAAATTGAAAAGGATATTTCATTAGATGTAATTTGAATATAATTGAATGGAAAAATTCCCATGGAAAAGAAAAAGTTCTAATATTGGAGAAAAACCCTTGGAGGAAGAGAATAAAATCCAAACAGAAACAGGCTTGGTGAGAAAATCCTAGTTAATTTTTAAAAGGCTAGAAGAGAGCATGCACTTTTACTGAAGTAGCTGGAGAACACGGTTTAGTGACATATATGTGGTAAAAAAACCACAAAAGAAACCACACTACAAATTTAGAGCACAATGATCATAAAGGATATAGGATAGTTTGTGGTACAAAAGTGATGTAACACAAGGTAAATGTCATGGTTTAACCCCAGCTGCCAACTAAGCACCAGAGATGCTGGCTCACTCATCGCCTCAATGGGATGGAGGACAGAATTGGAAAAGTGGAAAACTCATGGGTTGAAATGAAGTCTGTTTAATACGTAAAGCAAAAGCCATGTGTGCAAGCAAAGCAAAACAAGGAATTCCTTCACCACTTCCCATGGTCAGGTGTGTGTTCAGCTATTCTCAGCAAAGCAGGGCTCCATCACATGTAATGGTGATTTGGGAAGACAAACATCATCATTCTGAACATTCCACTCCCTCTTCTTTCCCCAGCTTTATATGCTGAAATGACATACGGCATGGGATTTCCCTTGGGGTCAGTTGTCAGTTGTCTGGCTATGTCCTTTCTCAGACTTCCCACTGCTGTGAGAAGCAGAAAAGGCCTTGACACTGAAAACACTGCTCAGCAGTAACTAAAATACTGCTGTGTTATCAACACTGTTTTCAACACAAATCCAAACTACAGCCTGTACTAGTTACTATGAAGAAAATTAACTCTATGCCAGACAAACCAACACAATTGCCATTAAAATGTCAAGTGGTCAGAGGAAGAGGGAAAAGAGTCTAAAAGATGAGAACTCATGTTTCCAGTATTCAAAAAAAGAACTTCTTCAAAGACAACAGTATTCACCTCCAACAGTAATACATAACAGGTATATATAAGGAAGTACATTTATCTGAAAAAAGACTATTGCATAAATGACAGAGATATTGATGTGGCAGTAAAACAGAATATATCACATTCTTATAAATACTGGAACATGTCAGAAAGAATACCCCTAATTCCATGGAAAATTTAAGGCTGAAGGGCAATGTTTTCTTACAAGAGAACATTCCTTCTCCAGGTGGAAAAAGACTTTTGAGGAACTTGAACACTCTTTCACTGCTGGCACTAATGATATTGCAACAGAACTTCGCTAACAGCTTTGACAATAGAAGATCAACCGTGGGGTTTTTTGTTATTCAGCTTTATAATTCTAAAACAGGACTAAGAAAAAATATGTTAATTCCCATGATTCTATATTATATGAATTAGACTAGTCACTTCTAGTGTAACACAGTTCTAGCAGTGAACAGCTACATTCATTTCTTTGCAAAAAAAAAAAAAAGAAAGAAAAAGAAGATAAGAGGCAGATATAAAAGTTATTGATAGCAGCTGTTTCACAATTATTTAATAATATAGTGTGTGACCTTAAATATGCTGTTGAGGAAGACTGCAGGGGAAGGGGGAAGCAAGGTGCAAGTGGGACTTGCTATGAAAGGAAGCAGTTTACTAACAAATGTTAGATGCAGCTTCTGTGAGAAACATTTTCTGTACATGATTATAACATCACAAAGGGACCTTTGACTAATAGACCAACAGAAGCCAGGAAGGAGCAGTTCATTGTGAAGTGTCTGAGTCAGAGAGCACTAGTAGGAGGAGGTGAAGAACTGCCATTATGTATAGCCAGAGTGGACTGGCTCTATAGGTAAGTAAAAGTAACTGAAAACTGCCAGTCAAGTTAGTGAGTTGGTATCTTGAATTTATTTTATACAGACAATATTTTTGGTAATGCAAATTTGGGGTTTATTTTGCTTTCTATTTTCATTTCTGCATCGTGTTTATTTTTGGTTTCATTACTACCTTATTAACCTCTCCAAGAAAAGTGTTTCAGTAGTTTATGTGGGAAAATAAAATTAGAGTAAAGACCAATAAATTCATTTTACCATGATATAAACATAAAAGTTAAAATAAAATAAAAGCTCTTTCAAACAGATCTTCCAAGTCCTCTAATTTATTGTGTGGAACCTGTGCTACCACACAAAGTGCCACTTTCATGCAAGGTAAGTGGTGGGAAATATTAAAATAAGTACTGCTGATAAAAAACCCACCCAATTTTGTGACGCATGATCCTTGCAAAAGTATGAATCAAACCATTACTGAACAACTGAGAATCCCTTCTGTTTTACTATTAATAAGGGAGAATATACAATCCTTCTTCCATCCATGTTGGTTTCTCTTAGAAATAGAGGAGAGAAAAATAAGGCAAAATGGTGACATTGTGGGGACTCCTCAACTAGTGTGAGATTTATGAAGGTTTCCCCATATTTCAACCTGCCATGTTTCGCTTCACTTGGTTTGTCTAGCTGAAAAACATTATGAATTGAGGGAAATTTGCATATATAGCTTGAATAATCTGAATAATTTATGGATCTAGGTAACAAGGTGCCTGAACACAAAGTACCTGAACCACAAAATCTAGCTGTAGCTAAATGAAATGTAGCTATGTGTTAGAAATTGGAGGATCTACATTTGCATTATAATGGCACAAATATATAGAGTATATTGTGAATGGCTGTCTTAATCCAAGGTTAAATGAAGTACATCAATCTATTTTTTTAAGGAAAATTATTATTTTCAAAAAATACTTTTTGTTTCGTTTCCTACAAGTATCTGAATCTTACGCAAAGTTTTGTTTTATGTTTAAGTATCCAACATTCAAAAAACATTTTTTGATAAAATCTGAAACATTCCTCTTGACAGTGTCAAAATTATTTTTCTTAATACCTCTAGATTAAATAGTATATTTTGTTTAGCTATGTATTAAACCATTTAGACTAAAAAATGTCCGAGTTTCAGAAAATTTAACTATCCAGCATTCTTCAGACTAAAGTGGACAGTATTATCCTACAAGGAATTAAAAGATATCTCCTGATTATCTGTCCTTATGAATGTCATCATCATTATGGATGATTTTAACTTCCAGAATATCAGCTGGAAATATTATACAGCAGACACAAACAGGTCCAGGGAATTTCTGAAGCATGTTGAAGAAAACTTGTTGGTGCAGGTACCTGTCTTCTCAAGTAATCATTATGCATGGTAGAACCCTGCTTTTCTAGGGATGGCTGAACACTGCATGCCAATGGGAAGTAGTTAACAAATTCCTTATTTTACTCTGCTTGTGTGTGCAGATTTTGGTTACCTATAAAACTGTCTTTATCTTAACCTATGAGTTTTCTCACTTTTACCCTTCTGATACTCTCTTCTGTTCGACTGGGGCGATTAAACAAGATGCTATTTTGGGGCTAGCTGCCTACCGAGGTTCATTCACAGCACCTGTTAGGAACCCTTTCCTAGTAGTTCAACTGGATTTAAATTATTAAACATAGAACTAGAGACAATTTGGCAATACATAATCTAAAAAATATTTAGTCCACTGCAACTCTTGTCTATATCGTCTAGAATGAATCTGCACCGGAGAATGCCCATTTTAGTCTATTAGTTTAGACAAAGCACTTCACTTCTAAATAGTTGAAGGTGAATAACATAGATCTCATATGAAAAAGTCATGTGTCACAATTAAAAATAATACAAGACAGATGATCATAATATTTTTCATAAATCCTCAGTCATCAAGAAGACACACAGTAAGTGTGGAAACTATGTATTGTCAGTGGCTGTATTTCTCTCATCAAAAGGGAATAATCTTCAATTTTGAAATATCCAGTATGATCAAACATGTGGAGTGTACACTGAGACTTTAATGGATTTCTGAGAGTATCTTTCTTACAGAGTTCAATTAGAAAAAACGACTGTGAAAGAAATCTACACAAGTCTGCATTTACTGCAAGGACGAAAAGAATAAGGAGTTCTAATCTGTGTATTAATTAAATGTGATGGCAAGCTTTTGTGTCATAATGAAGTGACTATAAGAGTACTAGCGAATTATTATTATTCCTCCTACTGCTCTTATGAAATTTTTTCTAAATTATGAACAAGATATATTTAAATTTTCAGAAAAAATACAGATAAGGAACTTTATGCATTTACCTGGAGCTGTCCTCACCAGAGTAGGGAAAAAATTAATACTGGCCCATGCCACACTCACTTATAAGGGCTAGGTATGTGAAACAGAACATATGATCAATTTGGGTTTATAAACTTTTCAGTATTTATTTCAACCTGTCAAATCATATTCATGTCAAATACTAGCTGTCCTGAATCCATTTGAGATGGCACTTGCAAAACAGAAATAAATAAATTGTGAAAGATGTAGGATTTCATCTTGCTTAAATCAGATAGTCTGATAAAATGTGTGAAATGAAGGAGTATTAAAAAAAATCTGGTTCTCTTCCTGAAACTGTTTTAAACTGCATAGAAGCCTTTTCTTTAGAGCTCAAGACACAAACAAAAGAGTTGTTTCTCCAAGCAAAGAAAATACCTTCAGCTGTTCAAATGAGCTTCCCTCTTTTACTGAACCTCTAATCTTGGGGATTTGGGTTGATGGACATTAAGAGAACTTTAATGCAAATACTAGGGCATGCAGATCTGCAAAGATTAGCTGACTTCGATGTGCCTCTGGTGTTCACATGTCCACATGCAACTGGGTGACTAATTAGCCAATTGTATGCACAAGAGCTCCACCAAAATTGTGGCCATTAACACGGTTAGTCTACCATATGTTATTAGTTTTAGAAAACATGTTGTGACCAAAATCCAAAGTCACTGAAGAAAAGAAGTGGATTCATTGACTTCTAAAACTTCACTGTTCTCAGTGCAGCTGTGACAGCTTATCCCAGTGGCCAAATTAGTTCATTTGCAAGAGTAAAATTCAGCTCAAATACTGAATGTATTCATGTCATCATAACAAATGAAGTGTTATGTTATTGTTTACTTATTGCACAATATCTGAAAAATTTTCAACTTTCCTTATCCTGAATCATTTGGAAATGTCACTGTAGAATAGGTAACTTTCTTTATGTTGCTGGTGTAAAATCAGTCCAGATGGTGTCAACTAGTTTGTTTGTTAGTTTGCAGGAAATAAATGGATGCCTCAGCTGCTGATCCCAACTACTAGCTAGCCGGTGCTCACATCACATGAACAGTGCACAAGAAAACCAAAAAGCATAAGTAGCACCTCATTGGAAGTCCTGGCACAGACAACAAAGGCTGCAAGTGAAAACATACATATTTGGAGTAATAAGACACAGTCAGCTTACCCCTTTCTGTGCTTCCTGAAATGAAATTTGTTCCTAACTATTGCAACACATTCCAGGACTGTGAGAGCACAGTAACCACAGCCCATATACCCAATCTGGATTTGGTGAGCAGTGGCACATTTCAGTAGAGTGTTCCTGTTCCAACTCCTGTCATAAATAATTTCCTTCCATAAAGCCATCAAAATGAGAGCAGAGACTACTTGCCTCTCCCCCTTTCAGTCTCAGATAAGCAAACATCTTTAATGTTTGAAAACAGTTTATTAAATGCTGTTACCTACACAGCTTAATAAACACATTGAGAGTTTTCCCTGAGGAGGCTGGGAATTAAAGCACACCTGGCCTTTCCTCAGCCTCCTCAGCATTCTTATAGCAAGAGAGATTAACAAGTCAACATTTCTTAAGCAGCAGAATCCTGTTTGCCCTGTGTTTAATCAATGGATCCAATTCTAAATCCTCTGTTGCATCTTTTCCCCTCTGTGGTTCAGTAAACCTCCTAGAATGATCTGAATTTTCAGCATTCCAGTTTTGAATGCTTTTTATTTTTGCCTTTTCATTGCAGAAATGAACACTCTTACTACTACATTATTGCAAATGAGAAGCACATGTTATTTTTTAAGCTCTTAAGATAAACAGAGGGAACTTACCAAATCTGCTGATCAAAACTTATAGAGGGAAAAGATCTTGTGACTCAGACTTACTTTGTTTTTTTTTTGTTTTGTAGAAACACCCTGCATGGCACATTCAGCAAAAAGGGATCATCATACAGAGGATTTTTAGAAAATTTTAAAAAATGACAAAAGCATTTATCAAATAATCACTGAATAAGTTAAAATGCAAAGAGGAAAAATTTCAGATGAGAAGATTTTTCATAAAATAAAATGTGTGCTGAAATAGGCACCTTTAATCAGTACAGAGGTGATGCCTGAAAGCTAAGTATTGAGTAACAGTTTAAGTTAAATATCATGAAGAAGATACCACAAAGACAATTTGCAAATATTGAGAAGACCAAGAAAATAGCTTGTAGTGCTTATTTCTACTACTGTTAATACTTCATAGAACAAATTTCTGTAATGCCCATCTACTCTAAAAGGAAGGAAGATAGAAATAAAGAGGCAATACATATATGCATGGTCATACACACATATGTACATGCTACATAGATAACTGTGAATAAAGATATAGATTAGTTTATACTGCAAGTGAAATATATATATGAAGCTTTTTCTACTATTTCAAATATAATTTTGAGTGCAGATTTATTGAGAGTGCTTTTGTATTTTTTTCCTGTGAATTTAAGAAATATTTTTCTCTGCTTAAAATCTTGTCTTTCTGGAGCCAAATAAAGCTTTCTGTTTTCTTTTCTTTTTTTTTTTTTCATCTTCTCTTACTCAGTACACTGCATAGCCTTGTGGAAGAAATTTCAAGATACCATGGACGACTACTGTGTTAGCAAGGCACTGAAAATACCACACACCATCTTGTCACATGTCTAAATAATGCTGTCACTCAACTGTCTTGCTGCATAGAAAAGATAAATGACTGAGTAAAAGTCTTCTGGTAAAGTCTTACCTTGACAACATGGGAAGGACATTAATGTGAAAAGAGAATATTATCACTGAATTGGCTGGTGCTCTGGTGTCACCAGCCTCACTGCTCTTTCTATTCATCCTTAGACAAAGTTATGGTAAAACCAAAAATTCTTTCTAAGTTCAGTATTTCCTTATGACAGAGCATTATGAAGTCTTTGGTTCTCATTTGGGTTGAAGTGAATGGAAAACACAACGAAAATGGATGGCAGTTTATCTCCTATGTGTATTTGTATGCAAAGAAGAATCAAATGTGACTTAGAAGTGTAATGAGTCCACAATTCTTCTTGTGCAAAGATTTCTAAAATCCTAAAGAAAGGAGTATAGCATCCAGTTTGTCACTTTCTTTGGAAAAAAAGAAAAAACACTGAAAAGTAAAAAAATTCAAATTAGAATGACAGTTTTGAAAAAATTATGTTCACTCCTACATTTTTCTTCCACAGCACTGTAGAAGATCAGTGGCTTCTTTTGAACTATTCCTCATGGAAGCAAGTCCTTGGCCTAGCTTTTACCTCTCTTCCAAACGTATGTTTAAGATGTACACCTTCCGTAAATTACTCGAGTTACTTTTACTACTGTTGTTTTGAATGTTAGCTTCTGATGTGTCTCTGTGAGCTTGAATTTCCAAGAAAAGCTGAGGAATACAAAGGGAAAGTTTAGCTTGTATTTTATTTGGTACAGTAGATTCAAGCTGGCTTTAGTGGATATTTGATAGGTTTTCCACAACTGAAATAGTCCTATTAGTAATTTCCATATGATCACACAAACATTGTGGAATTCCTCCAGCATGCAGATGTCCAGCTGAAAGTTGATGGTAGGAGGACTAACCTTAAATAGACATATACTGATTTTGTTCCTATATGATTCTAAACAATATGAGCCCTTTTTATACTGTTCCTGTTCCTTAGATGACTTCTTCAGTGTCCAGACCTCAAGCCCTTACCTTGGAATTTTTCAATACCCAAATAAAACATTTAGAAAGCAATCAGTTAAGGAGATATACAGTACACACCTACCTTCTCACCATCTAGCAGCATTGAAAAAGCTATAGAAGAGTTGTCTATTTACTTTGCTGTAAATCATGGTGCAGAATAAAAATGAAAAAGCAAAAATAGCTTTCTTGTAAACATTTGACAACAGTCAAGATAAAAAATATACCTAATGTATACATGGCTATGACCAAAATGTACATCTGCTTAGAACTGAGGCTCTTTCCAAGAGTATATCCAGTCTCACTTAATTCTTTCCTATAGCTTTTGTTTGCTAGGTCCTGTACAAAGGAAGTAATTGGCCATCCCTGGCCCCAGAAATCCTCTCTAATTAGAGACCAAAAGCAAAAGTTTGCTGTGGAAACAAAGTACAAATAATGAGGGGATTTGTCTAAGATGCCAGAGTCTATTAATATCAGACTGAGATATAGAACACCAATATTTTTTTTTAAATTTAGCAGGTGCTAGATGACAGTTTCTCTGACAGGTGTATAATATGCACATTTTAATTACTAGCAGTTGAATGTCCAGATCAAAAATTATTTATGGCATATTTTTAAAGGTCAGTAGAGATCTTCATTTATATAAGTATAAAAAAAAAAAAAAAAGATGAGGTTAGATTCTCTGAAATTAAAAATCCTTAAGTGAAGAATTTTTCCCATATAGATTCTTGCTACTAAACTGTAAGTTATGGTTTTAATGTAGTTCTGACCCTAAGACCCATTGTAAATTATCTAATCTTTCAAAATTTTACTGTTTCAAATAGTATGAATTTGACCATAAATAGAAAATCAGACATAAATCTAAGACCATAGAAGAAAATCCCAGGAACACAAGTTTTGCAGATTTTTCCAATGTGTTATTTTCCCTTTGCAGAGCAGAAGTTCTGGAATATATAAAATTAACAGAGGCAGAAGATAATAACAAAATCTTCCCTTCCTCTCCTCCTACAAGCTGATTTCTCCCACGAAGAAATACACCAGTCATACAAATGATTATTTGTTATTTAAAAGGCAAGATATTTTTCTGCCATCCAGATAAAAACCAAGTATGTATATCAGCAGAAAATATGAGTCAGATAAGGGCAGGATGAGTAATTCAGGCTGGCTAGGTAATTGATACTGTAACTGAGAACAAGAGAAATTGTGCTTTCAACCTCACTGATTTCAGCTGACACTACAAAAATTTCTCTAATATTAGAGAAAATTTGCTGTGCACCTAAGAAACAACCTATTTGTGCTTGTATAGTTTTTTTCCTACAATATTTTACTACCCATTTAAAAAAACATTAACGTGAGCAAAAGTTTCTGAAAGGAAGGTCTTCTCTTATAGTAATTGTTTTATGTTCTATCATATGTGTACTTGAAAACAAAAGGAGAAAGCACCTCACTCCACCTATCTACTTCCCCTTAAAACTGCAAAATCCCCAGAACAGAATAGTGCTAATTGGCACGTGAGAAATGGAAAAAAAAAACCCACAAAAATCTGAAATGTTCTTTTTTATTTTTTCAGAAAATAATTGTAGCTGTTCTACGGCTTTGCAGAAGATGTAGCATTCCCAGATACAACTAACAATCCTAAACCATTATTGTTAGTACAACCTCATTAGTCCCCGGTTTCTGCGCCAAATAGATCAGACTAAGTTATGAAAGAATTTGAGAGATCCAAAACCCAGTGGTGTTGAACGACCCCATTACAGAATTTACACTTAGCAAAGGTCCTCCTGTGTTCTCTTATCAATATTGGCCCTTCCAAACCTTCTTTTGTTCTTATAGCTCTATGGATTATGTTTTATAAATTATGACAGGCTACCAATTGAAAATCAGTCAGCCAGGAAGGGCATCACCTCTTCTGACTACAGCGTTCAGATTACTTTGGCAGCTCCATTATCGTCTCAATCTAATCCCACCTAAGAAAGAAAACTTTGGTTTTGCGTTTTCCCTGTCTCTGCCTTGGCAATATTTCAAATTTATGCTTGACATGTTAATTGAAATAAGTTAGTAGGGTCTCTGGATGATCACATGGAGGATACTATCCATCAGAAACTAACATCATGTGCCTCACTCTATGATTTTATGTCATTATTATTACTATTATTACTGTTAGTATTAAGGCAGTGAGAAATAAAAAGTGCCGATCTCTATGTATTTGTGCTTGAGGAGCTGGAGAGATGCTGAGGGATATCAGTCAAACCATGGCTATATTCTTCAGTATAAGCAGTCTGAAATCTGGGGAAATAAAACAAGGGAAGGAAGAAAAACAACAAAAGCCAGATGAATCAAGTCAAATTTGGCAATGGCTCATAGTATCAAGTTTTAACTTTTTATTATTATTATTTATTTCTTTTTTCTTGACAGAATGAACTGATAGAGCTGGAAGGAATATAAACATCCAAACTGCCATGTGTTTGTCTCCCCATTGAAGAGCTCATAACAAAATTCTTCAAAACAGCTGCAAATGACAGGAAATGGGGGAGGTTGGGGGAATGGTAGAGGCTGGGAGAAAACCTAAACCTGAGAAAAGCTCAGTTTTGAACCTTATCGGCATGTTCCAGGTCTCAAGACTGAGATGTTAGGGAGAGTGATGCTGTTACTACATGCAAGAAATTATCTCAGGCAACTTGAGTAACCGTTGCTTTTATCTTTTATGGTTAAGCTTCTTGAGCAATGTTTAATATCCTTTAACTGCTCATTTGTTGTTATTATTATGACTCTCTCTTTTTAATCCCCAGAGTTTAAAGTTCATTAGTAAACTTTTTGCCCTTCTATTCTCTTCACTCGATCACAGAGTTGTCTTTCTTAAAAATATTAAAGCTTTAGTAATTTTTGTTGCTATTTTTTCTCTTATTTTTAAATTTTTGCATTGTCTCTCCACACTTTCTGTTCATAAGTGGTTTTAGGAAATGTGATTATGACAACAAGGGATATGACCAAAAAGAAAAGTGTATAGGAAATACAAAAGGAAAATATATTAACAACATGAGCCATGAGTTAAATTCTGCATGCTTGAAAATTACTAGATATTTAATTGGGTATTTCTATGGTACTTCTTATTCTTAGATAGATAGATAGATAGATAGATAGATAGATAGATAGATAGATAGACAGATATATGCACACATATGGATAGTCCTATTGAATCTAGTATATGGTCATATTAGAGGATTGGTCAGTGAATTTAAATATATATGAAGGAAGCAAGATATTATTCAAACAGCAATTGAAATGCAGTCACCTTCAAAACAGAATGGCAGAAAAACACACAGCTTAAATAACTTCAGAAAACTGGGAAGAGAAAAGGGAATTTGGAAGATTATTTCCCAGTTAATTTAATCAGTTCAGATTTGTCAATTCTTATAGTCCTTCTGCTTCCTTAATAAATATTTTTGTGTTTTCCTGATTTCTTTCTTTGCTTTTATTCATTATCTCTTTATCTCAAGATGAAAATTTCTTTTAAGTTCTTAATGGGAGGACCAGAACCTCAATAGCCTGCTGATTAGATGACAAGTACTATATAGAATGTGATAACTGAAACAATCCTGTAAGTCAAAAAAAAAAAAAAATGGCCAAAATATGGATGAAGGCTCAAACAAAACCAAATAGAAGTCTTGCAGTGGAAAAACTTCAATCTTTGTTTTAATTTTTTTTTTAACAGAAGAATTTATTGACCATTCTTCCCCCTCCCATCTCTGTATTATCTGGACTTGAATAAAAAAATCGGAAATCTTCAGTGGCAACTAACAAAACCTACTTAAGCAATATTCATAATGGTAAGATGTCAAACTAATATATGATTGGTTTCACTAGAACTTTATTTTCTGTTTGAATAACAGTGTGTAATTTTCCTGCCATCCATTTGGGCAGCTATTTCATCAGATTAAAAATTCTCAGCTATGATCTGTCATTTACTTTCCCTGACATCTAATGCCATTGCATTTCTTTTTTCTGTAGTAGAACTAATGGCCAAGAGTATAGTTCTGATTGCAGGAGATTATTTATATGATGTCCACTGAAAATCTGTCAATACAATATGCCACTCTAAGTGCTTTCTGAAAAGATGCTTGAACTTTCTCATTATTTTTTTCAGAATCAGTTTTGACCCTGCTCACTGGAGAACAACAGGATGGCAACTACGAAGGAAATATCTAAATCCAGTCTTTCTGGTGTTCTTAATCTGGGCTGACATAGTTCTACAGGAAGCAGAATAAACCCCTTGCTAGACCTTTGGAAAGTACACAATAGAAACAGAGTTATAAAGAAAAACAACACAAGCTTCTATGAAAAACTTAATCATAGCCAATGACATCTTTGGCAAAGATTAAAGATGATTTCACCTATTTCATAAACACTAAAAAGCATCATCTTGCTAGACAAGACTGTTTCCAGACAAAAAATACATCATACAATAGCAAATAATATGCAAAGTATCACTTATCTAAGGATATTTGCATATTTTCTAATTAAAGAATGAGAGAAACAAATTTTATAGACATTTTTACACTTGTCATTACTGATCTACTTTCAGTTCACTTACATTATGCTTAATGATTGAAAATATCTGCAATCCAGCCTTTGCTAGCTAATCTGCATGAGCTGTATGATTCACATGGTGGTTGGGGTTTTTTTGCATGTCTGACTAAATAGTTGCTTATCCCTTCTATAGGGACATTTGTATGTTTTAATTAAACGTTATTTTCATCAATATTCATACAAGAAATGCTAGAACCCATTTTCTTCATAATTAAAATAGCTACAAATTGTTCTCAGCAAAGTCTGTGCAAACTAAATGGAAAAATTTAGGAAACATAACAGCAATAAATTCTATTTTGAATCTTATGCATAAGAAAATTTTGAAAATATCAGTCTTCTAATGTGTTTATTAGAATATGTATACAGCAATGACTTGAAACATCACTGAAATTATAGAAAAACACAAAATATTACTTTCTTGAAAGAATAATTCATGCAAAATAACAAAATAAGAGTATCAATCAATCCATAAACCTAAAAACACCCACCTCAGTTGTTTTCAAAATATTTTTCAAGTGCATACTGCATTTGAAGATATCATAATAATATTTGAGAATATTCTCCTAATGGGAAAAAGTTGTTAAATTCCTTCACTACACAGCTACTGAAATTAGGGATAGTTACATTGAGTAACTGTTGTGAAACTGTCTTGTTGATGTCAATGCAGTAGTGAGAAAAGATTAGGTGGACAAAGTGGTCCTAATCACCTTTTGAGCAACTAAATCCATATTTAGATAGAAGCAATGTTTTCAATCTCCCACTTAATGTCAAATACCCTTATAAGGTTCTTTCCTAGGAGTCTACATTTCTAATTATTACTATACTTAAATTACCTAAGTCTTGATAAGCCTAAGCAATTTAGCACCAGACTTACAAGGCATTTTGGAAAAGACTTTTTCAATAAAGATATATTTAGGTTTACTGAGTACTTCCAGGAACCTTAGCTTTGAAGACATTTATGGCAGGCAGTCTCTGATTGATTCAAAAATCCCAGAGAGAAAGAATTTTTTTGCAGCCAGTAGTCAAGCACATAGAACATTGAACCAGATATAAGAAAGACTGATACTCAAGACTCACATGTTCTATTGAATATATCTCTCATCTCTCAGAGCTGTGAGCAGATTCCCTGATTATTATCTATCCTGAAGCATAATTCTCTCCGTTCCCCTTCTAAAAGATTTCTTTCTTCTCCCTCCTCCCCTTTTTTTTGTTCAGTACTCAATGAATAACAGAAAGGCAGAGGGAGAAAGAAAGACTTGGTAGTCTGGGAGATGGATCAGTCAGTGGAGCCCTCGTTTCCAACTCCTGCTTCACCTCCAAAGAATCTGACTTTAACTGTTAAGAAGTAACCTCAGTTAATGTTGGTAATTGATCCAGGGTGCAACGAGTTATAGTTCTGACAAGCAAAGTTGATCTAATTTCCTCTCAGCTTTGCAATTTCCTCCCTTATCCCATTTTCTCTTGGTTATCACAATGACAAGGCAATTCCATGGGATGTTAAAGTCTGGAAATGCAATTGACTCAAATGGCTTCAATGTGAATCTAATGTAGCCTTTCAGTGCCATGGGATCTGGAAGGAAGTAGCCATCCTCTATGCAATCCTCTTCCCTAGCTGTTTAAGACCAGTTATCTCATTTTCAAAACTTTGCTTTTTCTTTCAATGGGAGGGCAGGAATTAACTCAATTTTATCACACTTTTTGTATCATTACTATAATATTCTCATACAAAAACATTGTAAAACTGAAGGACCTTGACTACAGAAGCATTTAGCAATATATATTCACATGTGGTAAAAACTGCTGTATATTCAGCTGACAATTTCAAGCAATTCATTGGATGATGATTTGAATCTGCCCTCAATGCACACTGAATTCTTTGTTCTCAGGAAGAAATTATACCCTAAGAAAGTTCATTTTAGTGGGAATTGCATGTGGCATACAGTAATACTGCAAATCCTTTGAGAACGTCCCTATTGCTTCAGTATACACATATTTGCTTTATATGAGGTTGCTGTGGGATACATCGTTATTCTTCCCCACAGCAAAGTTCATGCAGCACAGCGATGCTTTTGCTTATGAGCACACAGCAGAGGTATTTTGATGGCTAGTGAGATACATTCATTAGAATCAGTTGCTCAAATTTTCATTGGCTCCTGAAAAAACTATTAAAGCCTGCCTCCTCCAAATTTCACTTCAGTGACTGCTTTCCTTTTCAAAGATCACTTGGCCCAATGAACAACTTCTCTTGTAATTTATTCAAGTCAGAGTCTAAAATTCATACCACAGTTACCAATGCTATGATTCATAGTCTAACTCCATAAGATTTCTTATCAATGTTGTCTTTCAAGTATCCTCAGGTGGTTTTATAGGGATCAGAAAATCCTTGACTGAGAATGCTTCACCCTCTGGAGGAATGCAGAAACACACATAGCAAGACATGACTTATTTACACCTTGAAAAGGGGGAATTCCCATCTTTCTACCCAAGACTGGCCTCTTGCTTTACCTTATCTATGCTATCTTTGACTTGAACTCTGGTAAGAATGCAGAGGAACTGCCATTCTTATATTAGTCATTAAAGATAAAAATTAAAAAAAAAAAAACAAAAAACCAACATAAAACCCAAAAACCCAATCAAACAAACAAAACCCCCAAACAAACAAACAAAAGAAAAAAACCCAAACTCAAAACCCCCAAAATTTCCAAACAAAAAACCCAACCTGTATATAAATATAAGTGGTCACTAATAAAAAACACAGTTGCATATTACAATTGTGACACTGATTTATGTCTTGGTGAAACAGATAATAAAATGAAATCCAAATGAATTTCATTTAATCTTTTTTCTGTGCTAACTTTTTTGAAAATGCATTATATATCACAGTTATATAATCCCCTCCAAACAGCAAATATCAACCTGACATTTAATTTACTCTTCAGATATGTTAAATAAAAACTCCATTTAAAATTAAAATTATAGTCTTGATAGTTTAAGGGAGCCAGTCAACTCCATATAGCCAAAGTACCATGGGACTCAGTGTGACTATTTAGTAAATTAACAAACCTCGATAAAATGAGAGCTGCACAGAAAATTGTGTTCATTTGTGTTCATTGACGACGAAAAATATGTCTGGCGTGCATTAATTAAACTGCAACTTGATGAGAGACGTAATGGAAAAACCAAGCCAACAGATAACTGTTACACTGAATAACTCTCAATGAAAGCAGAAAACTAGCAACGTGTTCACCCTATGCTAATTTACATATGTAAATTTCTCTAGGTAACAGTCTCTTCAGCTACAATTTTTTTTATGATGACAGCACGTCGAGCAGGTCTTATACCATAGAGGAAGATTTTAAGCTCATTAACTTGTGAACATAAAATAATGAACGGAACCCTACTGCCATCCTTCCTGTTTTCTCCTTCCCCCTTTCCAAATTTGATATTCAAATCTGGAAATTAATTTGCTTCAAGATCTTAGCTTTTTATTTTAATATTTCCCCTAAAATATTTTTAGCAGAAAAGGTAGCAACACCAAACCTGTATGATTCCTCTCCACAATCGTATCACCTGATTCTGAGCTGGCAGTGTGTCCAGGTGGCCAAGAATGCCAAACCATCCTGGTTTGTATCACAAATAGTGTGATCATCAGACTAGGGGAGTGTGCCCTGTGCTCGGTACTGGTGAGGCTACGTGTCTAATAATGTGTTCAGTTTTGGCTTCTTGTTACAAGGACACTGAAGTGCTGTAGCATGTCCAAGAAGGGCAACAATGCTGGCAAAGGGTCTAGAGAACAAGCCTTGTGAAGAGAAGCTGAGGGAGCTGAAGTTATTTAGCCTGCAGAAAAGGAGTCTCAGGGGAGACCTTATTGCTCTCTACAACTACCTGAAAGGAGGTTTCAGTGATGTGAAGATTGGACCCTTTTCATGAGAAACAAGTAATAGAATGAGAGGAAATGGCCTCAAGTCGCACCAGAAGAGGTTTATATTGCATATTAAGAAAAAGGGTGGTCAAGTGCTGGAAAGGGCTGCCCAAGAAAGTGGTAGGGTAGCCATCCCTGAAGATATTTAAAGGACATGCAGATGTGGCACTTAGGGACATGGTTTAGTGGCAGAATTTGCAGTGTTAGGTTAATGGTTGTGCTCGATGATCTTAAAGGTCTTTTCTGACCTAAATGATACTATGATTCTGATTCAAGATTTCAGGGAAAGAGAAAGAAAGACATCTGTAGACAGACAGGAGGATCTATCATTCAATTTAGCAATCAATCCATCACTTTTTATGTTGGGCATAAATGTTGGTAACCATGTTTCATTTCAGTGAATGTTTTCCTCATGAAGAAATTAACTGAAATTAATCACTAGTTTAAGATTAAAAAGAACTAATCTCAAAAATTACCGGAACTAATTCAACTAATTCTCTTCATCTTGCCATTGAGACCTCACAAGAGAAAGAGGAAGAAGTAGAAAGACCTACTTTATTTTGCCCCTTCCTTCCATAGTTCTACGTAATTTTTCCCTGCAGGTGACACTTTGTCAGCTAGAGGTAGGCAGAGTAGTAGCACTTCTGCCTTTGCAGCCTTTTCTCCAAGGATGACAAAAACATTAATGAACAGGTCTCAAGGTTGTCCTCTGATGGCTGTACACTCCTCTCTATAGGAGGAGTACTTCCAAAACCAATGTCTTTCTTTGCTACATGACAAAGTAGGCAGCACAGGTCTGATACTCTTGCTTATAGAGGAGCATTCTAGAATTACAACTTTAGTGTTTCTGAGATCAGAGCCTATTTTTCATATTTCACCAAAAGAAAGAAACTTGATCCTTCAGACCCATGCTCTGAAAGAACTTTCTTCTTTCTGACAAGTACAGAGGAAGACTGAGCAGGAAAGACAAAGATTTCAAGCATGGTGTTCTAGCAGAATGCTGGAATATAGTTGGAAGCTTGAGCACAAACCAGAGTTACATGATGTGGGCTGTACTGAGCATAACATCTGCCTTTTCAGCTCTGTTGATCTATGACTTTAAGCAAATCACCTTCAAATTTGCACCTCTCTAGAGAAATGAAGTAAGTTATATCCTTCAGTTGAAGGAGCTTAGGTTAAACATAAGTAGTACTATTATTATAACATTGCAGGCTGATCTGTAAAGGTGAAGGGAGAAAGTACACAGAATATCTTGATTTTTTTTTTTTTCTTTCTGGAACCCAGATGGCAGTCTAAAAACACTTGACTTCTGAACTCCTAACTTCAAGTATTATTAGCAGCCCTTTGGCCTCCCATTAAACTGTAGTCTGAAGATTTTACATTGTTAAAAGCAAGTAAAAAACAAGTGCTCAGCTCCAAGCTGGAGCAGCCATGATATAAATACGAAGAAAGAGAAGAGGGGAGGAAGAAAGAAAGTGAAAACTGCTGTTACAGAGGAGCAAGAGGGGGGCTGTTCCACAAGGCAAGAGCCAAGGATGACTGCAGCATAAGTGAAACTACAGACAGTGCACCTAGCATGTAGGTCCAGAGTCCATCCAGGAAAATCTGTCAATAATCTATAGCAGCAGAAGTAGGACTAGACATGGGTTGACCTATGACATTGCCCAGCCTACCATAGGTGCCCATGCCTGAGTTGACATGAAGATTGAGATCTAGGGAGAAGGTGCATGGGTAAGGATCCAGGGGAGCTAGCTAGGGTGGTCTGGCTGTATGGGTTTCTTCAGGCTCTTTAAAAGTGCAAACAGAATGTCTATATGTGACTTGAAAGAATGTGTATGCTGTGCAGAAGTATTGGCTGAAAAGTACAGAACTGCCCACACCAGGTGATGTGCTATGCAAGGGCCTTGCTGTATCACAGCGCCGGCAGCTCCATCCGGTGACATTACTCTCACTGCCTAGCTGGAAGGAAAAAGCTGCATTAGTTGGGAGATTCTAACATTGATTAGGCCTATCTATAAGAGAGCGACTGGATAACTAAGGATTCCTATTTTCTGAGTTTGGCTTCCTCTGACACCTATAAGAAATAATACGTGCCTCTATTTTCCTACACGTGAATAAAGATTATTACAGTTTTTCATATGGTCTTGTATTTTATTGTCTCTTTAAACTTCATACAAGGTTTTGAAAAATTTCTGTAGCTTCTACTGTGAACCAGAAAATTATTACTCTTTTGGGACTTCCTACAAAGATGTGTCCAGTCACCTGAATTCAGATAACTCGTGAACTTTTTAGAAGTCAGCATAATTGTGGTTAATAATTTTAAATTATGAATAATGATCTACATTAATGACAAATTATCTGAGCTTCTTTATTCTGCATCCTTAAATTGGTATTTTTCTAACAGGAAGAGGCTTTCTTTTGAGCTTCAGGTCTCATTTGTGACAGACAATAGAGGAAAGAGAAACTTCTCACTATTTTGGTGATTCTTTCTTTAAACTGAAATTGTTTTTCCTTTTGCTCCTTACCCCAGCCATTTACCCTTTCTCAAGTCAGAAGTGCATTACTTTGAAGACCCAATTTTTGTTAACACCTGAGACATCTTCAGGCATGAATGCAGAACTAGTCTTAATAATCCAGACTGTTTATAAGCCTGTTGGCAAAAGGATTTATATGTTCCCAGGCTTCCTCATTAAAACATGGATGGCAGGATTTAATCAGGAAAATATATATATCATGTAATTGCAATTCCCTCAAGAGTTCCAGTAATGCCTTTGTATTTGCACAGTCTCGCTACTAACATTACAATGGATAAAGGTCTGCCTGTCACTGTTTCCATCGTAAAAACCCGCACTATTTCCAGCAAAGGCAATAATCTAGTCATAAAAATTCACGTGTTGCTGAAACATGAATCATTACTAGAAGCAGATCTTGATTCAGTTAATGAGTTTAACTGAACTCACTTTAAAGAAAGATTGGGCAAACAGTTTGGAGACAGAAAGAAAAAGGGCTAATCCAAAACATAGTGTATTATCTGCAGCTATTGAATGTCACACACACCTCATCTCTTCCCAGTATTTTCAATGCCCTCTTCTTTCCCTTGACTTCAAATTTGACCCTAGTCTTGCTGTAGAAAGGGAGCTGGGATACTGAAATCTGTGGAGATTGGGAAAGAATCTATGGATTTGCATTTGTAGAACATATCAAGATCTTAAATGCTGGTGAATGAAAGTGGTGGAAAATGAGAAAAAAAAAGTGGACTATTAAAAGAAATTTCCAGTGGAAAAGTATATTTGAAAGGACCACAGAAGTGATGTTGGCACAATGCGAGTGAATATATTTCAGTTTATTATTCAAATAATAAAGTAGTTGGGCAAAGCTACAGTTAGGAAGAAACATAAATAACATAGGTACATGTTCCTTGTACATTTATTATTTAAATTATCAGGACTGAGATTTTAACTGATAGTTAAAACAAAGAAATAGTCTCAAAAGATCGTTTACTAGTCAGACTAAAAATAATGAGGGAATCAAAGACTTTGTTTGCCCGCATCATTGAAAGCTGACCAACTAATCATTCCTTAAAACTTTGGCTAATCTCAGTATTACTCAACAGATGAAATTTCTGCTGCTTTTCTAGGGAGACTACTTGAAATTCCTTAAACTTTAACCTTATGAAATGGTGCCTAACACTGAGCCTGTGTTGGGCTGTTATGTTTTCAACTATTCCTGTTTGTGTTTTCCCTTATCACTGCCCAGGTCAGAACATACCATTCCCACATCTCACTACTGTCCATTTTTCTAACATGTGTAAGTGGTTCCTATAGCCCTACTTAGGACTTTGAGATCTTGGAAGGATATGTCTTTGTTGAATAACCCACAAATGGACTGTATAGCAGCAGTATGTAGAATTATACGGAGTTTGCTGTGCCTATGACAAAGAATCAGGAAGGATGTAGTTGAAACAAGGAGTTCCATGGAGAACATTCTACAACTGTAACTATGTGTCTCACTAATTACCTTTAGTGAATCAAAGTGCTATAGCTGTGTTTGTTTAAATTGTTCTTATAGCTGTTCTTATAGTCAGTGATAATTACTACCTTGCCACCCCCAAGCACACGCAGTCCCAAAAATTAAGGACTTGATTCCTTTTACTGATTTTGTCAGAGTATAAAATCTTTGAAAAAAACTAACACTAAGAAAATAAGTAACCTCCTTTCTCTAAACAACCACACTTTCTGGGTCACTGGAAACTATCAACAATATAGAACAGGAGGGAAATTATGCTAGGTGTTCCCTGCTTCTGGCAGTCCAAGTCCTTTAGCTCATTTGGTTTATCTGTGAAGGTAAGCGCAGTTTTGAGAGAAAGAAATGCTTTTAATTCAACTGCATTCCTTCTAGTTAGCAATCAGTTTCTAATACATATGCTTTCTTTGTCTGCATTTGTTTACAGTGTAGTCTCAGCCTTCAAATATTCAGTGTCACAAATTGATTTCACACTCTTATGTCACTCAGACAGTCCAAAAAGATGTACAGCTCAAATGAAATCACTTACATTAAGTACCCTGACTTTTCTTGGGTATAAGTCTCAGTTTCATAATGTTACTTCAATATAGCTTGAGGTGTATTAATATGATATATTCCAGCTATTAAGTTTTAACATGTGTAGCAGGGTTTTTATGAGTGAGGGCTGCTGCACAAAATATGAGGCATTTTAAGACACCTGCTTTGGCATTTCAAGAAATATTCCCTGAAAAGCTATGAAGTCCACTCATGATAAGCTAAAAAAGAAACCTAACTCCCTCTCCTGATTCCCTCTGCTAAATAAGAGATTTCACAGAGTACTGAACTTGCCTGAGAAATGGTAGAGATTGTTCTTTCACTGGGATATTTCAAGAAAAAAGAAAATGCTTAGCAGACTTATATGCGTGGATAAGAAAAATTATACACACCAGTCTAAACATACCCTCCTTAGTTTCTGCTCCAAAGACATTAAACAACCATTTTACAAATTATAGTCTAAGCACTGAATTCTTTAGCTGCTTTAGACAGTGATTTAAAGTTTGACATTCCAGCTGTTCATATAGTCTGTATGGAATTTTAATTAGAAAAATAGATTGTTACTAAGAATCAGTGAAGGTAGGTAAACCAGAGGAAACTCCCCTCTTGATTCCTATTCCAGCTCTCCATACCTTATATTTCTGGGACCATCTGACTTTGATAATCCTCATCCAGCTGAAAGAATATAAATTTTGTTTCTGTGTATTACAAGCAGTGACACATGAATTTCATAGCTTCAGCTTGTATATTGAAAAATCTGGATGTTTATCCTCTGAATCCGTGGCAACTCAGAGATTATTAAATCAAGTCTAGGAAATACAGTAGTGAAGTCTGTAAACTATGAACATTATTGATAGCTTCTACACTGTGTCAGTATTCAGATGGTACAGACTAAACTCCCAAGTTCTCCCTTGCAATGAGCTGAGTCAATTAAAAAGAATCTCAGGTTGATGATTCACAGTTTTGAAAGCCAGAAGGCAGTAGCATTTAAGGCCAATGTTTAGTCTGTCTTCCAGCATAAAGCATGCCCTGAGATTATCCTGTATTTCTTTCCTACTTGTTACAAACACTGCCTTGTGCAGAAATATCCCAACTTGATTTAAATGTTTAGTTAGAGTCTACTACAATTCTTTAAAAAATATTTGGAGATTATTAGCTCCAATATTCTGTATCTTCATATAATATATATTTGATGTGTAATATTCCTTCAAAATATAAAGAGATTCAATTATCAGCTTTTGTGGTCTGCAATACTCTTGTCACCTTAGCTGATGCATAGTTATCAAATTTCAGTTCCAGGTGTCTATACTTATACAGACATACAAGTTTGTTCTGAAGGACGGAACAAATCATCAACTAACATTTTACTACAGAATTATAGAATACGATTCTGATGACATTGGAGCTGGAGTTTAGGAGTTGTTGCATATGGTATCAAAGATTATCATTATGTGAATTGTCTGTTGTCAAACATTTATGCATCAAGGATCAAATTGGCTTTTTGAGTTGATTTTCAGCTTTCATTTTAAAGAAATATTATTCTTGGTTTTTCCTAGTGTCCTGGTTACAAATCCAAAGAGGGTATCCCAGTATATTTTAAGGAAAAGTTTAGACATCCAGTCTAAATAAAGTATCTCTTGTTCTTTATCATCGATTTTTGCTATTAACTTGTTCTCTTCAATAACAGAAATTATTAAATTTCATGTTACTCTGAAAGGCGTATCACAATTATATGAACATATATGTTAGCATAGGAAACAAAAGAATTGATATACTAGAGCATTCATGGAGGTGGAAGCAGAATAAACATGGTCAGTCTTCCACTTGCCAATACATTGGCACTTAAGTTGTGTTGTAAATCTGTGTCTGACACGGGTCCTGTCAAAGATCTTCATGAACTTGTCTATATCTTGCAAATCTTTAACTCTTTTGGGTCATATAGCAGAAGACATCATAGGGCAGAGGACACAGGAAACTGCACCATGTTCCAAATAAAGAATGTATTTTCAGTCCATATTTGAATTTCAGTAGTAGTAGAGGCATCTGGAGGATTCTTGATATTTTTATTTCATATACTCTAAAGTTCCCTGCAATGTTCTGAATTTGTTCTTCAGCCTCACTTTCCTCTTACACCTTCCCAGCAGACATACCACTGTGACATGTTTGCCTTGCTAAAGGGAAGTCATAGAGTCTGCAAATGGGAGATCCAGAAAAATGCTGACAGGCTCAGAGAAGTTACTGTTTCTGTCTTCTTTTCTCCTTTCTCCTCCCTTCTGCTGTTAACAATAAAGAGGTCAAGTACTCACATCATTTCCCAAGTGATATATTTGTTGAGGGCCATTGTCACTCCAAGAAATAGCTGCTTCATTGGCTCCACTCTTCTATTTCAGGCTCATTTTTCCTTCTTCCACAGAACTTTCTACATACTGCTTTGCTTCATCATTTAATAATAGGCAAATGAGATGCAAATTATTTTATACACTCATTGCTTTTCCATCTGTGTTTCCAAATTAAGGGGGTAGGAATGGCAAGAAAAGACAATTAAAACTAACAGGTTATGTCTGTGTTACTAAATTAAAGAAGATCAACAGCAGTTCTTGCCCCTGAGATAATCTGGCCCTGCTGGATTTTCATCTGGGTTTCTTGTGACTAGCACTCTCTTGGGAAGATTTATTTTAGAGAAAACTAGCCAAAGAGGCAAGTAACAACCTGATGTGGTTCACTAGACTCTGGAGGGTCTCCCCACCCATAACATAAACAAGACAGATATTATCATTACTTTTTCTGGCCAAAAAACCCACCCACCATCTCATATTGACTTGCACTAAGTAACCTGTGGCTTAAAGAATTAAATGAAGGTCTCTACAGGAAAAGCACAATGTAATTTGCCACAGGTTTCGGCAGGAGCCATGGGCAGCTAATCTGAAGATGACCTCATTGCAATGTAAAATGCAAGGAGTAATGCTTATTACACTCTGATCTGCTCTTTAACTCACACTCCTTGAAATACTTCAGATAGAGCCAAAATCATAAAGATACAGGTTTACATTACATTCTTAAGTTTGCTGTTTCCTAATTTCTGGGCAATTCTGAAGGTTATGCAAATAGAAAATGAAAGACATTTAGACACAGAAATATAGATAGAATATTGTGTGCTTAGCTGTTCTTTAAATGCCTATTTTTCTGAGCCCCTTAACACCAAAATAGTTTTATAAATTGGTCTTCCAATCACATTTGATAAACAGAAAACCATTAAACTTCTCCTTTTGTTGAAAGCATCATTATTTGATACAGTTTTATGAACCACTCTGTACTGTGATGAAACACCTATCCTGTCCCAGGTATGTCTCCAACAGGCACTGATCACAGCACTGGGAGGAGAAAATTTTAACTGGATGCATGCCAGAGTTTTATAATCACTGAGCCTTTCACAAGTATAACACATGGCTGCTTCTGGCACTTTCAGAGTATTATGGCACTGCAGGGGATGTTCCTCTTGATGTCCCCTCAAATTCCCTTTCTTTTTTTCATTTATAGTACCCTGAAATCACAAATATTTCAGGTTTTGTGCTTTCCCCCAAGCAAGGTTTTAGCTTGCTGTTATGAGTATGATCATCCTGTGTTTGTTCTATCCTTACTTGATAAAGTTCTGAAGCAAATCATAAAAGTGACATGATGCTGAATTTTGAGGATTTGCTCATTGTGCTTTAAACAGTACCTCACATGGGAAGATCTTTTTGAGAGTAGTCGGTTAGAGCTGAAATGAAATCCTGCATAATTTTATTAGAAGAGTTGATTCAGTTCACCTGTTGCATAATTGATGTCTTTAACAGCACAGTGTTTAAAACCGGAAACTGAAGTGCTATGGAAAAGGTGGGATTCCCTTTAGAGGCAATGGACTGCCATTTCTGAGTGGCCTGATTTCAGGCATCTACTCTTGCTCCTGCAAACCACTTGATGGAGGGAACGCACAGAAAAGTTAAACCATGTCATAAATTTTTATGACTTCACTTCCAAGAGAGCTTTATGTTTCACAATGCAGAAGATATGTGCAAAATCTACCAAGGCTGTCAGTCTCAAAGTAAATATAAGTATATGCATATGGCATGGGGGAGGAATTTTAAGTATTATTTTATTTGTACAGTATAAGCAAAATGCCTAAATAGGTCCATGGTTAAAATTAAAATAAAATAAAAAAAAAAATGAAAACATGGCAAAAAGGGACAGTAGTCATATATACGTCCCTGTACATAGAATTTAAACAAATTTTCATCCCATGCTGGAACTGATGAATGCTTCTCATATACATTTTTAATCTGGCACTAATTATACAGTTTTTATTCTTATCTGGAAAATATGATTATGTAAAGCACTGCCTATCCTATCTGGCCCAGATATAAGTATATTTATAAAAATGAAGATATGATGCCCAGCATGTATAGACTGTCTAGAGAAGATGACCTGCAATCTATATTTAACTCTATGTATTCCACTAGAAACTTCATGGTGCTTCTCTATTTTGTCTGATGCAGTTGTAGTTTTCTCTCAGCAATTGAGACAAGATGCATAAATACCAGTACAGCCCTACTGAAGTTCCAGTAAAACTCTGTTCTCTCAATAAAAAAAGTTGTGTAAATAATTTATAAACATTGTGTAAAAGCACCTAGGTGTTATACACTCAGTTGATTTCACACTGTAAAGATACGCTGGAGCAAAGCTAAGTCTTCAGAGGTTACATTTATTTAAAGTAATTCTGTTACTCACTACAATTCTCACTGCTTGAGACACACCTACTCACACAAAAAATATCCTGACTGACCTAATGTTTTTTAATGCAACAATATCTCAAAATAAGGTAAATTTTCTCATTTATTTTTTAAATCCTCTGCTATATTAAACAGAATCACAGAATATTCCAAGTGGAAAAGAACCCACAAGGATCACTGAGCCCAGCTCTTAAGTGAATGGCCCATTCAGGGATCAAACCCACAACCTTGATGTTCTATAATTTACATTCCTTTTCTAAATTCTACCACTTCATCAGATATTTAAGATGTGAAATCATTAAAGATACTCCAATAAGTCACAGCTAAGAAATCCATGTGATTTGTATTAAAAAAAAAAACAACAATTTTTAGGTTTGTGATATAATACCCAGTGGAATTAAGAAAATTGTGGTTAATGTCACCAAATATTGAATGTCAATCATCATTTGATGTCACAGATGGAAGTTTTGTCTTTTTTTCTTTCATTACACTTAAAACTGCTGTCTCTAAAGCAAATAAAACAAAGTTAAAGATTGTTTTATGTATATATATATAAATGTGTAACATTCTTTGTGCATTTCTACTTCAGATGTACATTGATTTTTACACTAAGTTCAGATTACTTGAAACAGCAGGAGAAAAAAATAGGTAGCAGACCATAAAGTATTATCTCTACTGTAAATAATGACAGCCTATTTCATGCTCTTGTTTCTCTAATTGTTCTGTAATTAATGTTCCTCTTTTAGCATTGAAGTTTTAAGAACACTGGGTGTGTAACAGGTGTGTAACATTTGTGTGTGTGTTGTCTGTCATAGTTTTTATCTATATTAAATTATATCATCCAACTTGATCCTTTTTGCAGGACCAAAAAGTTCTTTTTCTCTGTGCTTGGGAAAGAATGAAGGAATATTATATTTCCCCTCCTTTAAATGAAGAATAGATGATTATCTAAAAAAAAATATTGCTTTTTCTGAATTATGCTCCACTGCTACAGCCTCACATGCAAGTTGTGGCATGTTTCTGGTGTTCTCTTGGACCGTTAGCTTTTGTCTTTTCTGTCCAAATAACCACTGTAGAAGAAGTGAAATGCCCTGGAAGGTATTAAAAGGGCTTCTCTAATGTGATGTCAAATAACACAAAAGATAGAACTACTTCAGTGAGAACCAAAATAAATGTAAAATGTAATACAGCATTTCTAGCCTGTGACAGAAACCGGTCATTATATATCAGTATTATATATTGAAGTTTTATCTTTATTCTCAAATATAGTAGCTGTGTATTATTTTTCAAAACAATTTTTTCTTATAACGACTTCAAATTGTACTTATTGCAACCAATATAAAAGAATTAATAGTCGTTGTCACCTGTTTTTCTAATAACTATAACTGTACTGTAACTTGTCAGCTATTTTGTTTTCTATTTTTACCTGAAAAATCAGAAAACTGCAGATTTGTACAAAAAGATGTAAATTTTAATCAAAGGTATCTATTTGAGGAAATAAAAAGAATATTTGGAGCTGTCAATATCTTGTCATTCTTAGAGGTATGATATCAATGAGTCCAAAGGAAACCTTTGACTTACGGAAAGTATAGAATCGGGACAAAACATCACAAAAAATATGTAATATTTAAAATAAGAAATATGGTGTTTAAGTATCTCAGAAAGGATTTTTGTCAAAATTTTTGCAGTATGTATTGCACAGACCCAGTGGCAAATTTTTAAAAATATGACTCTTTTCTTCATACTTTTGAATGAAAATATCAAAATAAATTTCCTGGGACAAAATATATCAGCTTTTAAGTAGCTCTGCGAAATACTATGCTGAAATGTTTCCTAATGTTTCCTTTTCTTGCACAGAGCATTTTTTGAGGGCATTCTGCTCTGTTACTCATAGGTCACTCATGAACTCTTCAACTCTGCATACTCAGCTTCCACTCTGAAAGACGCTCATGGCTGTTGTAATATAGTCTATGTATAACCGGTTGATGTGCCACTGTGTTCATAAACAGTCAGCTGCTTACAGCACTGTGTTATTGTGTCATCACTCATGAGATACAGTTTGTGTTCCCACTGCCTTGCTTTTGGGGATACTTACAAATGTGCTGCTTAGAAGTTCAGTTTGCTCCTTAGTTGATGTATCTCACAAACAATATATCATAAAAGCTTCCATAATCATAAACAAAGAGTAAACTGCTGACTCTTTGCAGATGCTTGATTAAAATAGAAATACTGAAATCTATATATGACAATTTATATGTGTAATTTGAAGATGTAAATCGATTTTGCAAACAGATGGGGAGAGAAAACTGAGAAACAAACACTCTGAAACATGTTTACTGAGATGTGTACATCTGTAATAATTAGTGATTCTTATCCAATTCCTACACAGTCAGATGTAAAATGAAAACCATTTTGGACATATTTGGTACAGATATCAATTGACAAGATTTGTCACATTTCTAATTCTATCACTATTGTGTATCTAAGTACATTTAATTTTACATGTCCACATCAGATGTGTTGAAATGATAAATAACATCCCTAGAAAGTGACCTTCACAGGCATTTCTTACTTCAGGAAAATCCTGGTATAGATCTAACTGCCTGCTATTACTTCAACTCTTTGTTCACCTTATCTCTTAACTCCTAGAACATTTACCAACATTCAGTGACGCATTAGTTATGCTTGGTAGCATTGTCTCAAAAGATGCCTATATCAGGAGGTGAATTTGACTATGGACATTCTACATTAGATGGAACAGGTAGACTACAGACTTGGTACACACTTCTTCATTCAAGTACTGTAGTATTTTTATTTCAGCTCAAATAATAGTAGTCATGGAAATTAATTTTTTCCTAGTTGGTTAAACTACATGGAATCTTCACACTTTATGCTTGCACTTAACAATAAAATAATTTTATTCACTTGTACAGAATTAATAAGAACAGATCTTTTTATGGATGATCTTGGTGTATTTTGGTACCTTAGTAGAAGCATTATTCTTCCATTGATTCTCAATAAGTTTTACTCAATATTAACTGTGAACAGATCAAAACAATCTTCAGCAGGAACATAACTGCTGTTAATGCACAAATTTAGACTAGCAAACAAACTTACCAAGAAAGAAACATGTTTGGACGATTTTGTTGGCTAAAGTTCATAGAGAAGACAGATAGCTCAATGAAGAGTGAGTTCTGAAAATGAGTTTGAGTTATCAGAAAATATATTAGAAATAATAAAGTAGGATATTTTCAGATGACTCAAAGTCATTTTCAGAATCTATTCTACAATGAATTGTCTTTTGTATATATATCTTATATTACTAAATTACTTTTCTTTTGTAAGCTTCCAAACCTTCCAGAACCTTAATGTGGGATATGACACAACACGAGGAATGTTTATACCAGAAAAGAACAGGGAACTAAATTTTTTTTTTTTTTTTAAAAAAAGCTTTTTCAAATTTAAAATTAGCGGTCACACTATATTGTATAGGGATTGAAGTTCTGCACATCTATCAGATAAACCTCAGTGATAGGACCTAATAAAATAGTTTGTTAGCACAAATTTTGGTAATCTAAGGAGATGTGTCTTCTCTTGCTTAAACATAAATTTCATTTGTTAACATTTTTTAAAATTTCCAATAGTATTTGCACATATAAAAAGATATTTTGGTTATAGTTGGCCATAGTGATATAGTAAATATTTTTTTTTAAAAAGTGCTTAATTTTGCTTTTAGATTTTTCAAGGCAAAGTAGAAAAATAGCACTAACTTTTTGACCCAAACACCTAGTACAATTTCCCTGTTTGTCATACTTTCTTGAAAATTGTCTTCCTTGTTCTGTTCCATTAGATGAGAATTTAATGTTTAAATGTTTAGCATAAGTTCTTACCCTATTTTTGACCTTCTTCACATTTGTAGCTAACTAATGAAATTCCTTGAAAGTATTCTTCCTTTATTCTGCTGTATGCTGGATACCCTCTTCTGTATTATCTGAAGTCTGAGCACTGAGGTAATTCCAGGTGTAAGAAAGTGGACTAATGGAATTATTTAAGCTTGGCAACTTGTTCTGAGTGTCCCAGAGATGGATCCTCACAAGGTATGCCACACATATTAGTTCTTTGTCTTGTTAGCATGGGAGTACTTTGGGATGACCTCTTTAAACACATGTGAAATATTTCATTCTAATTATGTCCAGTAATTATTTCAAATATAGAAGCACACAAGAAAGACATAGACCTGTTGAAATGAGTCCAGAGGAGAGTTACTAAGATGATCAAAGGGCTGGAACACCTCTCCTATGAAGACAGACTGAGAGAGTTGAGTTGCTCAGCCTGGAGAAGAGAACCTTACAGCACCTTCCAGTACATAAAGGAGCCTATGAGAAGGCTGGAGAGGGACATTTTACGGGGACATGGGGGTATGAATTTAAGCTAAAAGAGAGTAGATTCAGATTGGATATTAGGAAGAAGTCCTTTACTGTGAGGATGGTGAGGCATTGAAACAGGTTGCCCAGAGAAGTTGTGGATGTCCCATCTGTGGAAGGGTTCAAGGCCAGGTTGGGTGGGGCTCTGAATAACATGGTCTAATGAAAGGTGTTCCTGCCCATGGCAGGGGAGCTGGAACCAAATGATCTTTAAGTTCCCTTCCATCCCAAAACATTCTATGATTCTATAAATAACAGTCTATTTTACCAATTAAATGAAAATTCAGTGCTTGATTTCAGGTCTTGGAATTGGTTTTATGTACATGGGTGTGTGTTTGTTTATTTATATTAAATTCATGGCAGACAAATACATTGGGAGAGATACATAACATTGTTTATTTTCCTGTGTACTTTCTGTCCAGTTCTAAGATCAAAAATTTCTGCTCATTATTTGGTATTCTTTACGTTATTAACTTCAGGTCCAGGAATAAACACCTATTTGTTAATAAGAGATGTAAGACAAAGTTTTCTTTTCCTACTTTCTTTTAAGGCAAATTTGCAAAAACAATCAAATCAGATTTAAAATTATGGGAAAATAATATATTCTTAGCAAATATAAAAGTTACAGGAAAAGCAACTAAAACCTGTAGGAAAAGAACAATGCATTAGATTTAGGGTTTTCGTTATGTAGTAAATTGTTGTTCTATGAACACTTCTTGTGTGGTTGATATTCAGCTGCCAAGGCCAAGAATATTCTTTTTTCCAAAGAGCATTAAATTTATCTCAGCAGACTGTCCAAGCAATTCAATTTTGTTAAGAACTGATGAAAATCTATCATTTGGCAATGATGGATGGATATGGCACTTCCTTCAGTCCAATTTAAGTGCTGAGTCTAGGCAGCAATGGTAATTCTTTTAAAAGTGAGGCACAGCAGTAAGATGTCTCTTTCTATTAAATTTAATGTTGAACCACCAAATTGCAGAATGGCATATCCATCAAATAAGAAATCTTAGTGCATTAGCAGCTTGTCCATCACTGTTTTGAAATTAAGAAAGTTATCATCATAAGGTTTTGTATTTATCTAGTACCTTTTATCCCATACCCTAGTTTCTATTTGTGATCTATATATGCTGATGGGGGTATAAAGAACAAGTTGCCTGAAGAAGTTGTGGGTGGTCCCTGTAAGTGTTCAAGGTCGGGTTGGGTGAGGCTCTGATCAGCAGCCTGATCTAATAGAAGGTGTCCCTGCTTGTGACAGGAGGGTTGTAAATAAAGGATCTTTAAGGTCCCTTTCAACACAAACTGTTCTATTATTCCATGATTCTGTGTACACAGATTCTGTGTACACCTAATTTTCAGACTCCATTTGGTAGGACAACATAAGATCCTCTTTTTCTTTTTTTTTCCTAGATGCATGAAACTGTCTAAATGAAACATAGGAAAAAATATTAAGATAAGAAAAAATAATATGAAAAGACCCTTTTCTTTTTTATGTTGATTCTCTATCATGATTTACAAATATGCCTTTCCACAGTGCTGTTATGTTTTTAGGGAGAAACGTTGAACTAATGTAAAGAGGTAGCTAGGAACCCATCTCACACCAATTTTGTTTTAAAAGGCTATATGGAAGAAAATCTAGAGAATATATGAACTATTTGATCCTGTGAAGTCTACTTGATGTTCAATGTGCCGATCACACACATTGCAGATTTTATCACTATCATACATACTGCCTGCATTGCTAATATTCTCCGTATTGAGGATGCAATGACCTTCTGAAAATTAACCTCTTTTTATGCTCTTTCTTCCTTATAGTTGTCTCAAAGTTAAAGTAGATTTATAATACAGGGACAACTGAGGAATGGCACAGAGGAGGGTAGAATACACTAAACACTGCTATCACCCTTTTACCTCAGTGTTTACCTGATCTAGAGGGGACAATTTATCATTTCAAACTGTCAGTCTTACATTCTTTACTAATCTTGATTTTTTTTATTACTTTTAGATATATGTAAGACACACATAACTTGTTATAATAATGCAATACCTATTAACACTGGATTATTTCAGTCTAGAAAGATTTTTTTTTTTAACCTGTCTACCACATTATCTCATGAAAACATAAGATGTGTTTAGAGTGCACAGAATAATACTCGAATAGTGTCAGAAAAATTATACCACACTGATGCAGCCCGGAGGAAAAAGGGTTCAATCACTTCGGAGATGGAGGATAAAATGGTCCTTTATTTAAGGGGTAGTCTGTCTTATATAGGGTAAGGATTGAAGGTGCTGGAAGAAGGGGTGGAACTAGGGAGGTGTTAGGGAGGAGTATGCTAATATAGGCCACTAAGAAAGAAGAAGGGGAGGAGCTATTCAAACAAGGGATTACTAATGAATCAGAGACTGCAATGCGACACTTCTAGTCCAATCAGGAAGAAGGGCTCAAACTGGGGTACAGAATACTGAAGGATTTATCAAAAAACCCGGCAGTGTGGTTCAGCAAAGGACAAAGAACACAATGAACATGAAACATGAACATGCATGGAACATATTAACAATCCCTTTCTTTATATGAATGTGGAGAAGGTGTTTTCCTCAGGGGTTCCACAGATCTCTTCACATATTTCGATGTCTTTTTTCCACTGCTCATAGTCAAACCTCTCCTGAACTCCCACACCACACTCATTTGACATTTCTTGGCATATGGACAAGGCATATTTACATTCAAGTGGTAAGTTAACCAATTCCCTTAAAATGGTTAAAAAAAGTCTCTACTGTTGTTTTATAATTTATTTCATCACTTTTTTTCTTAATCTCATTTAACTGTAATTTTTCTTATCTCCTTAAGGCTCTACAACATCTATCTGGCTGATGTGACATGGTTGCATAAGAGTCCTCTTTCAGCAAAGTATTAGGAGTGTGTCTATACACTGTAAAACTAATCATGTCCTCACTTACAAGTAGTTAAGTCCCATTACATTTGTGTTTTGAAGGACAGGGTGGGTTTATCAGCCAACCCTGATGGACAGGGTTGGACAGCTGAACAGAGTTGTAAAAGAAAGGCAATCTTTCCTTTTCTTACTTTACTTAGATACAATGACACTTGATTGTTTGTCACAGTTGAGTTAGCTAATTGATGTGATACCAAAAGTGATGATAAACATTGGGATAGCCTAACTCAATCTGTTAATCACAATAGTTTGTCCCAATTCCTCCAAGAAATTATTAAATCAGCCTCAGATTTTCCATACATTCTGTTGTCTTACCCTGCTTTCCCTGTGCAGGATACACAAGGGACACTGCATTACTCTTGATAGGCTGTAGCTGTGTCTGGAGTTAAAAGATCTCTGTATCAGCAGAAACCTTTTCCATTTCCATATGACTTTCATCAACCTATGAAATAAAAATATGGAGATGAAACTTGTCGGATTTCAGAAACTCTTCATTTCAAGTTTGAACAGTAAATGTTCACTGGACCCTTTATTTCAAAGCCAAGAAAAGGTATTCCTAGTATCCCAAAAATTTGTACAATAGAATATTTTCCTTTTGAATGATGTGACGCTACAGTCTTGCCCTCATTCCAATTCTGTATTTTTAGAAAGCATGTTGTAGATGACTTTGAGACTTAGGGCACAATTTATAAAGCTTTAAAGAGCAAAAAAATAGGTCACCAGCCATTTATTATATGCTCTTCAGATGCTGAAGTTAAAGTTAGACATTCTTAGAACATCTTCAGCTGAGGTTTTTTTCACAGATATTAGTATTGTACCTTCTGAATTCTGAGTAGTAGAGCACTCTTTTTTGGAGGAGGAGGAGGAGGAGGAGGAGGAGGAGGAGGAGCAGCAGGTTGAAAGTAGAAATACAGTCCTTGGATGAAAAAAAAATTCTCCTACTGAATCCTAGATTTTTCTGACCAATGATATATTGAATTATGTCACAGTTTAACCTCAGCCAGCAACCAAGTACCATGCAACTGCTTCCTCACTCCCCCACCAGTAGGACTGGGGAGAGCATTGGAAAGGTAAAAACTAGAAAACTCATGCACTGAGATAAAGACAGTTTAATAGGGAAAGTAAAAGCCACACACACAAGAAATGCAAAACAAAGAATTCATTCACTGCTTCCCATGGACAGGCAAGTGTTCAGCCACCTCCAGGAGAGCAAGGCCCATCATGCGTAACAGTTACTTGAGAAGACAAATGGCATCACTCCAAAGGGGCCCCCTTCCTCCTTCTTCCCTCCACTTTATATACTGACATATATATGACATATATACATCATGAGCATGATGTCATATGGTCTGGAATATCCCTTTGGTCAGTTGGGGTCACCTGTCCCAACTGTGTCCCCTCTCAACCTCCCATGCATGCCCAGCCTGCTCGTTGGTGTGGCAGTACGAAAAGCAGAAAAGGTCTTGGCTCTGTGTAAGCCCTGCTCAGCAGTAACAAAAACATCTCTGTGTTATCAACCATGTGTTCAGCCCAAGTCCAAAACACAGCCTCGTACAAGATATTGTGAAGAAAATTAACTCTACCCCAGCCAAAATCAGCATAGATTAGAAGAAACAAATAATTCTGTGTAAATGACCATTTATATGCATAACTGGAACTAATAAGATATGCATAATATAGCTTATCTTGGCATTACTTAAGGTATGATAGTAGTTTACAATAAGATTGCTGTTAATTTCTGTCTCCTAGTCCTTTTTCTCAAAATACTATTAATTATAATTAACTGAGTATAAAAAAACTACTGACTGATCTTAAATTCTTGGGTTGTGACAGTTCTTACTACAATTGTATTTGCTTTGTAAATATATTACATACCTGTGGTTTTGAAATAGTGAAACTGTCTTATGGTTGAACTAATAGTACAATAGAGGGCAATTCCCTGAACCTCACTGAGAATTAAATTTTGAACACAGTTCGTCTGGGATGTTTAAAATTCTACCAGAGGAATATTGTTTTGACTGAGCCAGCAGGAGCCATGTTCAATTTATCTCAGCTGCAAAGTGTGCATTTTAAGTCCAGTGAGATTTTTTCCTTACTAGAATCTATAGAAATTCATGAAGTTTAGTATCTCCTATAGAAAATAACAAATTACTGCAGTGAATCCAATCAGTTCTGCTCTACCACACTTAGGAAGGTTTACTTCGTAAAAATCGGGTGATAGTCTAAAATGTGTTTAACTTGCATCTCACATAGTGCTTGTATCCATAAATGATAAAACTTCTATAACTGCAAGAAATAAAAATCAAGTCCATCTTAAAAATTTGGCACAGTACCTACCTGTGTCATACTTTCTGGTAATATCTCAAAAATTGACAAGGGATTAAAAAAGTGCACTATTCTTTTGTTGGTTGTAATTCTACAAAAAATCATCCAGCTTCACAAAAGGATTTGAACATACGAAGTTTCAAATAGCCATGTAAGTGAAAGACAAGTTCTTATGCTGTACCCTGAACAGCAGTGATAAAAAAAAAAGTATTATTTATTTCTTTCAAAAATTCTGCTAACAACATATCTGTATACATTGTAACCCAACTACCTTTGTAAATCCGGTGGTGTGTCCTCACCCCTTCTTTTTAGAGATATTGGCTGCTAGAATTTCACACCAACAAACAAACAATGTAAAAGAATAATCAAGCATCAACACAGAGTACTTTATTCCCTGGACCATATCAAGACATAAAATACCTTGGTGGTATGGCATGAGCAATTTGCAAAATGTTCATATTCAAATAATGTGTTAATTCTATTTAGATTTAGCTTTAATTTATTTAGGAATCAAATCTATCCCTGCCTAGAGATTTTCAATGAGAGTTGCATTCATCTCTTAAGAAGGGATTAACAGTTGTAGACAGAAGTACTCATCAAAGTTAATTTTAAAATACTGATTATTTTATATTATATATAATATAATTATATTATACTGGTCAACCTTAGCAAATAGAATTACTGCCATTCATATCCACCAGAAATCTTTCTCAAAGGATTCCTCTTTGTTAAAAGGGTTATTGAAAAAACAAAGTACAGAAGAAAAATATAGGGATGAAAGAAGAGATTGTAATCATCATTTTAATTACTCTGTATAATTATATACTGCTGTAATTGTTTATAAAGTCTGGATTTTATAGGAAGCGGGGCCTTTTTTTAAAATCCAACTCTAGTCTTGTGATAACCATCATTATTTACAATCTGAAACATGTGGAACTTGCAGTCAGCTTGATCACTTTAGATATATACAAGCCCCAGTCTCTGACAGAGAGAGAATTAAATTTCCAATTTATAGTGATGCATGGTCACAGTGCTTACTCTAGTGAATTGATGATGTGGGTACTAAGTGAAGCTTCTCCTGAAAATCTTATCAATTCCATCTTCATGTCCTCTCTTCTGATTTTCCCTATGAGTGTCTAACCTCGGACAAGCTACCAGAAAAGGTGATAACAGTCTAACTTGGCAAGATCTAGACTTCTTAGTCTAGACAGACACTATGCACATTCTGCAGGACAGAAGTGTTCTGTGATACATCGGCAGTGTAAATTCATGCAGTGTGAGTAGAAACTAGACACACATCATTCTTTCACCTGCCCTTTTAGAAAGAAAAGTGACCTCAGGTAGACAAAAGGAGCCATGGGATGCTCTAGAAGGTCCCAAGTATGGAAACTATGAGGTCTTCAATGTAAAGTGTGTCTGACTATAAGAGAAACACAACAAGAAAAGTTATTTTCCAGTCCTTATGTAGTCCTTCCATTTGGAGTGGCTAGAGAGAATCTCAGGAGTCCTATTTTATAGGGATCTGGCTATGTGATCCTATTGTTTGCCCCAGCTGACCTGACCAAAAAGAGTAAAAGACTTGATATAGTAATAATTTTCCTATCAATAATAATAAACTCTATGCAACTTATTTTATGTAGCTTGATACTTTGAGAGTCTACTCTACTCTCATGACACCCCCATATTGCATCCAGCTCTGGGACCCCCAAAATAAGAACATAGACCTGTTGAAATGAGCCCAGAAGAGATCCACAAAGATGATCAGATACCTGGAGTATCTCTCCTGTGAAGACAGGATGACAGAGTTGGTGTTGTTCAACCTGGAGAAGGAACCAGGGAGACCTGGTAGCAACCTTTAAATACCTAAAGGGGCCTACAACAAGGCTGGAGAGGGAGTTTTTACAAGAGTGTGTAGTGACAGGACATGGGTAATAGCTTCAAACTGAAGGAGGGCAGGGTTACTTTAGACATTAGGAAGAAATTCTTTACTGTGGAGGTGGTAAAGGCACTGGAACAGGTTGCCCAGAGAAGTTGTAGAAGGTGTCCCTGCCCACGGCAAGTGGGTTGTAATGAAATGATCTTTAAGGTCCCTTCGCATCCAAACCCTTCTATGTTTCTGTGATTTCCAGTTCCTGTTATACATTTACAGGTCTGTATAGACAAAGTCTTCAAATTAGATGCTTTCGTACATCACTTCCTTGTTTATACCATGTCCTTGGATGCTTTTTAGCTTTCTTGTTCTTTGGGATGGCCAGCAGAATAGCGTACAATGCTCAGCACCCACATATAAAATTCAGGCTCCTAGCCTCAAGATCAAAGTAATTTTAAAAGCCATTTGACAGCCTTGTAAACTTAACCACTTACTGTGGAGGATGTATATACAAAATTCCATTTTAACAGATGGTGTATCTATGAGTAGAATTTAGTTACCTACACACAGAGTTGATTCAGTTTTCCTTATATTACCAAAATTGTTTACATGTGAAACTGGAACATACACATGGGAAAGATGTTACTTTAGAACTAAGAAAAAGCCACAGCATATCCTTAATCCTCTGTCTCTCCTGTTGATGCTTCTGAAATAGTTCTTTATAATCATTCATGCTACTATTCTGTTTTCAAATTCTGCCTGTAAGAACTGCCACTTATTCTAGTTGTTTAATTACTTCAATGACTTCAATTCCAGTTAATTACCCAGTGTATTCAATATATTCCCTAGTCTATTATCTCTTGAATGAGATTAAGACCTTGTAAAGAACTGGCAGAGGGATTGCAAAGTAGTCACCCGATTTCACTGCTACAGGATAAAAACAGGAAAAGGCTCAATCATAATTGTTACATGCAAAAGTGCTACTTCAGGACAATCTCTTGGAAATTGTGATGCAGTAAGGACAACAATTAAAATAATAGTGATTTTATTTTCATGTAACTGTTCTTAGTAGGGTGTATATGTCATTTTGTTCTGCTAGTTAATATCTAAATTATTGCTCTTTATTATGGAATCTTCTCTTGTAGTATAAACTCAAAGTTGCTACCACGCAATTTCCAGTGCTCCTCTTTGCTCTTGAGTATTTACAACCATCCTGCCCAGCCATAGCTATATGCAGGTTTTTTTATGGGAAGTATATACTGCCACTCTACATGTTTCACCTAATCCCAGCCTGTGATCAAACATATAGAATGAAGAGAATTGTACATCTGAAATTAATTTGGCCTGGTGATTCATGTGCTATTGGTTAACACTGAATAGAATCATTTGAAGGAAATTGCTCTGGTGGCACCAGTCCATTCTGATCATGGCTGTTGTATTTCATAGGTCTCACCCTCTAAGGATTACTTATACCTTACAGAGAAAACAACAGCTGTGTAACACATTTAGCCTCCATTGTATACACATATCATTGATGTTTTCCTCTTTACTGCCTACCCACAAACCCTTTGTTCCAACAGTCCCCAAACACTGTAACCCCAGGACGGTGAGAATGCATCTCAGGCTGCAGAGGGAAAGGGAGAACGATAAATTTAAACTGACATGGCTACATTCAGGCAGGACAGACTGTGAGAAATAATTTTAAGCCCTTCTTTCTCAGGTCTTCTGCTTTTCTATCTGGGTTTGGTTTACATTTCATGATGGAAGATCACTATATCTTAGCTATGCAGAAATATAAAAAACAAGCTCTGGAGTAAGATTATAATTCACACAATCTGGGGACTGGATTTTTCTGCACCTTGTTCTTCACTTACTGCAGCGCAAAAAAACTCAGAATGAAATGTCAGATCAGTAGCAATTCGGTATTACAAAACAAAATGATTTCAATGAAACTGGGTGGTCAGAGTTCCAAAAACTGTGCCTACTCTAACACTCATTTGAGAAAAAGCAGAAATCACCTTAGAAATCTGCTGTTCTGAACTACCTTGTTAATTCCTATTAAATAGTTGGAGAAAACATTATCTCTTCCCTATCTTAAGTAGCTTAAAATTAACCAGAAGCATAATGTCTGAAGAGGTAGAAGAGGTGTGGGGGCAAAACAGTTACACAGAAACACTGAAGAAGAACAAATTTTATATGATTTTTCATAGAGGAAAATTTTTAACTCAGAAGAATAAAAAAAAGTGAATGCTATCAGAACCATCCAGGAGATGCTCAGCTTGATCCACCATTTCTTGCCGTTGGTTACTGTGACAAGCTGCTGTATGCTGCTAAAAAGTTGTCAGGTTCCATGTAGGCATGGCTGTACTTCATGGATAAAAGAATCATTTAAGGATCCTAGCATCCTGAGTGCATGTTATTCACATAATGTGACACAATATCTTGAATAGTAGATTTATTTTAGGGATAAGAACAATGAGGGAAAAGAGGGAAAAGACTTTGTAAAATTGAAACAAAATCATAACACTAAAAATGCAAGGTATTGTGGTTTGGGTTTGGCTTGGTTGGCTTTGGTGTTGTTTTGGTAGGGAGTTTTTTTTTGTTTTTGTTTTTGTTTTTTTTTTTTAATTAACAGTTTTAATAAAAAGTTCACTTTTTCAGAATTTTTTAATTTTTTTTCTATCCTCTCCAGAAATGCAAATATTGGACCTTATTGGTTCAATAAGGGGACTGGTTCAGTGTGTTATTGGTTCAGGTGTCCTTAATTCTCACATCCATTTTTGTAATCAACAATTAACCCTTTTAACCAGCAGAAAACCCCTTTGCTATACTTCCACACTAGTTTTTTTTAATAACTTCCCCCTTTTCTTCCCTTGAGATCATGTTAAATTTGCTCAGCAATCAGTCTCCCAGGCACGCACATATAAAGCCCCAAGTCACAGGAAAAAGACTGGGGTGGGTATGTTCTGAGTGGCATCCAAACAGAAACTCATAAAAACTATCTGTATTATAATGCCACAAGAAAAGGAGCCACCCGTCTGGCTAACCAACATGTTTCTGCATCTCTGCAGACAGTCAAGAAAGCAAAAGTTTAAACACCACATTTTCAACAATGAATCTATTCATTAGAATGAGGAGGGGAGTCATAACTTCACCACAAAAGGCTGTTGCACCAAGGCTATTAAAACAGAGGTATCAATTTACAAGGCACAGGCAGAGATTGGTTGAAAAGACAGGTACATTTTCGTGTATGTCACAAGGCTGGAAACCCTTCTCAAAGAAGAAAATTTGACAGTGACTGACATGCAGCACAGGTATAATTAATAAGAACAAGGAAACTTGAACTCTATTGTTTCTTTTTAAATACTGTAGAAAAAACCCCAGTTTTTAATGCTTCTAATCAAATCTGTAACTAAAAATTATTGTGGCCTTTCTTTATAAGCAGTGATAGATGTATTTGAATTTATAGTTGAGAGGGTACCAGTTTCATGCTTGTGTGAGTATGGTAACTTTTTTTTTCCCTGGTGCAGAAGAGGATTCTAAAATAATAAAAAAGAAAATAAATTTAAAAATAAACAACACCCAAACCAACAAAATATCTAGAATTCATAGACGGAGGCACAAGTTAAAATTTGAATTTGGATTCTTTATTAAAAGAAAATTATAAAAAAAAAATAACAAAACAAGAGGGGGAAAAAAGCCTGTTACTTGAAGTATATATCCATCTTTGTGTTGTGTTAGTACATTTCTGAGTTGGTGGTTCCATTTGATTGGACAGGACCTTTTTTAGCTTCCCGTAGATAGCCTTTCTATTGTGCTTTTGATGGGAGAATGTGAAGAAATTACTACTCTGTTGTCTGTTAGAGATATAACCTAAGCAATTTCACAAATGCAAATTGCAGATGCTAATGGCAAAGTTCATAAGCAAATCCTGGAATGAATATCTCCTGGCACAGTTCCCATTTTCTTGAAACAGTAACTGTGTTACTCTGCCATTGCTGCAACTTCTGTAAGCAATACAGATCTTGTATATGAGTCCGAAACAAAGCTACCACAAAAAACCACATTGTTGTGGATGCTTCAACAAATTAAACATATTGAATTCAGTACCCAGATTTTATGATTTTTTTTTCACATGGAGATTTGAAAGTAAATTTTGATGGAAAGAGACAATAATGTCTTTGTACTAGTGTGTTAGTCCATTTTGGGAGTTGTTTCCTCCCTGACATATTTATTTTTTTCATAGAAATATGACATGACCTATTCCCATACCTGTGGTGTTGCAAATAAAAGCAAGAACTATGATATTCCCAAAAATATTTTTTTTATTTTTGCACAGGTTATAGCATAGGTTTATTATAGCATAGGTTTATATGTGCATATATGCATATGATTGTGTAAGCTGGTGAAATATTTTCACAACCACTATGATGCCTTCTGAGAAGATCAAGGAATTAAAAAAAAAAAAAAAGAAAAATATTTAAAAAGTCTGTACTTTTTAAACAGTGGTTTTAAAGAGAAACCAGTAGGCTTTGAACTGTGTATTATATATAATTTTTCTGTTGATCATGCTGCACAAATCATCCTGCTGGCAATCTTGCTTAGGTTACTGTTTGGATTGGAAAAGGCATCATCCTTATTGATGGAGTCTTTTTCTGCAGTGGTATCTTATGGAAATGTCCATCCACGATTTCGAGGATTTCTGACAGTCTCTCTTGCACAGAATCCTAGCAGTCTATTTGACCACACATACCTATAACACTCTTCCAAACACACTTGTGCACACTTAGTATCGTGAAGATGTTTGCTGACAAACTTTTAATACTTGTAAAGAGATTCTTCCCCATACAAAAGACAAAACTACATTTTCACACATTTTTGATAATCTGTCTTTGTGCTCATCTCTACCTGTCAGTTCTGAGAATAAGAGCAACACTAGGGATATTGTATCCAGTGTGAAGTCTCTTATAAGAAAGATGTCAATAAACTGACACAAGATCATCAGAGGCTGCCAAGATGACTGGAGGGGTTAGAGCACTTGTCCTGTGAAAAGAGGCTGAGGATCTAGGGTATGTTCAGTCTGGAGAAGGGGCAGCTTTCATAGAATCACAGAATTTCAAAAGATGTCGAGTTGAAAGGGACCCACAAGGATCATTGAGTCCAAATCCCTGCCCTGCACAGGACATCTCCAAGAGTCAGATCATGTGCCTGAGAGTATCATCCTAATGCCTCTTAAACTCTGTCAGGCTTGGTGCTGTGACCACTGCCCTGGGGAGCCTGTTCAATGCCCAACCACCCTCTGGGGAAAGAAGCTTTTTCTAATATCCAACCTAAACCTCCCCTGACACAATTCAGGCCATTCCCTCAGGTTCTGTCACTTAATGCTTACATGGAGGATATGGAGAAGATGGAGCCACTCTCCGCTATGATGTGCAATAGGACCATGAAAGATAGTCCTAAATTGAAACAAGAGTAGTTCAAACCATATGTAAGGACAATTTTTTTCTCCATGAGAACAAACAAGTATTGGAAGAGGTAGTGAACACCTATTAAGGTTAAGCAGTCTTCATCCTTGGAAGTCCTCAAGATCAAACTAGATACAAGTGCTAATTTCATGACCACTACTTTGAGCAGGCACTTGGCCTAGGGATCTGCTGATCTCCCTACTAGTGTTAATTATCATAAGATCTTATGATCTCTACTGAATGTCACTTAGATGTTAATATTTCAAGTTTATATTAATAAAGAAGACAAAAGAGTTCTAACCTCTTATTTTTAGGTAAAACTGTACTATTTTCAGTGCTTGAATAAACATGATATGTAAAACTAAGAAAAAATGTGAGCAGCTGAATAGTTGAGGTTTCTTGTCATAATCAGTGTTAACTGCCATGAAAATAAATACATCTAGTCAAATCCTAGCATGCTTCCTTTTGCCCTTCAGCCTTTTGGACCAGATGTACAGCCAGACTTTTTATTCTATGAGAGGTTTCTTGGGTGTATTCTGTAGAATGGTTGATTGACGTAAAGTTTATTTCAACTCAAAGGTTGTTTTCTTATTTAATTAAAATGAAGTATTAAATTAAGTATTAAGCCTTTAATTCAATGACTACAGAGTCTATCGCTCCCCACTGAACCTTTCACTTGTGTAGCTCTTATTTTCTTTTTCCCTCACTAGTGATAAATTTTAGATTTCAAGAGTAAAGGAACATTATAAAGCATGGCGAACACCTGATCTTCAGTTTGAAAAGAAATGCTGAAATTTTAATAATGCATTTAATGTTCTAAACAGAACAAAAGGAAGATAAAAATAATTAATAAAGTCCCATAAAATCATACTGTGAAGAAAAAATAAGATTAAAATTTCTTTTTTTGAATTGGCATTTGTGCCTCCTGTATTCTACATACCTATGTCAAAAAAAAAAAAATGAAATACTATTTTTGGTTTTAATGATCATTGAAAAAATTCCTGATTATTTCTAGCATAATCACCTTGGCACAAATTAATCAATATTACTGATACATCTTTCATAAGTGAGATACCAACATTTGGAACCCTAAAAAATTTAATAAGTCAAATAAACAATTTATTGTACCTTATACCACTAAAACTACACATATTTGGAAAAGAGGCTCTGAAATTCAGTTCCTGAACAAGTGAGGGCAAGAGAATCCCCAATTCGTTGTCTCTTGGCAAGAAAAGACATGATGTTTACCTTAGTAAAGGAATTGTTGCCCTGTCATTTAAGTTTTTCTATTTGTTAACAGGTCTTAGTTAATTGCAATGCTCCCAAAAAGTAATGACACAGTGCTACACAAATTCAGACTAGGATTATACTACACATGTTTAATGGAGAACATAATAAACCTTTGGGACACGTTACACAGAGATGTAGTAAATCTTTTATGCCATGAAATGACATAGTTTCAACACTGAAAATGAAGTTTGGGTATGTTAGGTTACCTCTTTAAACATCGCAAAATTACAGTTGTCACTCAGTGGAATTCATTGTCCTGTAGTCCGTTAGTCATTAGGTTAAGATGTAAATGCCCTTTTTGGGCCTTAAAATCTACTGATCTGAAAAGCAATATCAGCAGTTTGGACAGTAGTGGTGTAGATTTAAAAATAAGTCTAAATTATTTGCTGCAATAGGCTGGTATTAAGCTCTTTTATTCAAACTACATTTACCAATTATATTTTTTCTTACAAATAATTTGATGTTCATATTACTTCTCAAACCATTTCCAGTCCTCTATGCTGTTCTCCTCTTCTGAATAAGGAAAGCACTATTCCTAAAATATAGCCTAACAAACAGTTAATAATACCAATCTGAAAAGTGACTCTTTAATAGCTCCTATTAAGGAAGCAAAAACAAAGTGATATAATCCTGCTATTCATGACTTGTTCATGAATAGCCAATGAGAGCGATTGTAAGAGAAACTGTAAGCTGATGGCTCATGGCTGGGGCTCATCATAAGTAAATAAATATACAGTGTATGTGGCTCTCACACACTTTCCCCTTCATGACTTTGGGCTGTAAAACATTTTTCTCTCTTTCTTAATCCTCAGTGACTTAAAAACAACAACCACATATGCAATGAACAGCAACTCATTGTAATTGCAGGTGATGGGTGTGAACCAGGTTTGTATAATGTCATTGATTCTGCTATTAGGTTAGCAGTTATATAAAACTTAAGAGCTTCCACTCCACCATCCATCTGCAAGCAGACCTGCATGCTAATGTTTCTACTGAGTCAACAGGAATGGGAGAGCTTCTTAAAAATGAATGGTGTAAAATATTTTCATGGAAAAATGAAATATTTTGGAAGATATTTTGCATCGTTACTTAAGAGTTTTACTTTTTCTTATTTCTGCATTTAAGTATTTATAATTTCCTTTATGTGATCTTCATTTTAAACAAACACTTTTACTTGATAGTTTACTGGGTTTAATGCATAAAGAACAGTTAAATCTTTTAAATGACATTACAAGCTCTAGAATTCATTCTCCTTTCATTATTTCCCCATTCACTGGTTTTTCATTTACTGAAAGATATTAAAAATACAGATTCTTTACTTACAGGGAATGGGTTCAGACAAATGTTTAATGCTCAAACAGCCACCAGGCATTGGAACGCATACCATCTGTTTTCTTCCATCCCCTGTGTTTGTATAGTCAGCTTTCCCCATGTAATCCACTTATTCACTAGGAAAATAAACTGTGATACCTATCTGCCAATTCTATTTGTCCATCTGTCTACCTGTCTGTCAGACTGTATCTGCAAGAAAGGATTAAAAGGGTAAGAGTTTTCTGAACTTAGGATATAACAATTGCTTATTTAAGATTCTGACAGAGATTCCTGTTTGGTTTTGTTTCCTATTTATTTAATATATCTCTACACTTCATAAGGGAATTGGACATGTGGGGGAATATAATTATCAAAGATGAGAAAAAGGCTGAGGTATTTAACACCTTCTTTACCTCTGTTTTCAACAATAAGACAGGTTGTCCTGAGGACAGCTGGCTTCTGGAGCTTGTAGAAAGAGATAAGAATCTGAATAACCCTCCTGTAATGCAGGAGGAAACAGTTAGTGACCTGCTGGACCACTTGGATCCCCACAAGTCTATGGGACCAGATGGGATCCACCCAAGGGTGATGAGGGAGCTGGCAGAAGAGCTCGCCAAGCCACTCTCCATCATCTACCAACAGTCCTGGCTCACTGAGGAGATCCCAGATGATTGGAAGTTGGCAAATGTCACACCAATCCACAAAAAGAGCCGGAAGAAGGACTTGGGAAACTATAGGCCCATCAGCCTGACCTCAGTGCCTGGCAAGGTTATGGAGCAGATCATCCTAAGTGCAATCACACAGCACCTACAGCATGGACAAGGGATCAGACCCAACCAACACAGGTTTAGGAAGGGTAGGTCCTGTCTGACCAACCTGATCTCCTTTTATGATCAGGTGACCTGCCTGACTGATGAGGGGAATGCTGTGGATGTGGTCTACCTGGACTTCAGTAAAGCCTTTGACACCATCTCCCACAGCATACTCCTGAAAAAGCTGGCAGCCCATGACTTGGACAGGGGCACTCTGTGCTGGGTCAGGAACTGGCTGGAGGGCCGGGCCCAGAGAGTGGTGGTGAACGGTGCTGCATCCACTTGGTGGCTGGTCACTAGTGGTGTCCCCCAGGGATCAGTGTTTGGCCCAGTTCTATTTAATATCTTTATTGATGATTTAAATGAGGGGATTGAGTCCACCATCAGCAAATTTGCAGATGACACCAAGTTGGGAGTGAGTGTCGATCAGCTGGAAGGCAGGAGGGCTCTGCAGAGGGACCTGGACAAGGTGGAGAGTTGGACTGATTCCAATGCGATGAGGTTCAACAAGGCCAAGTGCCGGGTCCTGCACTTTGGCCACAACAACCCAATGCAGCGCTACAGGCTGGGAAGAGAGTGGCTGGAGAGCAGCCAGGCAGAAAGGGACTTGGGAGTTGGATTGACAGGAAGCTGAACATGAGCCAGCAGTGTGCCCAGGTGGCCAAGAAGACCAATGGCATCCTGGCCTGTATCAAGAACAATGTGGCCAACAGGTCCAGGGAAGTGATTCTTCCCCTGTACTCAGCACTAGTGAGGCCACACCTGGAGTACTGTGTCCAGTTCTGGGCCCCTCAGTTCAGGAAGGATATTGAGGTGCTGGAGCAGGTCCAAAGAAGAGCAATAAGGCTGGTGAAGAGACTTGAGCACAAGTCCTATGAGGAAAGGCTGAGGGAGCTAGGGTTGTTCAGCCTGAAGAAGAGAAGGCTCAAGGGAAACCTCATCACTCTCTACAACAACGTGAAAGGAGGTTGTAGCCAGGTGGGAGTTGGTCTCTTCCCCCAGGCAGAGACCAGAGATAGTAAAATGAGAGGGCATGGTCTTAAACTGTGCCAGGGGAGGTCTAGGCTAGATATTAGGAATAAATTTTTTACAGAGAGGGTAATCAGGCATTGGAATGGGCTGCCCAGAGAAGTGGTGGATTCTCCGTCCCTGGAGGTTTTTAAGATAAGATTGGATGTGGCACTTACGGCCATGGTCTAGTAACCACAGTGGTAGTGGATCAAGGGTTGGACTTGGTGATCTCGGAGGTCCCTTCCAACCCGGCTGATTCTATGATTCTATGACTGCACGTGACCCAAAAAGTGTTGCGACAGATCCAGAGTCTGTTGCAGGAGACAGTGTAAACCACCAATCCACCCCTCTACACACCCCGCCCCACAGCAGGGGAGGTGCCAGGGTGTTCCCACCCAAACATAAAGGTATATTAACCCCCCAGACTTTGTGATTCACGGGCTTCTTCTCCTACCAGACTGCAACCGTCACTTTGACCAAGAGGCAACTAAATTTCAACAATCAAGTCTTGTCTTAGATACATGGGTGGTGATTATGAACTCTTTTCTTTCTTTCTTTTCCTTTATTCATTTTCTTAAGTGATATTTTTATGCTTTCATATTACTGTATTACTATATATAATAATAACCAAAATGGCTACATACCTGCTTTCCATTGCAACCAAATTGTTCTAAAATAAACCTTATACATATATATTTACAAAAACTGATCATTCAGTGTTGTTTCACTCTAATCCGCCCCAAGGGATCTATTAACAAGAACCTGGGTTACTCTTGTGCTTGTGGGGTGGGTCACAGTGTGTAAGCATGGAAATGCTACTCTAGTAGCCTTCAAAAACCAGCTTCTTTCAGTAGAGCCAGAAAATTCACATCTGTAATGGCAAATGTAATTTTCTATCTAAATATATTAATATATATTGTAAATTATATTCCTTGTTAATAATAGCTTCAAGTGAAGTCCTTTTCCTTAATAACATATTATGCTCTTGGATGAGACCAAATGGAACACGAATGTAACCCTCAAAAGAAAGCAAACAAGAAGGTAAGGCCAGACTGTGTGACATAAGGCATGATTACATGGCAGTCACTGTAGATATCAATATAACCTCAGTAGCAGAGATATCAGCATTGACTAAACATCTTAATATTTAATCTCGCAGCCTGGCCTTGCTCTTTGCTGTCACAACTAGTATCCAACCTGCTAGTCCACATATGCCTAAAGTAGTTTTTGTGCCTTCGGGAAGGATGATAACACACCCACAGTATAAAACTAGTTTTTCCTTTTGAGGATACAGAGTTTTTGATTGATTTGTCAGCATATATGAAACTGGAACATTATTTAGGAAGGCAGTGTAGGAAGGCAGACTTAAAAATGTTGGCTGTACAGATAAATAAAAGAAAAATAAAGGCAGAGAAGAGCTTCAGAAATTTACGTCATTCACTATTTCATTTCTGACATTTATAAAAATGAGAAGATTCAAAGGTGTAATCATATATTTAGTGCACATGATGAACTACAGAAAGTCACTTTCTGAAATCAGTAGTGATTAAACAAATGATCCCTCAGATATTCAAAATTTCTTTAAGTATGTCCCACATAATTTTTTCCTTCTAATCATTTCAATGATATAGTAAACATCAAAAAAACTTATATTATTAGATTAAAAATTCTTCTTAACAGTGATGACTCATATGCTTAATGTAATGGTAGTAATCCTAAATAATAAATTGCTTGACTAACTGTCAGATAACACATTTGATTATGTGGTAACTAATAAAAATTTGGGGCAAACCAGTTGTTTGGAATACCTGTGTCTGGCATGGGCCAAATCTAAAAGTCATCCCTCAGCAAAACTGACTAGTTGAAATGGAACTGTTGAATAATGAAAGGCTCTGAAAAGGTTTTAAAAGTGAGCTCCTGTGATATGGAAAATAGGACTGAAAAGAGAAATCTATACCCATCACTCTCAAATTAACTTGTAGGTCATATTAACTTAGACTTAATTAATTTCTTCCTATCAGTCAAAGAAAAGAGAAAAGAAAAGAAAAGAAAAGAAAAGAAAAGAAAAGAAAAGAAAAGAAAAGAAAAGAAAAGAAAAGAAAAGAAAAGAAAAGAAAAGAAAAGAAAAGAAAAGAAAAGAAAAGAAAAGAAAAGAAAAGAAAAGAAAAGAAAAGAAAAGAAAAGAAAAGAAAAGAAAAGAAGAAAAGAAAAGAAGAAAAGAAAAGAAAAGAAAAGAAAAGAAAAGAAAAGAAAAGAAAAGAAAAGAAAAGAAAAGAAAAGAAAAGAAAAGAAAAGAGGAGAAGAGAAGAGAAGAGAAGAGAAGAGAAGAGAAGAGAAGAGAAGAGAAGAGAAGAGAAGAGAAGAGAAGAGAAGAGAAGAGAAGAGGAGAGAAGAGAAGAGAAGAGAAGAGAAGAGAAGAGAAGAGAAGAGAAGAGAAGAGAAGAGAAGAGAAGAGAAGAGAAGAGAAAGAAGAGAAGAGAAGAGAAGAGAAGAGAAGAGAAGAGAAGAGAAGAGAAGAGAAGAGAAGAGAAGAGAAGAGAAGAGAAGAGAAGAGAAGAGAAGAGAAGAGAAGAGAAGAGAAGAGAAGAGAAGAGAAGAGAAGAGAAAGAAGAGAGAGAAGAGAAGAGAAGAGAAGAGAAGAGAAGAGAAGAGAAGAGAAGAGAAGAGAAGAGAAGAGAAGAGAAGAGAAGAGAAGAGAAGAGAAGAGAAAGAAAAGAAAAGAAAAGAAAAGAAAAGAAAAGAAAAGAAAAGAAAAGAAAAGAAAAGAAAAGAAAAGAAAAGAAAAGAAAAGAAAAGAAAAGAAGAAAAGAAAAGAAGAAAAGAAAAGAAAAGAAAAGAAAAGAAAAGAAAAGAAAAGAAAAGAAAAGAAAAGAAAAGAAAAGAAAAGAAAAGAAAAGAAAAGAAAAGAAAAGAAAAGAAAAGAAAAGAAAAGAAAAGAAAAGAAAAGAAAAGAAAAGAAAAGAAAAGAAAAGAGAAGAGAAGAGAAGAGAAGAGAAGAGAAGAGAAGAGAAGAGAAGAGAAGAGAAGAGAAGAGAAGAGAAGAGAAGAGAAGAGAAGAGAAGAGAAAAGAAAGAAAAGAAAAGAAAAGAAAAGAAAAGAAAAGAAAAGAAAAGAAAAGAAAAGAAAAGAAAAGAAAAGAAAAGAAAAGAAAAGAAAAGAAAAGAAAAGAAAAGAAAAGAAAAGAAAAGAAAAGAAAAGAAAAGAAAAGAAAAGAAAAGAAAAGAAAAGAAAAGAAAAGAAAAGAAAAGAAAAGAAGGCAATAGAGATAATATAGAGGTAATGGAATATCCTCTTGTTTTTCCCAGGAACAGGGAGGAAGTGTTTTTTAATATTTCTGTTCATCACATAAAGGCTGATGGAGTCAAAAAAATATCTGGCTAGCACATCAGCAGCTATTCTAATGGAAGATTATTAAAAGGCAAGATCTAATTGACATCACTGATAAACTAAGGTTATGAAATTCAAAATTTACCCTTTCCTCTCCGAGAAAAATTAATTTCAGTTATTTATTCCACTTTTACACAAGTTCTTTACTTATTGCAATTATGTGATTGTCTAATTAAGTCATTAGGTATCAAGGCAGTTATCATGACAGAACTGTATTCTGGAAATACATGCTGTCTAAAACTTAAACATTCCACTACAGAGATGCCTTTGTTGCACGTCAGGAAAGAAGGAAGAGGTTCTAAATAAAAAAAAAAATTGAAAGAAAATCTAGAAAGTTTAAAAGTTGTAAATGAGACAAGACTAACTCCATTCTCATACAAGTGTCAAACTGAGGAAATATTTTAAAAAATCAGAAATGTCCAATATTATTTTTAAAAGTAGACAACATTCTTTTGTGCAAATTCAGATCCTTTGTGAGTATGTGGGAATGTTAATCTTGCATAAAACACTGTCTTAGTTGTAGGTGGTTTCATTTGAGCTCTCTACTGAGTAGGAGGAACTCTAGACAGATGACTGACATCTACAAGCATTGGTGTTCTGTCAATTGAACCTCCTGGATCTAAAATTCAGAAGTCCTGAGACTCCATAACTCAAGAGGAAGGCAATATAAGAGATATCTCACTGAATATGAGACTTAGGTTCTGTCCACATATACACATACATTCTCAAATGATTAGCTGTAGGTACCATTCAAATAAATGTGCAGACCAAAGACTGTATCTGACCTATAGTCTGAAATCAAAAATGCCTGAAGTCAATGGAATTATTGTATGAGATAATGTTATTTGCATGGTAGAAATCCAGTTTAGGAATGGTTTTTTTCCAATTTTTCCCCTTTGATAATGGTTCAATACTGAGTTGAGCAAATTTCAGCTGTAAGTAATAAATGCTTTTAATGGAAATTGATATTCATTTTTCAAAGCTCTTTTGCAACTTGGCAGGAAAAATTTAATGAATAGGATTGTGGAATGTTTAAGAAAAAAAATGACACAGCAGTGTGGAGGTTAGCACTATAAGGACCCTAAGAAATTCGAGAGCTGGGGTCTGTCCAAACTTTCTGTATAAATTTTCCTAAGCTGGCAAAAAAGAGCAGATTAAAAGGGAGAAAACAAACTGAACTAAGGGATATTGATATTTTTGAGTGAAAAAAAAGTGAGAATAACTTCCTAATGACCCACAGAAGAAGGTCAAAACTCCATGGCTTATGAAACTTAGAACTGGAGTGATAAAAATATTAGTGAATATATTGAGGAAAATATTTTTTTTGCAAATTCAAGAGAGACACACTGCTGCTGTATAAGTCAAGATAAATTTTCTTATTCTGATCAATGCTTCTTGTTATTGAAGGAGAGCCATTCTAGTATGAATATACATATATATATTGGTATTACAGCTGTTTGACCCTAATTATCTTGCATATTTTTTTTTTGCAATTACAGAAATTGATCAGATATTTTATTCCCATATGAAGTATAGAGATATAGTAAATAAACGGGAAACAAAATCAAACAGGAATCTCTGTCAGAATCTTAAATAAACAATAGTTATACTCTATGATTGTTGTAACTGTGTGCCCCTTTTCCGGCCTAGTGTATGTGTCAAGCCAGAGACAGATCACAGACTGGACTGGAAGTAAAGTTGATACTCATCTGAAACATTAAGTTCTCCCATATGCACATATTCCAATTCCTCTACAACCCAATTCATGTGGTACAGCTTATCCTAATTTTTGTCCTACTCTGCACAGAAATATCACACTGAATTATATATATAAGTCAGTGCACCCAAAATCTTATTCAACAGCACAGGGGACGTCTTTGAATAATAATCACTGATTTATGAAATATTCCAAACTACAGAAACCAGATGAAATCACAGTCCCTTTACAGAAAAGCAATCCAGTCAGTTGTTTTGGTGATACTTGTCTGGCTTTTTTAATTTATCTTACAGACAATATTAATCTTCAATATAATATTGAATAGTATGAAAATCAGTTACAAACCAAAGAGAAACTCTTCCTCACTTGTATTTAGGAAACTCTTAGACATGTTTAAAAGCAGAAAAAGAAAGCCACATGAAAGCTTTTTGTCAAAGTAAACGTCATTCAACAATTAGTCTGTCAAACAAGAGTATATAGGGCCAGGATCAGCATGTTGCAGCAATCATCTCTAATACCCACCATATGCCTTTAAGGATGAAAAATGTGACATGTGGCAGATCACTGCAGATGAACAGAGAAGGATAATGAGTATTGGAAGATGTTCTCCCCAGCTCCCTCCTGCTTTTCTTTACAGAACAGGACTGTGGGAGAAGTCAGAGAAATACGGTGACATCAGTAGCTTCTTTCATAGGCTGCATTTTCCTATTGCTAGTGTTTTATTTTCATTAATATTTTAATTCATTCATTTATTTTCATTCATTTTCATTCAATTATTCCTGATATACAGTAGAAAAATGAGTGTTCGGATAAACATTTAGCATTTCATCCTAAGCATAATGAGAAAGATAAACATTTCTTTAAGAAAAACACTATTTAAGAAAAAAAAATCCTCTCTTTTAAATCTTGCACTTTAAATCCTTTTCATAGATGAAAAAAATTATTGCAGGGGGACAGGAGATAATAAACGGAATGAGGACGAATGTGTGACACTACTTTATGTGTTTGTAATTTCTAAAAATGCTGTGGGTCTGTTGTGCTTCATGTCCTCCACTCCTTCCCCACACCTAAAGCCACATATCTTTAATTTGGATTTTAAAGTTACATTCTGTGAAGAAAGATTAGAGTCTTACCTTCAAAAATACTTCAAAGTCTCAGAATTTCAGAGCATTCAAGCCCTGGCATGAGATTTGGTTCGTTTTGAGCACTGCTGTAGAAGAATTAATTCATAAGAGCTTATACATTGTTGGCATCTTACACTTATTGTACTGACAAGATTTCCCTGTGATTCTCCTAGAACTCTTTTTTTTTTTTCTGTTCCAACTCACCTAGAAAACAGGGAAATCAACCTTTACCAATCCTGTGTGTTTTCCAAATAGCATGCTTTCATGATTTCTCTAGAGATCTTTGACAATCACTGTGAGCTTACTTTTACAACAAGGGCTTGATCTTCTGTCCTGAAAGCATATTCTCCCTAGGAGCCATAGCAGCTCCCGGCCTTTATGACCTTCTTTGTAACTTCTCAACCTTTTCATGGAAAATAACCCATCAGAACTCTTTAAAATAAATCTGTACCCTGAAATCTATGGCATCCTGCCTTAACACTGCATGCAGAGTTTGTTTTGAAGACCAGAGCAAAAGACAACATTCAAAATACAAAAAGAGATGATGAATGCAACATTTCTAAGAATTAATTTTCTTCCAATCTTCATATAAATATGCATTGTTTCTGTGGTTAACAATCTGTAGCAATAAACAGCTTAAAGACTGGGAATGCGTCAAGCAGAAAAAATATGGGTTTACAGTGAATGTATTGCCTTTTAAGGAACCACATGCTTGTGAGGTACTCAGTGACAAAGTCTCTTTTGCCAAATTACTGAACATGATGTTTCCAATCTGAAAGAGTGGTAAAAAAGGTGGTTGAATGTAAGGTCTTCAGGTTATGTGACCTGTACAGTGTAAATACGTCTCTGTAAAGTAGTCAAAAAGAACATCCCAGCCTAGGAAGGAAATGGAGGTAAAAAGAAAACTGTATGAATTATTCTTGGAATCATTGGCTGTTTTGAGTTAGAAGGGATCTTTAAAGATCATCTAGTTACAATCCCCCTGGAGGGAAAATACAGTAAGTAATGCTGAGTGATGGGAGAAAAGTGCTGTTGTTAACAAGGGAATTGATCCAAACAGGACTACTCCAAAAATAAAGGCCATATTGGGGGTGGCTTAACTTTCAGTATTATAATTTTTTAAATTGATAATGCAACATCTGTTAGGATTTTTCACAAGCTTATTAAAAATACCAACGTGTTAAATAATAGCAGCAAGGAAGACTCACCTAGAAAGAAGAAAAGAAAGGTAAAACAAAACAACAAAAAACCTCAAGCAAACAAAAAGAACCCAAAAACAAAACAACCCAAAAATTTAAGGGTTTATCTAAAAGGAATTAGAGGTTGGATATCATTTGCTAAACAAAGATAAGAACAGTTACTCTTGTCATAGGTGTCTTTTTCTTCTTCTCTCCCATATGCTTAAAGTAGCCACCACTTGCATTGATAGTGAAGAACAGAAATATCACTGAGCTCAGTTTATGGTTTTGTGACCCCAACATGAAGGGACAACATTCAAGGATTGTATAAATAACAAGCATGATATTTAGTCTTGTATGAAGCTTCTCATTTTTCTGTGCTCACAGAGGTAGATAAACCCAGAACAAACCTAATATTCCTACACTAAATAGGACACCACTAATCAACAACCCTCTCTTTCGGATAAAGATAAACTGAGGATAAACTGAGATTTAAAAAGTTCAAGTGAGCTCAAGGCAGGCCAAGTACTGACACACTGCATGAGGCTGTTTCCTGGAAGTTACCGGAAATCTTCCATGAAAGTCTTATTGAGAAGCCTTTATCAGAGCCCAACTGGAATACCTGGGTCAGTTCAGTTCTTCACTCTTGATCCTTTTGAAATCATACTCACCTACATGCATAGAAGAGATTTATGTGTGTTGTGCCTAAGCAAAAATGACAGTCCAAGTTTCAGAGAAGTACAGCATCTTCTGAATTATTTCAGGTCTGATCATCACTTATTGGTAAGATGCCCATGTACATTCTGCAACAGGCTCATCAGAAGTTTTTTGTATGGGTACCTTGAGTGAAAAGACTGTTGTGAAATAAGCTACTCAGTTGTCATTCAGAAAGGTAATAATTACTCTGTTAATTAATATGACTAAGAAAATCTAAAAGGTCCAATCATGGGTGAAAATCTTTGTTCTGTATTGGGCTGGACAGTTGATAGAGCAAAGAGACAGTCTTCTCTCCAAGACATAAAGCATTTTAGTAAAGGAAAAAGAAAACATCCATTTCTCCTCCCCAAAAGCTTGAAACATTTTGAGAATGACAGTCTCAAAAGGAGTCTGACTTACAGACAACTATAAAGAGAAATAAGTTAAAAGAGAGATTACCCAGAGAACGTTTTGTATGTTATTGACATCTAGAAATACAACAGTGTTCTATTTACCTAGTAATGAAGTAATATTAATATCCACTATATTATGCAGATGAGGAGCTCATGAACATTAAAGAGATCTTAGTTGGTTGCCTTTAGTAACTAAATCAACATCATTGAATGAAAGACATACAGTCATTCCTTTTTAGGAAAAAATTTTAGAACTTAAGACCGCCCCATATTTGATCCAGTTTCAGAAGAAATCCTTTTGGACTGATGTCAAGCTGTTTAAATTATGTCAAATATATAGAGAATAGTACTGCCAACTATTTGCAAAATACATAATAAGAATATGGAACAGTGGAAGCAAAAAAATGCATGAAGAATTTTATTAGGGGACATTGTTTATGAAGGACTGTCCAGAAAGAAAGGTTACCAGCAGAAGAGATTAAGTCCAGTTTTAAGTTACTGAAAACTCTTTTTTGATCTAACATTGTCATACCTTCCCATCAGAAGGAGTTGAAAGAGAGAACATCAGAAAACTCTTCATTACCATTTCCTGTATCTGCATTGCCACATCAGCCACAGTTTGGAACAGAGTTCCAGGTAAACAGACTTTTTCACTGGTCACACCATTGGTTGAAATTTAATGATGTCAGATTGCATGAGATTTTTCTAATCAGCATTACAAAAGTTTATACCTTCACTCTACCTCCAGCCTTACACCATTTCTTATGAAGGAAGGTTTAACCATATCTTCTGAACATTGCCAGGGACCTCTCAGTTCGTTCAAGTTTGTTTGAAGTTTTCTCAGTGTAGGAATTTTCTTGAATATTTTCAAAGTTATAGAATCAAATCATAGAATGCTTAGGGTTGGAAGGGCCCTTACAGATCATCTGATTCCAACCCCCTTGCCATGAGAATGCAATCTTCCACTAAACCAGGTTATTCAGAGCCCCATCCAGCCTGGTCTTGAACGCCAGGAATGGGGAGTCCACAGCCTCTCTGGGCAACCTGTTCTGGTACCTCACTGCCCTCACACTAAAGAATTTCTTCCTAATATCTAATCTAAATGTATCTTCTTTCAGCTTAAAGCCATTTCCCCTTGTCCTATCACTACATGCCTTTGTAAAAAATCCCTCTCCAGCCTTCTTGTTAGCCCATTTTGTGTACTGGAAAGTGCTATAAGGTCTCCCCAGAGCCTTCTCTTCTCCAGGCAGAACAGCCCCAACTTGCTCAGTCTGTCTTCATAGGAGAGGAGTTCCAGTCCTGTGGTTAATTTTGTGTCTCTCCTCTGGACTGGCTCCAACACATCCAAGTCTTTCTTGTGTTGGAGGCCCCAGATCTGGTTGCAGTACTTCAGGTAGGGTCTCACAAGAGGGGCAGAATCACCTTCCTCGACCTTCTGGCCACACTGCTTTTGACGCAGCCCAGGATGGGGTTGGCTTTCTGGGCAGCAAGAACTCATTACTGGGTCATATTGAGATTTTGTCCACAAACACCCCCAAGTCTTTCTCCACAGGGCTAATCTCCATCCATTCTCCTCCCAGCCTGTACCTGTGCTTGGGATGGCCTTGACCCAGTTGCAGAACCAAAGCATTGATACAGCTGCTAAACAAATTGAAGCAATAATAGTAATAGGTTTCCAATAAGTACTATGACTCGAACTATGAAATTTTTGTTTTGACTATTACGCAGAGAATAAGTGATCTGTATCTTACCCATCTACCATTAAAAGTGAGAGGAATCACTTGCCTTTGCTTCACAAGTTATAGCCATCTGGACTAATCCCATAAAATCAACACCCATTAACTTGAACAGACAGATGTTTCAAAGGCTAAAATATTGTTCTTTGGAGAAAGTGATGAATGCCAGAAGCTGACAGAACATTACTTACTGGTTTTGTCAATGACAATCTTGTTGCTAAACATTACTTTCTAAAGCAGAAGTTCTCTCTGAATGAGGGATCAGATCAGTCTTATGTTCCTTCTAAAACAACCTGCTTGTGATCAATGAAAAGGAATTGTGACATCTGCACTGTTTTGCAGGGGTTGGGGGAATATCAGCACAATATAAATTGAGGAAGAAAACCCTATATACAGATGTGTAGAGAAAAAAAGGCTTATAGTCCTCTAGCTTAGTATCTACTTGTTTTCTTGAGCTTATTTATTTTATTGCTTGCTATTTAGATTAGATGATATATCCAGATCTCACTTCCAGCATGTCAAATGCAAAACTCAAAAATGAGAAATGATTTTTTATACCATGTCTGAAGAGAACATTTGCTTTGGATTCACAATCTCCTTTGGCTTTGGAGAGTGAATTTTTACACACAGGGAGCAGTTTGAACAGCCCTGGAACACCTACAAATATTTCTAGACGCAATTCTGCCTCCAGTCACATTCATACAGCATTAAATCTAGAGTTATTCCAGATTTACTGGGATATAAGGAAAAATTGAATTTTTTTTTTCTTATTATAGATTCTGTTGCTTTGTCAGTAGAATGGGCCAGAGTGTGCTAACAAATGCACAGACGAAGGAAAGAAAAAGTTCACTCTTTTCATGCATACTGGGTAGAAAATATCATTCAACAGTTACATTTGCAGAGGGAAGGAGAACAGATGTAGAAGAGACATTTTATATCTTTGTTGCTCTGAAAGTTATGGTGATAACAGTGCCACTTATACATATATTTATCCCCAATGCTTACAACTGTGATTCACTCTAACTTTCCAACTGTTCAGGCATGTGGATATTTGTTACCGTAATACAAGCCCGTTGCCACTCAGATTTAAACCACACATTTCTTTTTTATTTCTTTTCTGGCTAACAGCCCAAATCCACACAGCAGGTGCTGTCTTAGGAATGTCACCATCTAATAAAAGTACCGTAACATAACACAGAGCCAATAAAAATTTCTTTGCATAGACTTTGTTTTTCCTGACAGACTGAATTCCTAATAAGACAATGTCTACAAAATCTAAGGAAGATGAAAATATAAGCTTTATTGTTAAGTAGGTAATTTTTCTCCTTTGTTTAGACAATGAACTCAGATATCAGGTGACAGAAGCTGTGCGAGACTCATACAAACCTTTCTCTGTCAGTAAAACAGCCAGGGAGAAGGGGAGCCCTGGCATTACATGTTGCTTTCATTATTTCTTGGCCAGAACTATGACTCCATTCAAGGTTGGATAAAGGATTTAATCAAGGAAATTACAATTAAAACAAGGGGACTGGGGAAATCAACAATTGTTGGGTAAAAGATTTACAGGTTAATTTTATCCATAAGATCTGTATGGATATAATTCACAGACATCATATTTGTTAGGATGCAGCTTTTTTTTGTCTATTTTGTAATGTAGAGCACTTCTGAGCAGATCTAATCTGAGATATGATTTAAGCACCCAGTACTTCATAAATCCCATATACACAAAACTAATTAGCAGTTCAAACAAAGGAAAGATTTCAGCTTTCAGCAATATTTTAGAGGCCCTGAAACTGGGAACAAAAGTCATTAGACATCGCACTGAAATGCTGAAGTGCAGGCACAACAGTATTTTCAAGTTGGATGCACAGAGAGCGGCATTACATCCCTAATGACTGTTTACTTCAGCTGTAGTTGCTCTTCTAATTGACTTTTTTATTTTTTTCAAAGACAGACTTTCAAAACAAGGTTCAGAGGTGGAATATATTTAAGAAGTTTTCTACAACAGCATAAGATGCATAAGACATAAATGCATCTGTTTGTTCTCCTTTAAAAACTATTTCTATCTGTCTTGCTCAGAAAGTCTTTTAGCATTGTCTGCTCTGGCTCTACAAGATATCTAAAAATGTCACAAGGTAAAAAATGTTGAATTTGGGTGCACAGAGGTAGACAGTTAGCTAATCACTTAACATGAAGTATAGCTATCAGTGTAGTAGAACAGGTCATGTTCAAGTACATGGTGTTTAATTTTGAGAATTTCTAACAGAATGTGTCCCCGCCTAGTGCAATACAAATGCTTATGTAACAAGAACAGAGACTAGTCAAGTTATTTTCTCTGGAAAAATATAATTTGTCTTTTGAATTCCATGCTAAGATTGTACTTAAGGATTCACCCCAAGATGTCAAACCACCTCAGAAAAAGAAATTATATTTCAGAATGTATTGAAAAAAATAATCATAACCACTATAAAGATGGAAATACTATAATAGAGTGTCTTGCTATAGGGGAGTACCCCAGTTCAAGACAGCAATCTAAACATGAGTGTATAACTCCTAGAAATCAGCAGGGCTTAAGCACAGTTTAAAACTGAAAATATGCTCAAAATTTTCCTGAATTACAGCCAAATTGATTAAGTAGTTTTACCAGATTTCCATGGTGACCCAAACACCATGGGCTCTGCAGGGGAAGAAACAATTATTGCAAGACAAGACAGCACAGACTGGTGGTCTTAAATCAAAATGTTAAGTGCCTTTGAAAGTTATTGTTATTTACCTGCCAAAGCTTCAAGTGTGTCTTAAATATGTCAGAAAATGTTACACTGAAGATCATTTCAAATATAGAGCTGCATCAGCACTTAGCAGTTGTGTTTTTTGGTTGGAAATGAAAAGTTGTAATTGTTAGTGCAAAATTGCTGATCAATTCTGCTTTTCTTTGAAGTATGTGTTTTCACTGGCATTAGCTCTGAAATTTACAGTATGCTCTGACACACAGGATGCTTGATGGGGCACCCATTTATTCATTTCCTTTCTTCTTGGCAGAAGCAAGCAGTGTAAAAAGGAAACATACGTAACTTTCCAAAGGAGTGGAAATTCTTAAGACATTTCCGTTTTTCCATCTCTTTCACACTCGCTCTTTTTGTTTGTTGCCTTTTTATCTTTACTCAGACAACACAGAGCTTTTTCTGTGCTACCTTTAATTAATGGAAACAGTTCAATGAGGGAGAAAACGCCTGCAGGGAAGCGTTTACTATCCAGTAAGGACTTTACATTGCAAGTAGCTGACAAAGGATTTTGCTTTCCAGTGGTACCAGCAAATGAAAAAAAATTCAGTTCTAGAATCTTTATATCTAATGAAAAGTTTTCTGCACATGTGAAAAATAGAATTAATTGTTGCCCTAGCTTTGCATGGAAGCTAAATTTCTCTCTCTGTAGGGTTATTATTCATATTATGATGGTGTCTAGTGACTTAAGTTATATAACAGGATGTCACTGTGTTAGTTCTATGTTTTCGTATAATAAAATCCTGGTAATTGATTAAATAAAATAAATAAAATCTTTCTTTTTTAAAGAATTGTTAGAAAGAAGTGGATACAAGAATCAGTTAACAATAGTAGAAATCTCCACTACATAATGGAGATTCATGATATGCAATATAATCTGCATCCATTATAATAAAATACATCATGAACATTATTGGGCTTATACAGTATTGCAGATAAATAAGTCTGCCTTATTAGCTTAATTCTGACCTGTGCTTTTACAAATAGTCTGATCAGCTCCAAAACCATGTGACTTTGTTGAGTGAAGCAGATGGGCAGAGCAATGTTCATTACTTCATAGACATGTGTAAACTTAAAGGTGAATTTAACTCTCAGTCAAATATTAATGCACAAATATATTAATATGCTACTCAATATCAAACCATCTGTGCACTTCATAATGCACACTGTGTAAGTTGCATCTCTGCTCTGAGACAAGGAATTGTCGTTTACCCCTGTCATAAATAAAATTAAAATAAAAAGAGTCTGAGCAATCACTGACTGAGTTAAATTCCTGTAGGACTGAACCATCTTTCCCATTACAGTTATCATATGTCTAAGAGACATAGACAGAATTAATGAGTCAATATTCTCATAAGTTCTAGGTGATGAAGTTTTTACTATTGACAAATGTACATGCATAGTTCTCTTAGCATTTTCATTTTATATGCAAATGGGTGTTGAAAAAAAATTGGAACAAATGGAAAGAAACCACTTTGGAAGAAATGTTGACTGTTAAGTGTATATATGGGTCAAGTTTTTGGTTGCCGGGGGCTATAGGTGTGGCTTCTGTGAGAAGCTGTCAGAAGTTTCCCCCAGGTCTGACAGAGCAAATGTCAGTCCACTGCCAAATAGACCCACCGCTGGCCAAGGCCAAGCCCATCAGCAACACTGGTAGCGCCTCTGGGATGACATGTTTAAGATGAGGGGGGAAAAATGCAGTAATTGCAGTAGGATGAAAGAGTGAGAATATGTGAGAGAAAAAACTTTGCCGACACCAAGGTCAGTGAAGAGAGAGGGAGAATAGGCACTCCAGGTGCCAGAGCAGAGAGTCCCCTGTAGCCCTTGGTGAGGCAGCTGTGCCACTGCAGCCTATGGAGAACCACGGGGGAGCAGAGATCCACCTGCAGCCCATGGAGTACCCCAGGCAGGAGCAGCTTGTTTCTGAAGGACAGCACCTCGTGGAAGTGACCCACACTGGAGCAGGGGAATGAGTGGAAGGACTGGCAGAAATAATGTGAAATGAACTGGCCACAAACTCCATTTCCCGTCCATCTGTGCCACTGGTAGGGGAGTAGGTAGAGAAAATCAGGAGTGAGGTTGTACCTGGGAAGAAGGGAGAGGTGGGAGGACAGTGTTTTAAGATTTCGTTGTTAATTCTCATTATTCTAATCTGATTTGTTTGTTAATAAATTAAACTAATTTTCCCAAGTCAAGCCTGTTTTGTCTGTGACAGTAACTGGTGAGTTATCTCTCCCCACTCTTATCTCGACCCATGAGAGTTTCCATGAGTGTATTTTCTCTCCACTGTCCAGCTGAGGAAAAGAGTGATAGAGCAGCTTTGGTGGACACCTGGCATTTAGGGTCAGCCCACAACAGTGGTTATGCCATATTTAAGAAATAAGTCACTTCCCTGTTTATCACCCGCAGAACAGGCAGGTATTTAGAGGAAATTCAGTATGTAATATGTTAGCAATGTTATTAGTTTAAATAATCCACTGTTTTGATATGGGAAAAGAAAATGTTTACTTAGAAAATCTGAATCATTAGCATCAAGAATGTTTGTTCCAAAGTAGTTCACTTGATTAGAAGTTTCCCCTTTAAATTAATTTTTCTTAATGATTTTTAATTAGAAATATTTGGATATTTGTTATACATCTGTAATTTTTTTCATTTTTTAAAACAAAGAAGAGATCTTTAAAGCCTTGTATGAGGAAGATTTTTTCAAATGTTTATCAACCTGATCATTAAATTAAAGAAAACTCTTTTAGGCAAAAATCTTAATAGTATTTCGTTTTACTAAATAGTTTTATTACAAAATGAATTACACAATTGTATAAAATTTTAAGTAAAGGAGATAAAGGGACAAAAAAGAAAAACAATGAAAATCAAGAAAAAGTAAAGGAAGAAAAAAAAGAGAATTAACTTGGAATAAGCACAAGATATTGGGGAATAATTTTTCATTTCACAATGTTTTTCTGCAGAAATCTCAAATATAACTGTAAAATATATGTACAGGAGACCTGTGGTAATTTAAGCTGTTAGTTTTGTTCTCTTTTCCTAATGCCCAGGTTTATGTTTGCGTATAAACAAAGTGAATTTTCTCCAGTAGTTCAGAAACACACCCATTGGACTTTTTCTCTCTCTTTTGAGGGGTTAGGAGTGTTTGTGGAATTTTACAGGTTGCTACTAGGAGGTGGGACTGTGGTGGTACGTGAGCATTTTTCCATCAGTTCCATTGTGATTTACTCAAATTCCATGCAGATAAAGAAGAGCTCTTACATCTGAGAGATCTCCCTAGGCTGCACTATAAATAGCAGGAAAGACCACCTGCTACATAGAAATTTATGTTACATCAAAGCAGCAAGAGCTGCCCAATCCTAATCAGATGGGAGTAGAATTTCTAACCAAAGAATTTGTCTGGTAACTCAGAAAAACTGAAAAAGAGACCCAAAGATTAGATGTAAAAAAACCTTACAAGGTTTACACCTCCAGAGAGGTGTAAATATTTTTCATGAAACAAATTGAGTTTAAAATTGGTCTCTCATGCTATTCATCATTTATTTATGTCCGTATCACCCCCAGATTTCTTTTAGTCATGTATCATGGCTTCATCTATCTCTACTTACGTGAATTAAAGACCAGATTCTCCTAGGCCACTGGAAAATGAGGTAATTCATTACCATGACTTACCCTATTCCTTTCAATAAAAAAAATTATCCTTATGAAGAAAAAGAAAATATAAAAGTCTTGATGACAGAGACTGGACCTTTCTTTATGTAAGGTCTTGTGTCTTGAAATATTTTTTACTGCCATACAGCAGAGACAGCTACAATAATGGTGAGGTGTAATACAGTTTATCAGTGAAAGCAGTGCTTAAGATGGTAAAATAAAAGCATTAAAAAATAATCCCTTTCATACTTTCTACTGAAAGAGTAAGTTTAGAGCATCGTCTCTACAAGTTTCCCAGTATGTCTCAAGATCACTGAGAAGAAATTAGTCTATATTTTTGTTTTTACTGATCATCCCATTATCTGGAAATATCAAGGTAATGTTCAGAAATGTTGTGAGTTATACACTTGGGAATGAAAGTGCAACTACCTAGGCATGTCTCCTGAGCTACAGAAGAGTCATTAGAGAGTAACAACTCAAGAGTTGCTGACTATTGGCCTAGGTTGCATTCCATCAATTTAGAGGTGAATAACTCCATATGCTCTTACCAATCCCATGAGCAATCAAATCCCGCATATTTTACACCTGGACCTTTTCATAAATTGTTGCAATAACAGCTGGTCTGGGGAAATTGTGTTGTAATTAATACAATGTTGCATTATTTCAAACAGCTGTATTTAAAATGAATAAAACCAACATTGTACTTTAATTTGTTCTAACAAAAGAATCAAAAAAATAGGATTTTCTAATTATTTTTTACTCTCCCCTCCCCCTGATTGAATCTCTAGTAATTGAACTGTGGACACTCTGAGATTTTCTTTTCTTGAAACTGAAACTTTTAAAGGAAGGCAAGGTAAAACTAAAGAGAGCTAATAGAGTGTGAATGTACATTTGAATACCATATTCAAAGTTTGGCATTGCATTCAAATAAGCTTAAATAAGAAGCACAATAATGAAACTGTCCTTGCTATAGCAATACATATGGCAGTCTATCCTCTCTTTCAAGCTAGAAGTATTGCATAAGAGAGTAGATGTGAGGAAATTTGACAAAGTTGTTTGGTAACACAACTGTAGTAGCTGAAACATTGCTGCTAAAAATGAGGAAACCTGAGAAAAGACTGAAGGAGACTTTTGAATAGTCCTCAAGAATTCTCATGGTTTTGTCATTTTGTCACATTCACTTATTTATACTTATATGCAGGACATACAGAAATGAGTAAATCCAATTCACTCATGTAAAGAACTGTTTTCCTGAAACTACATCATTCCAGAATTTAAGTTCAGGTTTTCATTCAAATGAAAGACGTTTTCATCTACTAAAATCTGTATGAAATGTATATATTTAATATGGTTTTCAGATAATGATGCCTAACCACTGCAGAACCAGGAATAAATGAATCAGAGGACTATTACATTCTTATTTGAATTGTTGTAATCTTGGTTCTTAGATCATGTTAGTCTAAAATTTTAGCTAATGCAGACCAAAAAAAGAGATCTCTATTCTGATTGTCCAAGCACAGTGTAAACAAATGCTCATTTTCCCCTAAATATTTAATTTTCCATTTCATTAAAAAACACCATAACAACAACAAAATTCCCAAATAAACAAAGAAATAATGTAGTCTTCTCTGGTGTTTAATATTAGATTTTATTTTTGATTTAGTGAAATATAGAGTCTATCAAACAATCAAACACGGATATGAATTTTCCCACATGAGAAATCAAGGGTTGTCACTTTAACTGCTGCATTCCTACACTAGTGATGCACAGAAAAATTGTTGGAGTGGAAAGATTTTACAGCATTCTTGTTAATATTTGCATTTGGATAAATTAATATCTTTAAGCTATTGGAAAAAGGAAGGAAAGAAGAAACTATAGGGTCTACAAAGCTACAAAAAAAAAAGCTGTTAGTTTCTTTTTACTCTGAGGCGGGGCTGGCTCAACGAGTAAAATAATCCAAAATGGTAAATTCTATCTTGAACTACATACTGCTGTAATGAGCATCTCACTCACTAAGAAGTAAAAAAGAAGCAAACCACTTGAAAATTAAAAACTACTTTAAAATTGATTTTTACAGTATTTGATAGGAACTTTTTTTTATTTTTTTTTTTATTTTTTTTAATAAATCATCTCCCTGTGGAGGTTGCACCAGTTTCTAATGGCAACATACTGGTCCAGACTCTCAGCTGGGGCTGTGGAAAGAGTCTGGGGTGAGGGGTCATTGTAGTCTTCTGTTCCTACTGTTGCTTTGTGACAAATCTGGCCTTCAGAAAGCAGGCAATCTCTCTTAAGATATGCTGTCAAACTAAACATGAAATCTGAACACCCATGACCTACAGGAAAGTACAGATTCAGATTTTGCTCTTTGTTCAAATAGTCTGGCAGGCTAAACCAAAATCCCATGTAGATTGCTGCAGTCAGAGTTCCCATTTGACTCTACAGACAGAAGCCCTGTTCTTTTGAAAACTGAAAAGAGACTCAGGAGAGGTGACTCAGGAGACTCGAGGAGACTCAAGAAGAGGGGAGTGGAGGAGATGGGAGGAGGAGCAAGTTAGAAAAGTGGATGCACAGCTTTTTAGATCAGTGACATTTTGAGATGAAAGACTATAAGCCACTACTAATGTAAAAAAGTTTTATCCTGAAATCTGTCATACAAGGATTTGCCAAATCGTTAGAATGTTCTAAGTAGCCTATAAACGAAACAAAACAAAAAAACAACAAAATACCACCCAAACCAGATAAAACCATAGAACCTCTCAGTCATACTCTTCTGAAAAAAAAAGCAGAGATTATTTGCTGCTTCTTAAATACTCAAGTATTCCCTGGTAAGAGAACGGAAACACTAGTGATTCACATACTTGTCCTAATTGTCAGATTACCTTGTGGGTTTATGTTTCTAGCACAAAGTAGAAAAGCATCAAAAGAAAAGACTGAGATATATTTCACACTGAAGAGCAGATGGCAGGAAGATTAATAAACCTTTCTGAAAAGATGAGGAATATATGTTTTGAGACCTCAGAAATGGGGGCACTGAACTCAGCCCTCATGAACTCAGTGACTGCACTATTTCTCTCTTTCTGATAGTAGAGATGGGTTTCACTGCTAAAGATGTTGGGTTTTGTTGATGCCTTTGTGTGCTCATCATCAGGACAGCAAATCTGGTTTTTAAATACTTAGCATTTTGATTCAGAAATGTTCTGGCCAGCTATAATTTACTCTGTTGGTTTAAAATTTATAAAAAATTGTGATGCATCAATTTAGAAAGAACAGGCTTCATGTCAAGTTTTGTATCATCTGTCCTTCTATTGCTGTGATACCAGCATTAAAACTTCATAATATGTACTCTAGCTAATTTGATAGGAATGTAATTGTCTGATCTGGATCAAATATGTACTGTTGGATTTTTTGGTGGATTTACAGATAATGAATCCACAGTCTAAGTTCAGGTCATCAGTCCCCTTGCTCTGATTTGCTTAAAATGTCCTAACAGAATATAAATATTTTTTTGTATTTTAATAATAATGTGAAAAAATGCATAATTTTGACTTCACCAGTTAAATATACATGGACTGTTGTTTGTTTGTTTGTTTTTCCTGAGATACCAAAAGGGTTAGAGTTTTAAATATCCAACTAACACCAGTTTTCATTAAGATTCATTCCCTCAGTTCTTTAAGTATCCCCACCATTAACATATTTTAAAAGAAATTACAAATGTGAAAAAAATCTTGGCCTGAAACGAAAGAATATTACTCAGATTAAGCCCTCCCTTACATTTAATCCTTAGAGTAAATTGGCTACTTTATTCAGAGCATTATCAGAAGGTGTTTATGTATTTCTAGTTTTATTTTATACTGTAACTTTATTTTATACTGTAACTGTTTATTTTATACTGTAGCTTTCAGACTAATTTATAGTTAATATAAACTGAACTACAGAGTCTTTTTAAAGTCTCCAAAAGGTAATGTGTGATGTTACCTATTTGGATTGGCATTGTAGTTCCAATTAGACATGGTAAAATCCATGTCACAGAGCATGGTTTGAACATAACCTGGAAGTACTTAAGGCAGCATCAATGAGATTCAGAATATGGGGAGTAGGGAACCAGGTCTGCCCCTTTGTGATCATGATTCAAGTTACAGTAAACCTTATATCTTTGTAAATGAAATAGTCTTAGAGTCTCTAAGTTCCTACCACGTGTGAATTACATTTGCACAACATTGCCGCAACATTTACTTTGCTCTGGAAATGCCTGACAAATGAGCTAGGAATTAATGACGTTATTGATTCTCATAAGGAGGAAAGCAAGGAAACCTAAGACCTAATATTTGTCTTTCATGCATGCATAAATTAGGGGTAACATCATTTAAGTCATGTTACAATTAGGTACCTCTAGTAGTTTCTAAGATAATAGCCTATATATTTTCCATTATGGTTTCGGAAAGCTTCATAGTGTTAGAGGTATGCAATTTTTGGATGAGATATGAAACATATTCCAAATGCTTGCATTTTTTCAAGATTGCATAATGTTTTTCAGAGGAGCTGAATGTGTTAATTTCAGTGTTCTGGCCAAATTACATTACATATAGTTATAACCTCTCCATCTGACATTTCATCTGAAACTCCACATAGCTCTGGTTGGCTGTGTACTTCTTCCCCATGCATTTGGATGCTAATTCTGTAAGCTGAAGACAACTGCTGTGAGCAGAACAGAGTGCCTGTGGTAGATTCAATGACATCGCTCTCTGTGTACTTTGGAAAGCACCTTGTGATGCCTCATAAATATTTCATTGATATACGAAGAGGTTTGAACCACTCTCTGCAAAGACCAGTGCCAATGGTCAAGGTAGGCATGCCTTTTTTGCAGACTCTGTTTTATCAAGATAGCTCAGGTACTTGGGTCTGTTTGTGAAGATTATCTTACCATGCAGGCAGAAAGATTCCTGAATCTGTATTTAACTTTTTTACCCAAACACCATTGGTAAAAAAAAGAAAATAACTTAAATGTTCTCTCTTGTGCATCTGAAGACTTCATTCTCTCATGCAGCTCTTATCCTTTACTACACAAAATCTGCTCACACTGATCAAATGTTTGACAAAGAGCAACCTACAAAATGTTCATATATGCATAACAATTAGAATCAACTACAGTCTAATATTAATCACTGATGCAAGTCTGTAGCCAAAAGTATTTGTGTGACAGATAACCAGGCACCTTTGTGATCACCCTGAGACGTACAGCTTGAGACACTTCTGCCTCCTGAATAATGAGATTTTGTATCTGCATCTTCAGTATTCCTCAGTAGTTAAACATTACTATTTTCTGTGTAATGTTCACACTAGTCTGAAATATATATATTTCAGGTGTATATATTAATTACATAAAAAAACCTCAACACTACATGGGGTTTTGGGGTTTTAAAATTTTATTTATTAGAAAAATTATCAAGAACCACTTTGTTTTGAAGTATTTCCAGTTTCAAGTACTTAAAATTATGGTGATTTACACCAACAGATGTTATTCCATATGATCACTAATGTTATCTGATGATTAACTTCTAAACAATGCAACAATAGGTTACTTGAAATATTCATTTGCAGATGCTATACAAAGCCACTAAAGTTCCAGACTATTCAAAAGACTATGTGAATACTGATAGTAAATAGGAACAGCTCCTGTATATTCCAAAATAGTCTCTCCCTACTCATCTTGAATATAAGGGAGGATTTTTTCGTAATGAATTTCGAGAGAGTTGAACATCAACGCTAGGAACTATAGAACTGTAGTCTAGTCTTAAAATGAAGCAGATGACCGACTTGCTGACTGTCTTACACGACTTTATTGACACAAATTTATTTATAAAAAGAGCAATTTGTAAAATGCATTCGCCTCACTGAGAAACAAATTGTTTGGAAATATAATTTTATTGAAAAAAATAATAAACCAGAATGTTTTAAATGTAATTGCTTTAATGATAATTAAAATGGTGGAGCTTAAAAAAATTGTCTTAACTGTGTTCTTTTCCTTGCTCGGAGCTGTGCTCAAAATTTTCCATGTTCAGAAATTTGAAAGTCAGTTATCCCTAAAACAAAGATATTTGTATGGTCTTCTCTACCACTAGGTATTTAAGTACCATCAAGAAAATAGTATAAATACCTTGTATGGCTTAGGAATTACCCCAAAATCTTATCTAGTTAGTGTTTACATTGTGAAGCAAAAGACAGAGGTGATTAGAAATAAATCTTTATCAAAACATTGCGATCCAGATTACCTGAAAATTACCAAATCTCAGACATAGACACATGTGTTGTTTTCTAAAATCATCCTCGGTTGGCTTTGATTTTTCTGTTCTGTTGCCTTACCCCTTTATCTTGCAGAGAATGTAAAAAAATCCATTCTGAACTACTTTCTTACCATTGTTTCAGTTGGGTTACAAAAGTAAACTGGACATAGTATCTTGGATGTGCTCTTTTCCTTGGGAAAACCAGTGTCTACTTCTATTTTTCTCATTTACATAATACCTTGATGCTCATATTAGATCAAATCAATTAGCATTAATTTTTTAAATTATTTTTAAACAATATTCTAATAATTATATAATTTTAAAATATAATAACTACTATAACAGATTCCTCATTAATGACCGTTTTACAAAGTCAGCTTCAGATATGCTTTTAAATTATCCTTTAAACTGAATATTTAGCCTTCATATAAAAGAGAGAACATCAAACGAGACTTTGGGAGTTGTATAATTTTAACAGTGTTTAAGGATTGAGATTCTGATGCTGAAAAAAATAAGTATCGGAATAGTTTTACATATTTGAGTAATTTGTATTCAATCCATCAGACATCAAGAAAATCACAAGATGGAAATTGTCAGGTTTGTGACATTACTTAAGAATGTAAGAACGCTCAGTGATTTTACTTTTCTGATATCTGTTTTTCATTGGAATTAATATGTTCTGTAAAACTAATGCATAGCACATCTCTAAAGGGCAATTTCACTGAAACACGCAGTTCTCACAGACACAAATATATAATTTGGCTATTTCAGATTTTGATAACTATGTTTTATCACAAAGATAAAAGAAAAAAGAAAAAAGAAAAAAAAGAAAGAAAAAAGAAAAAAAAGAAAGAAAAAAGAAAAGAGATGAAAAAGTTTTAACATTTGGCAAAGTATTATTCAAAACAGCTTTCTTAACATGCTGCTGCTTGCCCTACCATTAAGTACAATATGTTCTTATGCATTTTATAACACCAAAACACAACATGTTGCATAAACATTTAAGTAAATTGTGTTATCAAAACTTTAAATGCTTCAATAAATCTAAGTATACATTGGCTAAATGAACTACATCTACAAGGCTAAGCAGTAATTCACTGACAGACCCAGAAATGGAACACAGAATTAAATGTTGGGTTGTCTAGTAGTATTATACTGTTGATACTTTTTGAAAAAAAAAAATATTAAATGTCTTTGTTGCATGACTGGTAAAAGACAGTATGGTTAAGTATCAGTTACTAATCTATTCAGTTACTTTTACCATGTCAGAAAGAAAAAAAATACATTTCTTCGCATCAGTTAACAGCGTTAGTGACCCATTATCTCCAAATACTGCAAATTGTTATACAAGAGGATTGTTAAGAATGTTGTATTCCTTTCTTCATACTTAGAAAGAAAAAGGTATCAAGTTCAATACCATAATCAGAAAGTTCACAGTCTAGTGCCCAAACTGCAAAAACAAATTGAAGTTTCTCTGTAAGAAGAAATTTAGAGAAAGAGGTTAATAGATTCTTCTAATTAACTGAAACCCTTATCATTTGTTGACAAGAAGCTTAACTGCAAACTGCACTTCCCTCCCGGAAACCCAACCATGTCCTGGGCTACTTCAAAAGCAGCATGACCAGCAGGTCAAGGGAGGTGACTCTCCACCTCTACTATCCTCTTGTGAGACACCACCTGGAGTACTGCGCCACACTCTGGAGCCTCAAACACTGGAAGGACGTTGACCAGTTACAGCAAGTGCAGAGGAGGGCCACAAAGGTAATCAGATGGCTTGGGCACCTCTCCTATGTGAAAACAGGCTGAGAAGACTGGGGTTGTTCAGCCTGGAAAAGAGAAGGTTCCAAGGAGAGACATAGCAGTCTTCCAGTACCTAAAGGGGGCCTGTATGAGGGCTGGAGAGGGACTTTCCTTTACTCACATATAGTGATAAAACAAGGGGAAATGAGTTTAAGCTGAAAGAGTGTACATTTAGATAAATTGTTTACTGTGCGGGTGGTGAGGCACTGGAATAGGTTGCCCAGGGAAATTATGGGTGGCCCATCCCTGGGGGGTGTTCAAGGCCAGACTGGATGAGGCTCTGAGCAATCTGGTCTAGTGGAAGGTGTCCCTGTCAATGGAAGTGGGGTCAGAAAGAGATGATATTTATGGTCCCTTTCAACTAAAATGCTTTAATGATTCATGTCCATAAATATGGCCAGTCTCTGCGAACGAAGATTTGGGAAAGGTCTTTACCCTTCGAGCCTGTGCAGTGGATTTTTTAGGTGAGACACAGTGTGCGCTGAACTGAGCCCACCCTTTAATCCTGAGGTTCATCTGCCGGGGCCAAGCGAGCTCGGACGGTGTCAGTGAGGTCCTCAGGACGTAGGTTTGTTCAGAGTGACCTTCTCTTAGATGGATGGCCTTACAGGGCTGACGAGCTCCATCTGCACGGAGGGGTTCCCTGACCGGGAATCTAACCCGGGCCGCGGCGGTGAGAGTGTTGCATCCTAACCACTAGACCACCAGGGGGTGTCCATAAATACCAAAGAGAATTTGACAACCAAGAAATGAATACATGTAAGGACAGATGCAAAATAATCCGCATATAAATAACTAGCAAGTTATTTACCCATCTAAACCACAAAGTGCACAAATAACTGAGGTATCTGCTAGTCTGTGGGACTATACAACTTTGAAAATCAAGCCATAAATTCTGATCATTAATCACTTTAGTAGCATGTACTGAAGATGTTCTGAAATAGTTGATGATTCTCATCATAACACAGCATCATTTCAGCTTCATTTAGGGAACATCGTTCAAATTACAGGTTCCTAATTTGCCATAATTTATATTTCAGAATGTTTCTATGTATGATGAAAAATGGAAAAAAATTATGTGCTGATACCTGTAAGGGGGGCATTTTATACACTTTTTATACATTATTTTTTTCTATTTATTTTTATACATTATTGTTTTGCAAAACATTAGTTTAGGTTTAGAGACACTAAACCTATGAAAATTTGGTATTAAGATCCACATGTCTTGAAATAAGCACTCATAGACCGAATAATATGGTGTTAGGAGGTTAATAGAAAGGAAAAAAAAGGAAAATTCACAAACCTGGAAAAGAGTTTTTCAGGTGATTTTATGACCTAATGAACCAAAGAATTACAGGAATGTTGTTCTAAATGACAGGAGCAGCAGAGTAGTAAGATTTTGTACTAAGTGCAGCAGCATCATTTGGAGAGGGAATGGAGATATGTGCAAGTGAAAAGATCAGGGAGGTGGGAAGAGAGAAAGAAGGTCATACCCCTATCATCCATTAATAACTAATTTAGAAAAGCTAAACACTGTTGCATGCTGCCTGTTCTGACTACATTCAAACAAGGGCCCAATTGCTTGTGTACAACTTGCACTGGATAAGAAGGAAAGGCAGCCACACTTTATGTCTGTATGGAAAAAAAAAGTTGAAAGTAGTCTCAATTAAAATTTGCAAGGCTGAAATAAAAGAGAGCCATTGCAATGTACTTGATGGAGACTTATCACTCTGATAAAGGATGAAGTCTCTGGTGTTCCAGAGATAAATACAAATGAGAAGAAAGCAATTAATCATCTTTCAAGATATAAAAGGCACTGAAGGTCTACTAGACTTTAAAAGCTTAAGGAAAGTGAAATAAAGCCATCACACAGATAGAAGGTTTGGGTTGTTTACACAGCAGCTTAGAACAGGATGCAAAGACATGGTGATCCTGCCTCAGCTGAATGCAGTATTTCCTATTTTATATACACATTAAATAGTTTTCTAAACAATTGCCTAAGTCCAGATATAAGACTAAACCACTGGGGAAGAAAAATCTGTCCTTCAATTGTTGTAAAATACACATATCCAAACAAAAAGAAAAGAGGTCTTGGTGACAACCTGGACTAAAATAAAGCAAGGAAATGACCACAGTAATTTTGTACTTAGTTATTTTCATACAAGCTAAATTCTACTTTTAGCAGTAGAATCACTTAATGTGTCTTCTTTGAGAGGCAAAGACTCTGAGCCTCAAAAATTCATGAGTTGCTAAACCGAGTCTTGGTCTTCACAAAAATCTTCAAAGACTGGACAATACCTCGCAGTTTTGAGCACATTTTGACTTAAGTTTGGTAGGAATTCAATGGCTAAAAGAGTAGTTCCTCATCTTTTTCATTTCATCATTTTTTTCCAGTGATGGTCCAATATGGACTCATTCAAAAATTTACAAATTTTCAGACTTCCACACAGATGATGTAACTTTGTTTTCTTTCGGCATAGTTAATGAAGACTTAAGAAGAAGCCAAAGAAATCTGAGATCTGTGCCACCTCAGGTCAGCTGCCAGATAAGAACTGAATAAGGACCTAAAATCACAGAAAGGACATAAAGACATGACTCGGAAGAGAAAATGTTTAGATCCTTTGATTCTCCCTTAATGTATGTCAGCAGTTTGAGCTTTGAATTAATTATCTTCTCCAAGAACAACCCATTGCTCATGTCAAAGATGTGAGCATGATGATGCCTGCTTCCTATTTTTTGGGGGGGAAGGGTTGGGCGTTAAGAACCAGCTTCCTTTGTTTCCTTAATCAACATCTCCATGGGATTTCAAAACATAACCTCTTCACCTTTTCCAATAGGTAGCACAACAACAGCAGCAGAGGGTAATCATTTGCTGACATGAGGTAAACAGCCTTCTGTTTGAGGAATGAGAAATGAAGGGCTTGATAAATGCTTCCTTTTCTTTAACTGCACTGGAGATGGAAGCACTGGTGACTGGTGTTACAGCTCCCATCTGTCAGCAAGATGCGGCAGAAGTGCTTCGATGCCTTGCTACCCTTCTTTACAATTTGTCTGTTTCCATTTCAAGGCTGCTAGACGCATTTTCCTGTGCAACTGATTTCAGTGTCAGAAGGACAACTTGAGAGGTGAATAATTTGTGCTGCCAGGAAGCATTGAATTTGTAGTCACCTTGAATGGGAAAACACTGCATTGTTATGGATTGCAACCTAAACTCTTACTATGCCCATTAGAAAAAGAGAAATGAAAACCAGCTGCAGAACAGCATACTGCTGGTTCCTTATTTTACTCCTTTTTAAAAATTCCATTTCTTATTACCAGTGTTTTTCTTTAGCAACAGACTTACTGATCCTACAAAAGTATAAGGATGTAATTAATGCCACTCTCTGTCTCTGGCATTAGTATCTCTTGAACACGACAATAGAGCATTGAAGATGGCAATGATGATCATAACTGGAATACAGATGTTTGAATAAGTAGTTAAAAAAAAAAAAAAGCATTAGGATGGCATTATACATTAGTAATGCAACAGATAGTAAAAAAATAAATGGCATGAGTGCCAGAACATGTAAGTGGGGAAAAGGATATTTTGGTAAAAGAATTCCTTCGTGTACTTTGTGCTCTGCTACAGATCTCCAGGATATTATTTAGCTATGGGAGATTATGCTATGCAATTTGCAATATGATATGATTATGTGCTTCAGAACATCTATACAGCATCTATAATTATAGAGATAGAAAAGAGAGAAATGAAGCTTTTTTCAAGACAGCTAGAATTCCACCTGACTACATGGTGAATCAGAATGGTTTGATCAATTCCCTGCTTGCTTTTTTTTCAAATTTTTATGTTTTGATATAATCAAAATTATATTTTTATAATCAATTAGATAATCAGAGTGATACTTTGAATTTTTTTTCTAATATACATGCTTTAAAAGTTTGGATTCTGAAAAAAGCTTCAAAAGTAAACCTGAAGCAAATGGACAACAGCAAAAAGGAATAATTTTTCTTATTTTTGTAGATATATAGGTACACAAGCATAGACTCACAGAAAGGCTTCAAAGTCCTTACTTTCCAGATACATACTTTTTGATCCTGGGTTCTGGTCCAAATATCAAACCTCATTGAGTTTGCTGGGGATGTGGGGTTTTTTTGTGCTAAAACCTCAGCATTTCTTCTCAAGGGAAAAAAAGATAAATCAGGGTCTCAAATGGCATTGTTCTAATTAAATTCTGATAAAAATATTTGTGGACTTTTTTTCACATTATTAGATATGTCTGTGGCATTTCAAGTTAGTTTCATTCAAGGTAGTGTTTGGTAACAAGGAATTTTGAAGAATTTTGCTATATTTCCTCTATATCATTTTAATATTGAGAAATTGAGAGATTCGAAGTAGACCTGACTATATATAAGAAGCAAATCCAGGGGAGTTAAAAAAGGATTAATTGTCCAAAGATATCTGATAATTGAAGTTCACAACTGAGCTAAAGGGTATTTCCCTTGCAATGTCCTGCAATACATATGAAGAATTTCTATGAACCATTTTTTTTGTTTAACGTGTTTGAGAGCCCACTTGTGCTGATTTTTAGGTCCCTCATTAATAGTCCTCAAAGGCCCAATTCCAGACATGTTCTTCATTTCCCTGGAAAATATTAAAAGCACATAAAGAAAAAAAAACCTCAAAATGAAAGAAAAAAGACGTTTACATGAGTATCCTACAGTTCTGAGGAGAAATGTTAACATGCTAAGGGAAGACAGAAGATACAATTTACTCTGGATTTAAACTAAGACAGAAAATGAATTCTGTATTTTGCTTTTGAATCAGTTTTATTAAACATTTAATGTAATTACCTATTATATATTCCACTGCCTGACCTATACTTTCTGTAAAATAATTGCAACATTGGGATTTTTTTTCCATAAGACACAAGTCAACATGAATGGAGAATAAATAAGAAGTAATTGGAATGAAAAACAGGAACTTCATTTCAATATGAATTTCCACCATGGCTGCTTATCCAAGCTGATGTCCTTTTATGACAAGGTAATCCACTCAGCTGATCAAGGGAAGTCAGTTCATGAAATCTTTTTGGATTTCAGTACTGTCTCTCACAGGATCCTTCTGGACAAAATGTCCAGCACACAGTTGAATAAACACATCATCTGGTGGGTTAGCAATTGGCTCATGGCCAAGCACAGAGGGTAATAGTGAATGGGGGAACATCAGAATGGTGACCTGTCACAGGGCTCCATCTTGGGCTCTGTGCTCTTCCTAAAGGACTTGGACACAGGACTAGAAGGGATACTAAGAAAGTTTGCAGATGACACAAAACTGGAAGGAGTTGTTGACTCCCTCAAAGGCAGGGAGGCCCTGCAGGGAGACCTTGACAAATTAGAGGACTGGCAATCCCCAGCCACACAAAGTTCAACAAAGGGTAGTGCTGGATTCTGCACCTGGCATGGGGCAACCCTGGATGTACGGACAGACTGGGGAATGAGATGCCGAAAAGCAGTGCCACAGTAAGGGATCTGGGGATCTTGGTTGATGGTAAGTTGAATATGAGTCAGCAGTGCCCTGGCAGCCAGGAGGGCCAAACGTGTCCTGGGGGCATCAGGCAAAGCATCGCCAGCCGAGGGAGGGGATTGTCCTGCTCTGCTCTGCACTGATGCGGCCTCACCTTGAATATTGTGTGCAGTTTTGGCTACTGCAAATAGGAAAGATATTCAGCTATTAGAGGGCATCTGAAAGAGGACAACAAAGATGGTGAAGGGTCTTGAGGGATGGTGTATGAGAAGTGGCTGAAGTCACTTGGTCGTTGAGCCTGGAGAAGAGGAGGCTGAGGAGACTCATTGCAGTCTCCAACTTCTTTGTGAGGGGAAGAGGAGAGGCAGACATTGATCTCTTCTCTGTGATGACCAGTGACAGATCCCAATGGAATGGTCTGAAGTTGTGTCAGGAGAGGTTTAGGTTGGATACTAGAAAAAGGTTCTTCAATCAGATGTTGGTTGGGCACTGGAACAGGCTCCTCAGGGAAGTGGTCACAGTACCAAGCCTGACAGAGTTCAAGAAGTTTTTGGATGATTCTCTCAGGCACATGGTGGGATTCTTGGGGATAGTGCTGTACAAGGCTAGGTGTTGGACTTGGTGATTTTTGTGGATCCTTTCCAACTCAGCATATTCTGCGATTTTGTGGTTCTATAGATCACATTTTTAATCAATTCACACTCCAAAACCAAATCTCACCAGTATTACTACTAGTTTTCGCTTCCCTATACCTACAGCAGAGCTACATGGCATCTCTTCAGAAGGTCTAATTCTTTGTCATTTTCCTTAAGAGAGGAAAAGATGTATGAGTCATTTTGAGAAGCTGATCCCTGTGGTGTAAAAAGCATCTAACTCTTTGGCATCCTCAGTGCTTAATCACAAATTCCATTATCACACCTCAGCAAAAACATAGAATAACTACACACAGAGAAAGGATTTGTCCAAATCCTTTAGAAGGTTGACAGGAGAACCAGAAATAGGTGGCATTTTCAAATTATCCTGAAAGTTTTTAGTTAAGCTAAAAGTTAGTCAAGAATTTAGTCATTTTTGCTGCTAAAATTTTCTCTGTCACTTGATATTTTTTACCATAATAAACCCCTAGGTTTACCCTGTGCTTGTCCCTTGAATACATGGAACAGCTGCTGAGTAAGTGGGCAGTTTGTTTGTAGGTACACATACATGCATATACAGCCCTCAATATGTTTATTCTTTAGGGAACTATCCATGTAATATTAAATAGCATAGTTGAGGTAAAATGTTGATTTAGGATATATAGATTGTGTTATTTTTGTTTTTTATTTTAATCTCTTATTTTCTTATAAATTATGTCACAATTTATATTATTTTAGACATGCAACATAGAAGAATTATCAATTATTCTAAAAAGTTTATTTAGAGACATACTGAAAGATTTTTGGGGAAATTGACACAAAATTGGTTCCTGAATTGCTTCACTCTATTTTTATTTTTTTTTCCATTTAGATGCCTACGCAAACGTGTAACAGAGGTGGAGACTGATTGTTATGATTGTGTAAAGCCCTTTTCTTGTATTTAAGAGTGAAGCTTTCAGCTTTTAACGTTAATGCTACGTTCTCCCAGGAGGTGAATATGAAGAGTCAGTACTGGTTACTCCAAACAATGGTGAAAACAGCCACGTTCTTAGCACATGTAGACATTCCTGGTAGTATTCTTGACAACAATATTTCTCTACTCAAAAAAACCATTTTGCCCTACATGTGACATTTTCATAACTTACAAATTTTAACTATGGTCTCTTGGTTTAATTTTGTTCCCTTGTGATGAAGCTGTCATGGAAATGAAGCTGCTCAGACATGAGATGAAAATGTAATGTACAAGCAGGTGTGTTCAGGTGTTTAGAATTTGCTTTAGATCTCAGGTGGTGCAGTGCCATAGAAGGTGAGGAGACCTGAGGAACGTGCACCTTTTCATACTTTGAGCCTTTGCAGCAGATTTTTCATCTAATTGCTTATGTTCTGTTTGAAAGCAGAGCTTAGGTTCCTAGAAATAAACTAATATTCCTCTGACTGTTCTGATCACAACAGTTATTAAAAATTAGTAATATTGTAAGATTTTTTCATTATAGGGATTTTTAATTAATATATGTTTGATTTTCTTTAACATGATTCAAAGTAAATTGATATACAAATTACAAAATCCTAAAAAAACCCAATGTTATTGCCTTGAGCTAGTAGGAATGTAGATTAAGGGCAAAAGTTGCTAAAGTGCAGGTCAGTCCAGGCATTCTACTTAAACAAAATGTTTTTAAATGTTTATTTCTAAATATATACTATATTTGGTCTGAATTTCATAAGATAAGATAAAAATATAACCTCTAAATAAAACAGTAAAGGCAAAGCAATCCTTTTAAGACAAACATTGCTTTCCTAGGGGAAAAAAATCTGCTTTCAGATCAAAAACTACCATTCCACAAATATGTGTGGCACACAGTCCACACAGAAATGCATAAAAAATGTCATCTTCCACTTTCCAAGTTTTTGATAGGCTGTAATTTCTGTGTCTTTCTTTATTGTTCTTTTGACATTAGTTTCTTTCAGATTCATGACAGCAGCTCAGTGTTGCTCATAAGTCCCACCTTAAACTATGCTCCTCAGAAACATACCTCTTCAAACACACACAATTGTATGAATATTATACAATTAATATTATACTGAATTTCTATTTGGTCATCTAGAATTTTTTTCTACCTGATAGACAACTATTAGAAACAAAATTTTCAGTTTGACCAAAGACCCAAATCTAGAAGTAATTGCTAGTATAGATCAGCTGTATATCCATGTTAATATTTAGATATGTGGATATGGGGTATGAACTGAAACCCATCACTACAGTTACTTATTCGCTTTTCTCGGGTTTTATAAATACCAAATTTATTTTATTGGAAACCAAATTAATTTCTCAGTTGCATACTCTTCTTGCAGCAGAATTATTTCTACTGTACCATCTGATACTATGGGATTGATACCTAACTAAATCTGAGGATATAGGTAAATTAGTGTTCAGGATAACTCTGCTAAATACCTGGAATTATTTACTTGTATAGATAAAATACTGGGACATGTTCTCACTGGGCCAAAACAGTAATATGTTCTATTACAGTCCAAGTTTTCTATTAATTCCTTAAAACAGATGGAGCAATAGAAAGCAATTAAAGTCATCATTAATTGTCCATAGATGAGAAGCAATGGAATAAATCAACCAGATGAGAAGAGGAAGGTGTCAGTGCGACCAGAAAAACAGGTTCACTGGCATGATTTCTGCATATAAAAACCTAGAGGAGTCTAAATAACCTAGCCATTCCAAGCATAACCTCTGTGTGCATGTGTGTATTTTATCATTTAAAAAAATGAGAGACAGAAAGGTAACAGCATAGAGGGACGTAAAGAATTACAAACACTTTAACAGTTTGTTACTTAGTGCTGTATTTACCACAAACACAAAATTTGCTGCACAACAAAATTACTATTTTCCCAGGTAGAGAATTGCCTTTAATGGGGATTTCAATTGGCTTCCGTACCAGTCCTTATATTTGCAGCTCACATCTCAATAATTTTCATAGGTGTGTTGTCACATATGTAAACATCATTAAAATGAGTGGGTTTATCATATTAGTTCCATGCACTGCAGTAATCTACTCCATGCTCCTAGAGCTTCTGCTTTTTGTTTCTTAAAGAAAAAGGCATTCTTTTCATATCTTGGGGTAGAGACATGAACAGTTAGTTGGCTTAAGATGTGCAGGTAATTCAATGAAGGGTTCATCTACCTACTCGAATTGAGTTAAACACTTTACTGTTAGAGTATGTCCTAATCAGAATGTCTTGACAGAAATCAAGATACAATTCTTTAAATTTTACAAAAATCAATTCAAAATGGTCTTATTCTGGCATTATATTTTTTTCCCAAATGTATATTTCTGATCTTTCCATTAATTAATGTGAAATATAACAAAAATGATAACTCATTACTCTTTCTTGCAAAAATTTCCATTAAGTTTATCTTGACTGAAACCACTGAACAAGCACCGAAGTAATATATTTTCTTTTTAAATAAAAAACATACACACTTTACAATGTTAGGAATTTATAAAAATCCTTAGAAGATAAAACAATGGTCCTGTTTTATAACATTTTATGCAGAAGTAAAAACATCTAAGATTTTGCTTTTGAAACTTATATTTAACATTGCATGGTCACATGTCTATAAACATAAATTTCCTAAGTGCTTGTAGTGGATTGACCCTGGCTAGATACCAGGTACCCACTAAAGCCGCTCTCTCACTCTCCCTCTGCAACCGGACAGAGGAGAGAGAAAAAAACAGCTGAGAATTCATGAGTAGAGATAAGACCTGGGAGAGGTCAGTGACTGATTACTTTCAGGGGCAAAACAAGACTCAAAGTGGGGATAATACTTAAATTTATTACTAACAGGATAAGAGCCAAAGAATGAGAAATAAAACAGTCTTAAAAAAAACCTTCTCCCCACCCCCTCTTCCTTCCATGTTCTCCTTCCTCCCCTCCCAGCAGTGCAGGGGGACGGGGAATGGGGGTTGTGGTCAGTTGTTGTTTCTGCCACTGCCCAGGGAGAGGAATCCTTCCCCTGCTCCTGTGGGGTCCCTCCCACAGGAGACAGTCCTTCATGGACCTCTCCAGCATGAGACTATCTGTCAGGTAGCAGCTCTTCCCATGAAGTGCAGTCCTTCATGAATGAGCTGTACCAACCTGGGTCCCCCACAGGGGCTACAAATCCTACCTGGGAAAAACCTGCTCCAGTGTGGGCTCCTTTCTACATGGGCTGCAGGTCTTCGGCAGGACTCTGCTCCATCTTGGTCCTCTCATGTGGTCACAGTTTCTTTCATGCATCCACCTGTTCCAGCATGGGCTCCTCCATGGGCTGCAGGTGGGTCTCTGCACCCCGATGGTCCTCCATGGGCTGCAGGGGCACAGCTGCTCCACCATGGTCTGCACCACGGGCTGCAGGACCTCAGCTCCGGTGCCTGGAGCACCTCCTGCCCCTCCTTCTGCACTGACCTTGGTGTCCACGTTGTTATTCCCGCTCTTCCCTGGCTGGAATTTTCTTCTGTGCAACAATCTTCTGTTCTTAAATATGTTATCCCAGAGGTGTTACTATTACTCCTAATTGGCTCAACTTTGGTCAGCAGCAGGAAGTCAGTCCTGGAGCCAGCTGGCATTGGCTCCACGGGACAGGGGAAGCTTCTAGCAATTTATGACAGAAGCCACCCCTGTAGCCCCCCCCCCGCTACCAAAACCCAGCCACAGAAACCCACTACAGTGCTTTTAAAGAACTTAAATAAATATTGATTGTAAGCAGAAAACAAAAGTCAAACCTCCATAAATAAAAGCTGAATTGTAAAAAGCAAATAACATAAAGAAAACCAAAACCACATCAATATGTTGTGACATTTAACTCTTCATAATTTTCAACTCATAGTATCAGGTCATTATATCACAGAATATTCTGAGTTGGAAGGGACCCATGAGGATCATCCAGTCCAAATCTTAAGTGAATGGCCCATACAGGGATCAAGCCCACAAACTTGGTGTTATTAGCACTGTAGTCTAACCAATTGAGCTAATCTCAGGGTCATACTAATATTACCCTTGCTATCATTTTTCCCAAATACGTCAGCAGTTTGAAACACAAAGATCTCTTTCAATTCTTACTTTAATAACCTCAAATGCTAAAAAAAAAAAATGAAGTGGAAAGAAAGAATCATAAAAGTAAATGTATAGCATTTCTTTTACATTCCATGATCTTTAACTACATGATTAGATTTTTTGCTCCATTTTTAAATAGGAGTACTGAATCTTTCAGAAGTAGATTAGATTCTATTTGAAGGTTAAGAAAGATAGGTAATGTCTTAACAGCATTTTAATATCATCTTATAAAAGATCTAAAGCACTAATCCAATGAGGATTTCATTATCTACATTCATTTAGAGAGACATTCAGTAAGTTTAACTAAATATAAAATTCTGCACATTTCAACAGAACTATCCCTTACTACATTGTTCTAAGGGAGATGAGAATAACATATGTATTTTATAATCTTTACATGGTTTCAGATTTTTTGGCAAGTCAGCATTCTGCATAATATCTTTTTAAAAAAATTATTTGATCGCACAAATATTGCTAGTGTAGCCTGATAACTTGTTCTGTTACATATTTACCTTTACCACGTAGACAATATGCGCAAGGAATTATGCATGAGGACAGAACCATACATGAGGAAAAACTAGCAGTTCAATGTTCTTTTCAGTAGTGAAAATTTCGCTTAGATTCAGATCTACCTTACATTTGTGGAAAATAATGAAACATCAAAAAGATGTACTGGACTAATGAAGGGCTAAATAAGGTCTGCATTTAACAAATTCAGTTGTAGGTGACAGAGCAGTAAAGGATTAAAGAGGTTTGAAAGGTTGTGAAAAACTAGGGTATAGTAGTACAAATCTTATTCTATGACTGAGTATTGTCCTGAAAGCAGGACAGGAGGGCAGGTTTTTCCTTCCCAGTCCCAAAGCATCCTGTGAGATAATGAAGTCTTCAAATGGAGTTTAGAGGATGCATTAACACATTCTAATAGAAAATTAACCTACATCTAGAATTCACACTAAAGAGTAATTAAAGCTTCTCTGGTAAAATAACGCATGGTTAGTAAAGATGAGAATCATTCCTTTGTTTGATTTCATTACCTTTTGGAAAGCAGGAAGTCAAAATATTTGATATTGTTCTCTTTTGTTTGTTCCGGTCAACTTTAAAATCCATAAACTGTAATGACTAACCATCATCTCTAACTATCAGTCTTGAAAACTGTATGATTCACACTTAGGTTTTTCTTAGCTAGATCTTACTACTCTCTTTCTGCAATGCAGTGCTTTATGAAAGTATTACTCCATTAAAAACAGTTGATTGGTTGCTATGCTCCTTTCATATTCTTAATCAGAAAGTTGATTTTAGCAGCACCAATGTACATATAGTAATATATTCATCTTCCAGAAGTTGTCATAACATCAGTTAATAAATTGTTTTATTCTGACAGTTGTTACAACCCCACTGCTCAAGCACTGGAAGATGAGGGAATGAAGCACGGGGAGATAAAATTGATTTTTTAGCCTTTCTGCTAGGTAGAATACTGAACATCCATCTTAACTTTTAAGATCAAGGCTAGAAGTTAAGATACAGTTGAAGTTGGTGGAATGGTGGGAAAAGGAATCCTCCAGATCAATATTATTCATTATAAACCACCTGCATGCAGGCAGTGTCCAAACTAATACCATGGATACAATACAAAACTGGTAACATCAATTTAGCATTACCTTTCTTGAAGTTAATATGAGAACATTACATTGCAGACTGCCCAACTATTCTTCTATAGAATTAGTAACATTTTAGTTAAATGACAAAGTCTGATAGAATATTAACTAGGATGTTAGTTCACATTTGCGTAAAACTTGCAGTAAACCACATGCCATCACAAATCTATATACCTGTTTCCAGTCAATGTCTATATAAACACATTTTTCTTTGAAATAAACCCTCTGAATTATACATTAGCAGCCTCTGCCTAAAAACAGGATCAGAACTAGGTACTGCTCCTATTATTTTTAAGAGGTTCTCATTTCCAAAACACATTTATTTTACTGTAAACTCCTTCCAAGAAGCATGTTGGCATGGTACAACAATAGATTGATATTATCCTAAGGTGATGGCATGATGAAAGGCTTTCTCACCATAACATTTCCTGTTGTCCATTGGGTTGGTCACTCTGGTAAAATACATGAAAGTTCATCTGTCTCTCTTTTCCACCCTGTCCATATGTCAGACTAGGTTACATGTCCTGTTAAAACTGAAAAAGATCAGCAGTCAGAAGCAACAACCTTTGAGCATCTGTGCCTACATTTGTTCAATGTATTTCTCCCATTCTCGTAATTTCTGTGTGTATGTAAGGTTTAGTGACAGGTAAAGGTTGCCGAAATACAAGTTATAACAAAGCCCTTGCATCTTCCCAGGCAAGAATCCGAGATGATTACCCAAAGCCCTTGATCTCCGCTTAGGGAGTTTATTTGTTATTCACCATCTGTCACAAATCACTCAGAGCAAAACTGTGGCCTCAGGCCTCTTCCGAATCAAATAGGAACCACACATGTGCACCCAAAACCAGAACTAGACCCTTAGTCTTCAACTAGCAATCTCCCTCCATCACTCTTCCTTCATTTAAAAAACCTCACTGGAATAATTAAAAATCGAATGAAATGCCCCTTATCATGGGACAGATATGAAATATTTCTATACCGTTTTAAGTTTTTACCTCCCTTATTTTAACTTGCTTTGTAATGCAGGACTTAGCTCTGTCTGAAGTATTTTAAAGCAGCTGTTTTGTTTATTTACCTAGTCTTTTGACTTCAGCTGAATTTCCTGCTGTACATGGCAGTAGCAAGAGTTGCAAAATGAAGGAGCAAAACCAAACCAAATGAGCATACAATCTGATAAAAAGACTTTGATTTTCAGATATGATATTTTTGTCAGTCCTCTAAACAACTGTAAAACTGTAAGCTAATGTTGGCTGCTAACATAAATTGCTTTTATTTATTTGGCCTATAACTGTAAACACATCAAGTCAAAAAATAATTTATATATTATTTATGTGTCTGTCTAGGAAAAGTACATTTTCTCTGATAGTCATATGCTAATTGGAAGTCATCAGAAAGGTTGTGAATAAATGTATTTTCAATGAATTGAGATGATTTATGAAAAGCAAAACTTCAGAGGAAACTGTTTTTTAACAAATAGTGAACTGAGAAGTTAATATAAGATACTACCTTTAAAAAAGTTGTTTTAAATTTGAGAAAAATGAGACATAAGAATGTCAAAAGACTTTACTAAATAGTTCTAACCAAGCCGTAAAAGAGGATAGAAGTTTCTTTCCATTTGATTGGATCATTAATTGATGATGCAGGGTAACATGGGAATAACAATTATGCAAGAAGTTACAAAAACTGTAGCCATGAAAAAGTAAAACCTAATCTCATTTCTCAGTGACAATAATAAACCATGGAAACAGCAGTAATTCTTTTTAAATCAAAATATAATAATACACAGCCTTTATTTCATTACAAAGGAAATAAATTTCTGCATTCTAATATCTTCATCTAAGTTTGCAATATACTCTTTCTTTTCACAGAATCCCAGATGGTAAGAGAGGGAAAAAAATAAGAAATTATCAGGATGCTTTAATTTTTCATATTTGATAGATTTGTATTTTATTTTAAAAAATATTAAAAAATATTAAAAAGAGACAGAATATTTTAATCTTATTTTACAGCTGAAGAATATGAGCTACAGAGCTCTAAGTGACCTGACTATAGCATGATTCACACTTGGTCAGTGGTAAAGGCACAGCTTAGGATATCTCATTCTCAGACCACAGTCTTAACGCCTGTACCATTTTGCCAAATAATGAAAAATAGTTACCTGACATTTAGCATGAATTGGCAAGACATTTATTCTTTGCTTCTTTCCTTAAACACATATACCTCTCAACTTTCTAATTATTCTTTGGGAGGACTTCCATTTTCCAATATCTGACATTTGGCCCTTACATCATCTAGTTGATTTCACAAAGTTTGTTAGAGAAGTGGCAATGAGTCTCCTGCCCAGTTGGACCAGGTTCTTGGCTTAGGAGTTTCTCCATGCAGCACTCAAGTTAGATACCTCCTTGCCTTATAGAAGAGATATTTTGTGCAGCTGGAGAGTGGTTGAATTGTACCCAGAGAGGGATCTGCTGAGTATAAATATTCTATTTTTCTTTCAATTTTTATTTCTTGAATTGGGTTCTCTTTTGAGGTGTCAGCATTTTTTCAACTTCCTGATCTTCTAACTGCAGCTTAGCAGAAGCAGAAGAGAAAGAATTATAAGGCTTTCCCAATTTTTATTTGGAAAGGCAAGCAATGGTGTCACCTCAACACAGAAGTCCATTATTGCCCTTTAGAAAATGGGTTTCTTTTCCTACAGTGCCCAAGGGTGACTCACACGTCACTGTAAAGGCATCAGAAAGATTAGACTCATAAGGGAATAATTACCCACTCCTAGAACTGTGCAAAAACCACTTTCCTATTAAAGGGAACAATTACCTACTCCTAGAACAGTGCAAAAACCATTTTCCTATTAAAGATTAGGGCATTAACAACTGCCTGGAAAAAAACCCACAAACACCACATTGAGAACAGAAGCTCATTAATCTTTATGCAGTATCCCTTGCAAGATGCTTGCAGACTGTTGCAAGTGGATTAAATACAGTATTATAATTGGTTTCAATTACTCTATTATTATTTCCACTAGAGCAGCTGCAAATCCTCTCTTATATGGTGACATCTAATGTGGTTGACGGGATGTCTAAATTAACATGTATTCTTACAAATTATATCCTATTTAAAAAAAAAAAAAGACTGAGTAAGTGGCAAGCAGGCAACCGACTGGGCATAATTTTTCAGAACAAGGTAGCACAAAAGGGAACAGTTTTCTGTGGTGAGATCATAAGTGGAGACAATATTCCTGTAGATTTTCTACTAATTGGAAACAAATTAGTACTGTCTGGAGAAAACAGTGTGAACATTGAACTCTAATCTCCTACTAGAACATGTCATGCATATTATCTAGGAGGTTTTTAATATTTTGTATACAACTATTATTTTTTTTCTTAGCATCTCATTATTTCATTTTGCCTCTGGGGTTTCACTTTTAGTCAGACACTAGTCCTATTTGCAAATCTTGAACCACTTTGAATAAATTAAGAATGTTAATTACTGTGCAGGTAATGTCACTTTCAATAACTGCAGGATTGTGTTTTGGAAGCTGACTTGAATTTTTCCCCTTCTTGTTGTCTCTGTTGAACACCTAGTTTAAGTGTTTGATCTGTGTACATCTCACGAGCTTGATATTCCGTAAATAACCTGTCTGGATCTGTATCCATTTTTATTCAAATTTTTGTGTGGGTGGGTAGAAGACATTTGCTTAAAACTCTGGAATTCTATTGTGTAAATGTCTATTCAACACAAGATTCAGAAATATTAAAAAAAATCCTGTAACATTCTTATACAATGTGATAATGTGGGTGTAACCGTGTGTGTCATAGCATAGGCACTATTGTGAAGATGTTTGAAGGGTAAAGTTAAATATCTACAAACCCCTTAAATGTGGTCAACTGCTAAGGCTTTCATCCTTAGAATACTACATTTTAAGAAGAAATGGTATGAGACATATTGGAGAGGTGAACTGGAAGATAAATATATTTTAATTCATATAGTGATGGAACCACTGCTCTGTAAATATCTTCATTATAGTTTTGCACATTCTAGAAACCTTTCATCTATGTAGCCATTCACTACAGAGGTACACATGTTCACCAGAGCTGAGCTCTCTTACAGGAATAGCATATATCAAAGCAAAACAGCATTGCTGGAATATTCATATCAAAATAAGGACTTATGCAAATTTAACAATGGAAGGGTTTATCGGGGGGTTTTTGGAGTTTTGTGCATGTCTACATGTGTGCACATATACTGATATTAACACGTCTTTGTGATCTTATTTGCTAAATAGTCCTAGTTATTCTCAGAATGTATTGGAAAAGGTCCTTTCTTGGATTAGGATTTCAGTTTAGGTTGTTCTTCACTATTTTAAGCAGAGAATCTTGCTGATGTCAGCTGAGGCTGACAACAAAGGTGTAATTTGTATTAATTACCCTTCTGTTAGGTTTAGATGGGTTTTTTTCCTTATTTGCTCAGATAGACTGTAGACTCCCTGTCTCTGGAGGTGTTCAAGATCAGGTTGGATGGGGCTCTGAGTAACCTCATCTTGTAGAAGGTTCCCAACCTGCAGCAGGGTGAGTTGGAACTAGATGATCTTTAAGGTCCCTTCTAACCATGACTGCATGATTCTATGGTCTGTGATTTTATCTTTAAGGTTGAAAACAATATCCTTCTACGAACTAAATTGCAGTAAATAATTTATTGTACTGATTAACCTTTGCTATAGTTTAGAGAGACAGAACAGAGTCATTTCCTTAAACTTTGAAAGGAAATGTGCCAGGTTATTCACTGTGGCAAGGAACATAGTGAACATAAAACAACCATTCCCATATTTTTGGATATTTAACTTAAGACAACTGAGGTAGAAATTTATTCAAAAAGTGAAACTTGTAAAATCAGAAACACTATTTGTAAAGTTATTCTCAATGTACATACAACTGAAATTCACGATCTCATTTTTTTTTGTTATGCGATAACATAATTTCCAAAATAAAATCTTAAAGGTAAATCAGATAACTGTATACTTAACAATGAACACCTGAAGATACCTTAGTGTTTTATACCTGTGTGATCATTACTGACAATATGTCTAGTGTTGAAAAGCTTATTTGAATGCTGAAAAATGCTTTTCGTTTACTACGCAACCAAGTAAAACGGCAAGTTAGACAGTTGCATTGATGTTAATATATCAGTATTTTACAGAGAGAATCAATACAATACAACTAAATTGCAAAGGCCTTCTTTCTATTCCTGGGGCAGGTTCACCAGTGAACACAATTCCTTTGCCAAGAATAACAACTTTCATTAGGTAAAGCCAGGAAATTCCAGCTTTTAGACATATTATTTGAGATCTTAACTATGTTAAAGCTTTGACTTCACCCATTAGATTTTATGCATGGAGGATTATTGTTGTCAGAGATTTTATCTTTACAGCATAAGACATACTGTCCTCAGCAAATTCATGAAATCATCTATTAAAATCTTGTTAAAATGTCACTGTTTCCTTTAAGAACACTAAAAATCCCTTTTTTAAATAAATTACATTTGTGGATTCTGTCTAAATATTCTACTCAAAAAAGACTGAAAAATGTTATCAGTATTGTATACCATAAATCCTCATCTGCCTTTCCTTTTGTTTATTATGTATGGGATTTTTCTGAAGAACTAAGTGTTAGTTCAGAAAGGAGTGGATGTCTACTAAGATTTTCTAGAAAAGTTGAGATTAATGCCTGTTTTAAAATCAGAATATTAAAAAATGACAATTGCTGGGCTTCATCGTGGATATCATAGTGGATAAGGACTGTATACTCTACTACACTATATAACCTTACAAAAATAATTGCATGAGAAGTTTTAAAGGTGTAGCACTATAATGCAGTTGCATAGCTGACCCAAGATCTTTCTTGTAGCTTTTCTCATTTTCTTTTTTCCTTTTTTTTTTTTTTAGAAATAAGACGAGTCTTAGGTAGTAAAGGACCACAATGACTTCTTTGAATTCATCTTTTTCCTATAGTCAAGATTTCTCCTAACACAGTGTTAGCTTCTGTGCTTCTCACTTCCTAATGGTTGTACCCCACACCTCTGGTGGAATCGATAGATCTCATACAGATGTGTGCCAGGTTTTCAAATATTTTTTTATTTTTCTTCCCACGAGTTTCGTGATTTCTGTTGTGTTTACTCACATGTTCGCCAGACAGCAGGGGAACCTGTTTGATAGACAATCTCCCCTCTATCCCCAGTAGCGTAGGAGTGGATTCCCCATCTCCACTTTTTATATCCCTTTTCATGTCTACCTCTAAGCTAATCAGGTCTGTCAGAGAAAACAAAGTTCACATCAACCTAAAAACACAGAGAAAAAGGGTTTTGTTTCTTTTTGCCCCTTCCTTTTTTGCACCATCTAGGTTTTTATAACTGTCAAACTTTGATAAACATATTTGCCACAAAAACCTTTTTAGAAAAGTTCCCTTTAAAATTCATTACATGAATCAAAGCTATTTACTTTTCATTTGGAAAGTGGGTTTTTTAGACATCTAAAATGAGTTAATTTCTACTTCTTATATGCACATTATTATTCCTATTGGTAAAATTTATAGGCAGTAAAATTTATAGGTAATAAAATATGAAATAATAGTATTAAATATTAATTGTTAAACAGTTATAATAAAAAACTGAACATAACACTCTTCATTTTATGGGTCATAATCTTGCTTCTAAATGCTACTTTTAATTCACAAGAAGTATTACCATGTGGAAAAGAAAAGACTTACAATGTAATTAATATCTCAGGAAGCTTAAATTCCTTGGAAAGGGGAATAAAACTGTGTTGTTCCACTATGCATCATACCAGTATTCTATTTTCACATCACATGTAATGTAGATAATAGTATAGTAACTTTAAAAGTCTTAATTAAATATTATAATAGTTTTGGGGGGGGATGTGTTTGGGTGGTTTTGTTTGGGGTTTTTTTGCTGCTATCCTGCTAAAAATAATGGCTACTCTTTAGGTATTTTATTTATTTTGAAAGAGATAAACTGTCCATTTGAGTTAACAGCAAGTCTTAAAATGACTTGCTCCAGAAAGCTGAAAATATCCTGGCCAGCATCAGGAAGTAAAAGGAGCCAAAGGCTGGTGAACATTACACTAGATAAATGCTTCTTTCTACTTTTCCAACAAGAGCATTCAACCACACCAACAAATTGTTAGCTTCCCAAGAGCAAGAAAACTTTTGCCTAGAACTCAAAATGAAATAAATTAATTAAAAATTAAGGAAAGAAAAGAAAGTGAGAATTCTTGCAAGAATCAAAAGAATCTAAGAAGATTTTGATTTCCATTCCCACACCTAAAAATCTAAAGCCGTTCTTTGATTTTAATAGCTCCTTTTCCATACCCCATAGGACCTAAAAATAAAATAAAAATACCGAATTCAATGGCAGGGACTGTGAAAAAGAAAGATTGCATAATGTAGGAGAAGATCCTGTTCAAGACCATCTTAGGAACCTGAATGTGCTCAAGTCCCTGGGACCTGATGAAATGCATCTGAAGGTCCCAAGGGAATCAATACATTACGTTGCTAAGACACTACCCATCATATTAGAAAAGTCACGGTAGACTGGTGAAATTTCCACTTACTGGAAAAGAGGAAACATGAACTCTATTTTCAAAAAGGTAGAAGAAGGAGGACCCAGGGAACCACAGGGTAGTCAGTCTCACCTTAGTACCTGGCAAGATCATGGAGCAGATTCTCCTGGGAACTTTGCAAATGCATGTGGAAAATAAGGAGGTGATTGGTGACAGTCAATCTGACAAATCTGACAGTATTCTACAACAGGTACAGCATTGGTGGATAAGGGATTGATGTCATCTAATTGGACTTGTGCAAAACTTTTGACACTGTCCCACACAACATCCTTCTCTCTGAAGTGCAGGGGCATGGATTTGTCAGATAGACTGCTCGGCGTATAAGAAATTGTCTGTATGGTTGTAGTCAAGGAGTTGTGATCAATGTCTTGAAGTCCAGGTGGAGAGGAGTAAGGAGGGCCATTCCTCAGGGGCTGGTACTGGGACCAGCACTGTTTAACATCTTTTGTCAGTGACATGGACAGTGGGATCAAGTGCACCCTCAACAAGGTTGCCAATGACACCGAGATGTGTGGTGCAGTTGACATGCTGGAGGGAAGGGATGACATCCACAGGGACCTTGACAGGCTTCAGAGGGCAACCTGTGTGAACCTCGTGAAGTTCAACAGAGTCAAGTGCAAGGTCCTGCACCTGGGTCAAGGCAACCCCAAGCATGAATACAAACCAGGTGACGAGTGGAATGATGAGCAGCCCTGAGGAAAAGGACTTGGAGGTGCTGTTGGATAAGAAGCTGGACATGATCCAGCAAAGTGTATTTGCAGCTTAGAAAGACAACTGTATCCTATCCTGGGCTGCATCAAAAGAAGCAGGACCAGCAGGTGGAGAGGGGATTCTCCCCCTCTGCTCTGCCCCACTGCAACCCCGCCTGGAGTACTTCAGTAGTTCAGTTATATTGATGTGAATTTTAATATAAAGAAAAAAAAATTACTCATTACGGTACATCATTCATCCTCAGTAGCGACTGAGACACTATGGGATCACAAAATCCAAAACTGTTCAGAATGTATGTACCTAAGCAGGTGGAATTAAAACTGCATTTTTTAATTTTAGATTCCTTGAGTTTGCAACACCTTTACAATCAGCTTTTAACAGAATGTGAATGGGGAAATGTGCTCGTGTGTGCCCCCGTGGTAATACATATACCACCAGCAATATTAGTAATGAAAACTGCTAAAGATTATACCAAAACTTAGCTATTGAAAATGCATTATTGGAGAAAGTAATTATAGGCACATTCTATTAAGGAGCGTGCACAGAAGAGTGAGGTTTTTTTCTGTTCAGTGAAAAACATTTCAGCTTCTCTAAACATTGTTAAAGTGTTATCTTCTCCTGTTTTGTGAGAATGGCCAATATTACACAAACTCTGCAAAGAGCTCTCAGTCTGCAGCTACATAGTTACATTATAATTACAGAAGTGCAGTTTCTCTTTATCCTCTATCCTACCTTTTCTTTGCCTGCCATTCTTTGTCTCTTTCATAAATAAGAAAACATACATCTTAACTTGTTCTAAGTCTTAAAAACACTCCAACTGTGGGATTTGGCTTTAACTCATACACTCCAATTCTCAGTCTTAAAGCAAAAGAGCTAGCCCTGCTGGAAGGAAAGGAAATAAAATAAAAATAAAATAAATAGGAAAAAAAAACTGATTTATGTCTTTGAACATCTGAGTGGACAGGTGAGAGGTGAAAATCTCTAGTGTCTAGGTGATATATAGAAATGTACATTTGTAAAATTGGTATTTAAATTCACTGATGATAAATTAGATACCTAGCATGATGAGTATTTAAAATACCTCCAGTGAGTCTGAAAGTAGAAATTCTCTTTGTTATGTCTTCAATACAAATACAGACTTTTCAGATGGAATGAGGCAACATTCCAGAGCAAATTAGCACATTTGTTCTGCAGTGCTTCATGATCTTGACTTATGAATTCTGTGAACTCAAATTCTGTTAACACTGTCTCAGAATCACAATGAAGACAACATAGCTCCAGAAGCTTAAATATTGTGGTTTTAAATAATGTTCATTTTACCTAAAAGATTCCCTAATGGAGTATTCCATGTATTTTATTCATGGTGAAACAAATGAGCTGGAAGGATTGCCATTGTGGTTAGGTAGTAAAGAATTATTTTATTTTAAAAACACTGTGATTAGCTTTGTATATACATGGGTGGGTGGAAGGGTGGGTGTGAGAAGCCCTAGATGAGTGTATGCATATGTAGACACAACAATGTGGTAACCAAAGCCAAGAAAATTAAATGCCACTTTTTTCTATTCTTAGTAGTCTTATTAAATGGGGTGGCTAATAATATTGCTCAAATGAAAAGAAAAAAAAAGCATAAACACACAACTACATTGGACATTGTCAGCTATTAAATATAGCAGATTCCTTAGGGTAGGTACTGCATATACTTTTTATTTTATAATGCCTGAAGGAAAATGTTGCTGTTTCTAGAAGCAATCATAAAAATATATGAAAGGTTTAATTGTTTTGATAACATTTAACTGATTCATCAGTGGTATGATCTTAGAATCAAAGAAAGAGCCTCTATTCTGCCGCAGAGATGTCCCTGATGGAGAGCACTGGTAAAGTTGGAGTGGGAAGCTGAGGGCTTTCCTATGTCTGTCTTCCTCAACACTGTCACTACACCAACTTGTATTAATATACATCCAGCATGGCTTCATGAGAGGAAAGTCCTGCTTATCCAAGCTGATGTCCTTTTATGACAAGGTAACCCACTCAGCTGATCAAGGGAAGTCAGTTGATGTAATCTTTTTGGATTTCAGTACTGTCTCTCACAGGATCCTTCTGGACAAAATGTCCAGCACACAGATGAATAAACACATCATCTGGTGGGTGAGCAATTGGCTCATGGCCAAGCACAGAGGGTAATAGTGAATGGGGGAATATCAGAATGGTGACCTGTCACTAGTGGGGTTCTACAGGGCTCCACCTTGGGCCCTGTGCTCTTCAACAGCTTCCTAAAGGACTTGGACACAGGACTAGAAGGGATACTAAGAAAGTTTGCAGATGACACAAAACTGGAAGGAGTTGTTGACTCCCTCAAAGGCAGGGAGGCCCTGCAGACAGACCTTGACAAATGAGAGGACTGGCAATCCCCAGCCACACGAAGTTCAACAAAGGGTAGTGCTGGATTCTGCACCTGGCATGGGGCAACCCTGGATGTACAGACAGACTGGGGAATGAGATGCCAAAAAGCAGTGCCACAGTAAGGAATCTGGGGATCTTGGTTGATGGCAAGTTGAATATGAGTCAGCAGTGCCCTGGCAGCCAGGAGGGCCAACCGTGTCCTGGGCGACATCAGGCAAAGCATCGTCAGCCGAGGGAGGGGATTGTCCTGCTCTGCTCTGCACTGATGCGGCCTCACCTTGAATATTGTGTGCAGTTTTGGCTACTGCAAATAGGAAAGATATTCAGCTGTTAGAGGGCATCTGAAAGAGGACAACAAAGATGGTGAAGGGTCTTGAGGGATGGTGTATGAGAAGTGGCTGAGGTCACTTGGTCGTTGAGCCTTGAGAAGAGGAGACTGAGGTGAGACCTCATTGCAGTCTCCAACTTCTTTGTGAGGGGAAGAGGAGAGGCAGACATTGATCCCTTCTCTGTGATGACCAGTGACAGATCCCAATGGAATGGCCTGAAGTTGTGTCAGGAGAGGTTTAGGTTGGATACTAGAAAAAGGTTCTTCAATCAGATGTTGGTTGGGTGCTGAAATAGGCTCCCCAGGGAAGTGGTCACAGCACCAAGCCTGACAAAGTTCAAGAAACATTTGGACAATACTCTCAGTGATTCTTGGGGATCATCCTGTACAAGGCTAGGTGTTGGACTTGATGATTTTTGTGGATCCTTTCCAGCTCGGCACATTCTGTGATTCTATGAAGTCACAAAATATGTAAAATTTTTAAACTCTATTTTAAAGAGGTTTATGGGGCTTGGTCAAAATTAAGAGTTGTCTTCACTTTAGCATCTGTATAATCTGTTATAGAATTATCCTAAACTTTTTAAAGATATAATTAAGCCCTATTGTTAAATAATAGTAATAATAATAATAATACAACCAACATGAGATATAATTATCAGAAATATAAATAAATATAAAATATTTATTAACTTTAATGTTACATTAACAGCTGATATGCTTCAGTGTGCTCATTTCTTACAAACACTTCAAACGCTTCCCACAAATCAGGAACCCAAACACGATTTCATTTTAAGATGCTTTGAATTTGTAGCTATTAATTGTAACTTTTAAAAAAACAAAACCCTTTGACATTGCATTTATGATCATGGGACTCCTAAAGGGAAAAATAAGGTCTTTTGAAGCTAAGCCAAATACAGCTAGCAGAAACTAAAGAAAACAGGCAACTGTCCCCTGTACCCTGAGGCTCTTTGGAAAACCGTAGATTAAGACACTTCTGAGGGAATTAAACATCATAATATTTTAAAGAATATCAAGATGGCATGTATGAAATATCCTGGCACTTTCTGCCGAACACTGACATATTTGGAAGTTTAGTTTTTTGTTGGATGTGTATTCATGACTCAGCTATCTGGATTGGGAACTGAACTGGAAATATAATGTGATAAAAACTCCTTTGTGAGATATCTTGCATCTTTTTGTTCTTCTAAAATTTAATAGTTGTAAGCACACTGAGATTAAAACCAATGACAACTGGCTAACTAAAAAATCCTGAAATCCAGAGATACTTTTCAGTTTGAATGATTGTAAGGGAAAAATACAGATGGAAATAAGAACGAAGATAATGTCTCTATTAGAGAAGATAGTGCATACTTATTTGTAACATGCTGAATCAAGTCTGGGTCACACACCCCCTAGAGACAGTAACATAAAAAAGTGTACATAGAAAGGAAAATGTAGCTCTGCCTCCTCATCGACTGTATCATAGCTATATGCATCTTAAGGAAGTTATATTAAAGTCCAGACGTATTTAATTTAGTTAGTGGATTTTTCTTCATTGAGTTCACTGAGGCCAGGGTCTTATGAGAACTGTCTTCATCACAATATTTTCCAATGCTTATAATACTAGTTAAAAACACATCCTTTTCACTTTAAAATGGAAGACTGATTTGACTTGGAAATGTCTAAGTGACCCAGACTCGTTAAATGGCCTTGATTGGGTCATTTGTTTCTAGTACAAAAGTGTTAAGCCGGTCTAGCAATCACCCACAGACAACAGTGGCAATGGACAGAAATCCAGAAATATTGTTTGTTATATTGAGGCTGTAAATAAAAGCAAACCAGCAAATATTAAGGACAGTCTCTTGTTTCAAAAGGACAGGCTCACCATGAGCTCTCACTAAAGTTCTTGAAAGATAAAAAGCTATTTCATGTAACATATCATACTTTCACTTAGAAAAATATTCTTTATTACCTCCTCATCCAACAAGGTGAAGATCTCAAACATTTATTTTATTATTGATGCTGTATAAAAAATAAGCAACACATCACTAAAGTAACATCTTTCAAACAGATGTAGCTAATTCAATAGATGATACTGATGAAAAAATTATTTTCACTAAAATATTTGTAATCTAACTTTGTTTCTTAAGAAACAATTCAAAAATTCAAACTAAAATTATTTTTTTCTTTTATTTTCAAAAGTATTTGGTAATGTAGTGGGTTTCTGTGGCTGGGTTTTGGTAGCGGGAGGGGTTACAGGGTGGCTTCTCTTAGAAGCTGCTAGAAGCTTCCCCTGTCCCGTGAAGTCAATGCCAGTTGGCTCCAGGACCGACTTCCTGTTGCTTGCCAAGGCCAAGCCAATTAGGAGTAATAGTAACACCTCTGGGATAACATATTTAAGAACAGAAGATTGTTGCACAGAAGAAACTCCAGCCAGGGAAGAATGGAGTGAGAACATGGGAATAACAATGTGGACACCAAGGTCAGTGCAGAAGGAGGGGCAGGAGGTGCTCCAGGCACCAGAGCTGAGGCCCTGCAGCCCGTGGTGCAGCCCATGGGGGAGCAGCTGTGCCCCTGCAGCCCATGGAGGACCATCAGGGTGCAGAGACCCACCTGCAGCCCGTGGAGGAGCCCATGCTGGAGCAGGTGGATGCATGAAGGAGGCTGTGACACCATGGGAGGCCCAGGATGGAGCAGGGTCCTGCCAGGGACCTGTGGCCCATGGAGAGGGAAGCTCACACTGGATCAGGTTTTTCCCAGGCAGGACTTGTGCCTCTATGCGGGACCCACATTGGTACAGCTCATTCATGAAGGACTGCACTTCATGGAGGAGTGACCCATGGGACAGCAGCTTGGGAAGAGCTGCTGCCTGACAGATAGTCTCATGCTGGAGAGATCCATGAAGGACTGTCTCCCATGGGAGGGATCCCACGGGAGCAGGGGAAGGACTCCTCTCCCTGAGCAGTGGCAGAAACAACAACTGACTGCAACCCCCATTCCCTGTCCCCCTGCACTGCTGGGGGGAGGAGGGAGAACATGGAAGGAAGGAGAGGTGGGGGGAAGGTGTTTTTAAGACTGTTTTATTTCTCACTCTTTGGCTCTTATCTTGTTAGTAATAAATTTAAGTATTATCCCCACTTTGAGTCTGTTTTGCCCCTGAAGGTAATCAGTCACTGACCTCTCCAAACTCTTATCTCTACTCATGAATCCTTAGATGTTTTTTTTTTCTCTCTCCTCTGTCCAGTTGCAGAGGGAGAGTGAGAGAACGGCTTTAGTGGGTACCTGGCATCTAGCTAGGGTCAACCCACTACAGGTAAACACTATTTCAGTCCACGGTAGGCATTTTTTATTTATTATCCACCTGAATCACAATATCTCTTAGAGCTATTTTGCTATAACTTTTTTTCTCTGATCTCACTATAACTTTCTAGGAAGTCATAGAAACTAGCTCAGACAACCACAAGATTTTCATTTCTTTCTCTGTCTTCATTTTTGTTGAAAACAGAATCTAATACTTGTAGTGGTTTGAACCAGGTTTTCCCCCTGAAGCTAAGAAAATGGTAAACCCCAGGGGGTGGTGACCCCTGGAAGTTTTGAAGTTTTGTCCAATCTGTGCTCCTGTGAAATGTAAATATACCACAAGCAAACGGAAGAGAAGGTTAGTTGTAGTTTGGTTGTAGAAGTGGTAGCCATGTTCTGAGGCTAAGAGGAGCAGAGGGAAGGAACCCCCTGGGGGGCTTTGGCCCCCCAGCTGGGCTTTGGCCCCCCAGCCCCCAGTGGGGGCCTGCGGGGACTTGGAACAGCGTGAGGTTGGACTAAGTGCCTGCAGCTCAAAGCTAAAAAGTTTTCTCCACCGTGAGTGAGAAGAGACAGCAGCGGCAGAAGCAGCGTCCAGAAGCGATGGCAGAGAACCAAGAAAGATAAGAAGTGTCAGAGGCATTACAGCCAAGCAGGAGAGACACAGTGTTGTCCGAAAAAGAGCTAACAGCAGCCAAAAGAGAGAACTGAGTTCTACAGAGAGGAAGTTTGGGGGTAAGAACTGCTTAACTCCCCTAAACTTTCTTTGAGATCCCTCCAAAATGGAGGGGTGTGGACTCTTACTGATTGGAAGTCCTAAATAGAGTAAAGGAGCTAAGAAGTTCGGTTGTCCTGAGAGCTCAGCCAGGACGGTGTGTAGGAGGTTGACCTTGGGGCCCTCCCTTGCTGCAAGCTACAAAGAAGCTCGCAGCCATCCTGAGGCAGGGCACAGAAGCTCTGCAAGGGGCTTGAGTCCCTTGAAGGTACCAGACCGTCATGAAGACCACCTGTGCTCGTGGTATGACCGTGGTGGAACGACCTTTTTCTGGGGTGAATGTAGCCCATGGAAGACCCCTTTGCCTGCGTCAAGGGGCCGAGAGAGGCTTGGAGGCCTCCCTCGTGAGTGCTGGCAGAAATCCAGCTATCAGCTGCCGCATGAGAAAAGGACAGATGACTGCTACCTTAGAGACATTGCTGCTCTGAAGAAGGGATCTGTCCTTCTTCCCTCCTAGACTTTTATTTGGAGGGGAGAAGAGATCTGATCCATTGTAAATACTTACGTCATGGTAGAGATAGTTGAGATCGTGTGTAAAATGTACTATAATATTTATTTGTATAGTCATTGTAATATATTCCCTTTCCCCCACTTTGAGTCTGGTGTTTTGTCTAGAAAAAATCATCCCACATTAGGTTGAGATGTGAGAGGGGGCTTAGACTAAGGAATTAGATTTTTGGAGATTTCAAACCATGACAATGCCCATGAACATCCAGTAAGGGAAAACAATTATCACTGGTAAGTTTTCCTCCACTGATATAGGCAGCACAGGTTTCAGCATAGGACAAGAAAAGCACTGAACAAGACCTCAAGAATTTACTGAGAGGTAAAAAACAATCCCATAATATGTCTTCGCTGATAGTATTTCCTGATGGCTTATGAAGCAGATTCAAACTACTTTTCTTCACATCGATCTGTTCAGTCTTATTAAACTGAAAGAGATCTTCTTTGTCATGGACTTTGGAGAGAAAGAAAATACAGCGTGTCCTTTCAAAACTAGTAGAGACTCTCTGGAACAAAATCATACAATTTTTAAACACAAGGATTTTAATACTTCTGCCTTTGACATAACTTCCTCACTTCCCCACTAGCAAACAAGTATATGTAAAGCTGAGTTCTGTTTTCAGCAGAACTCAATACATTTAACAATTTATAGGGCTCTTTATGATCTTCTCAGGTGAAAGCTGTAAGAGAAAAAGCAAGACACTATTAGTACATTCTGAAACAGCTTAATATTGTGGGTGTGAGTCTGCATGTCTGAACATCCGCATGTAGCTGCCTGCATCTCCTGAATGTCCATAGCTATCTGGAGAAGGCATTTATCCTGGATATTTTTTTCCACAATGATTTTTTTCTGGACAAGACAAAATTCCAGACAGAAAATGTGAAGCATAGTAGTTGTTGAGAACTTTTTCTCAATTGAACGTTTTACTTGAGTCACTGTGAGGCTTTGAACAAATCTTTATTTCTCAGTTTTGGGTTCCACAACTTTCTACCACAAATAATGATTTATATCTGTCCTGCAATGGTAATGTGAAGATTGGATTCTCTCACTGGAACATACAGAGAACATAAATACACCATAAGTAGTCACAGTGTGGGAAAAGCCTGGCAAGTCTCTGAATGACTCTCCTGCTTTCGATGCCCTATGCCTGTCTCCTAAATTAAATACTAATCTTTCTGACCCAAAATCACTGTATCAATTGACTTTTTAAATGCATTTTCCAACTTATACAGACCTCTTTGTTGAGAAAATATCACACTTAGACCTTCCAACTTATACAGAATTTGAAGGGGAATGTTGGTTTGCAATACAAAGACGAGGCTCAAAGTATGGGAGTGTTATGTGACTGGCCTCCAAAGTGCTAAAATAGCAGTAAGCATCAGAAAAAAATGTTTCAGTAAGTGAGGGCTGTAATCACATTCCACTAAACACTGGAATTATAATCTCAGAAATCTGGAAAAAAAAAAAGGGGATTCCTTTAGAAGTACCTTCCGTTATATGTTCATAAGCTCCACTCACTTCTATGTGAGCTTGCAAAACTGTCTTTTTTATCTTCTCTTTTTTCATTTGAATCAGAGGATTCAGAATGTCTTCACTTTTGCTTTCTCGCACATGTGAAGAAAGACCCTCTAAAAATCACTTAAGTTTAAATGAGAATAAATTTTTTTTGTCATTTTATTTGGAATAGCAGTGGTGGATGTTTTCTTGGAGAATCTAAATCCTTCTTTCTAATTACCTGAGCCCCAAAATAAGCACTGCTATTTTAATAAGAAATCACTTGAGCTTAAAAATGCATCCATAGACAAAGCCCTCTTGGTCCTCAGACCTTGACATCCTTGATCTTTACTGCACATGTCAATTCACAGAATCACAGAATCACAGAATATGCCAAGTTGGAATGGATCCACATGGATCATCGAGTTCAACTTACAGTCTGCACAGGACCATCCCTAACAGTAACACCATCTGCCCTAGAGTACTGTCCAGACGCTTCTTGAATTCTGGCAGGCTTGATGCTGTGACCACTTCCCTGGGGAGCCAGTTCCAGCACCCAACAACTCTCTGGGTGAAGAACCTTTTCCTAATATGCAACCTAAACTCCCCTGGCACAACTTCAGGCAGTTCCCTTGGGTTCTGTCCCTGTGTGTGAGGTGGCCATCCTCATCCTGTAACGCACAAATTATATTTCTATACTACCAAGTGCCATTAATGTATTTGGAAAAACTCTTTTTATTGTCCCCCACATTTCTGGCAGCTTCAACTCCAGCTGAGCTTTGCCGGCACAAATTTTCTCCCTAGATCAGCAAGCAGAATCTCTGTATTCTTCCCATGTCACTTGATCTTTCTTCCACTGGGTATACATCTTCCTTTTTTGCCTTATTTCCAAGAGAAGATCCCTGCTTAGGCAAGCCTGCCTTCTACCTCACCTGCTTGACTTCTGACATTTGGGAATTGCCTGCTCCTCTACCTTTAGGAGCTGATGTTTGAAAAGTGACCTAATTATGTCTTTAAGAATCCAGTTGGTATTGAGAATGGGAATTTTTGACTGCACAAGTGAATTTTACTTTAACTCGTGTGGGAGATTTGGACCGTAATGCATCCTTGTGTCTAATATTAATCAACTGTTAATCCTGAAGATACAAGACTGATAAAAAAAATACCACTGAGACAGGAAAACATTAATCCTTAAATCTTTCATCCACTTCTCCTCCCATTTATCAGATGGTGACAGATGCAAAATGAATTTTCCCATCTAGTTCAGTCTTTGTGATTTAGTACATACCTCTTTGACCATCACTTCACAGATAATGCAGTCTTTACCAAAGGTTTCCAACTCTTAACTGAGTAGGCTGACATACTAACACAATACAGAGTGAGGAAGTTCATAGTTTGACTGTTGATTCAGAATTTCAGACCCAATAGTAATTAATTTGATTATGTTACCCGCTGTCTGTGCTCTTCAAAAAAACCTGTAACACAGTTTGTTGGATTTTTTCAGTGAATTATCCTACATGGTTTGCCCCTGTTAGACCTACAGAGAAGAAATGTTGGATCCTTACAGAAAATGTTTCCTCTTAACAAATGAAAGTGCTGTTTTTCTGCTTTTACCTGTCTTTTTTACACAGTGGACTTCAGCCTGCAAGTTCAGCACCTTTTCATCAGCTGACAAGTTAATTTAAAAAAAAACCCAAACCACCAGGAGATGTGAATAAATAATTTTAATGAAAATAGCTCATAGTTAATCTTTTCACTGTGTAATGCCATAACAGATCAATAATACTTTAATTGGATCGCTGAATTATCTTTTCTATTAAGGACAGTAATTTTGCTTCATAAATGGAAATCTAAACTGTTACATGTAAGGGTTTTTCCTCAAATGTCTCATTTTATTTCTTTGAAAATACGGTATGTGAGTTTAAAATACAAATAACAAGGGCAGGAACTACAAATGTATTTTACAACATAATATCAAAAAAATGGTTAGGCCTTTTTTCACTGTAGGTTGGTTACAGATGTTTTTGCTGCACACTTGTAAAAGTGCAGGTAGAAGGTACATATTCTTAGTAAAAAAACAAAGGTTCATTCAAAATATTGTGGAAGACCTGGACAGAAATGCAATAGGCAACTAACGAAAGTCAAATTCAACAGTGGGATTTTTGTGCTATGGATTGGAGTGCGAACAGAGCTTGCTCACATCTTTGATACTCATATTTTCTGAGCAGGTGTCAGAGCTCAGTGGTCTCATGTGTCTGGCCTAGGTTCTGCCTTGATGAGCAGCATCTCCAACACCCACCTGTAACTGCCTGACTCACACATGTCATAGCAGCTTACCAGAGGGAAAAGTAATGAAGGTACTAGACTGGTAGAAAACCTGGATTTTATTCTCAGATTTAACACTCATGAGGAGGGAGAGGAAGGAAGGAATTCTCTGAATCAGTTTCCACCTCTATTGTTTATGAAGTGCATAGGCACTTAAAACAAGGACCTCCTTTGACTGATTGAAGGGTTACACAGTATCCTTTGCTGAACTCTTTCAGAACTTTTTTGTAAGTGCTAACAAGAACCTATTGAAAATTTACTATATATTACACCTTATATACCACTGTGTAAAATACATGCAGTTAGAAAATTTTAATTTCTGAATTGTTCAGTTACATTTCTATGTCTGTGCAACTATTTCTTAAGGGACCACAAAATAATGACCAGCCTAAATGTTTTTGGTATTTTTTTAATTTCTTTTTTATTAGCTATAAGTTTAGTTTTTGGCAATCCCATGGTCATAATCAGAGAAAATGATAGTAACAAAAATATCTTTTGGCTTAGTAGTGTGCGCGTAGATACATAAAATTTGTATTAAAAATAAATATAATAGCAAAATAAAATTTCTATCAAACATAAGAATCAGATACAGTGTCTAGAGGTTCAATACACATGCCTCCAGGCCCATGTATACATGAGCAAGTTGCCTCCATCTTCCATTCCATAATGTTTCTCAAGAAAGGCCAGATGGAACCAGAGAATGCACAAGTACAAGCTGAATGAAAATATTTATTTAGGTTAACAATGTAGACATAAAATTAAATTGGAGGTCAGACCAACAAAATTACCAGCTTTTCATAGGAACTCAGGACTGCCTATGCTTTTGTATGAGTAAAATTGATAGCTTGTCAATATTGTTCCTTGAAAAATGTGTCACTGAGTGACATGGTTTTCACCTTTAAATCTGAGGTGAAAATAAGAGAGTCTGTCTTTCATTAATCCTGCAAATATATTTTGGAACTTTTGCTATGTTTTGGCTGGCTGAAGTTTCCTAAATTCCAGGAGGAAAGCTCCCTTTCCTGTCTTCTGCCATAAATAACATATTTTTCTTAGTGTATTTTACTATTCAGAACAGTTTCTAAGCCTGTTCACAAAGCTGTCAGGGCAAATGAATAGCTCTCCCCTGATGTTTGTTATTAACAGATTGTATACTGATAGGATAATAAACTCTTTCTTCATACATGAAAGGCATTCTTGTGAGCTGGATTACAATTTGAGATATAAAAGACATGTTCTGTGGATAACTTCCAGGCTACTTTGCACCACATTGCTCTCCCGTAATTTTCTGTTTGTTATCTTGAATGAGTGACAGTAACCACCGATCAGAAACTGAAATTTATGTGAAATGAGTACCACATGTATGATGTTTACTTCAGTCTGGGCAAAGTAGAGACAGATCATCATAGCCCATGGAGCTGTGTGTTTTAGACTGTGTGCAATTTAATATCAAGTGCCATAACTTGAATATACAATAACAAAAAAAGAGACTGGTTTGAAAAATAAACCTCTTGTCATATCATGACAAGTTTCCAGCAAGGTTTTAGAGTGGTTTTGTCAAACATGAACTTATTTATTTGCTTTAATATGTTAAAATGAACATTTTTCTTCTTTAGTGGATAACCATACATGTTTTTAATGTATGTAAGCTATTGGTACTCGATTGAAGATTTGAAGGAGAGTGGCAAAGGTTTTGCTAATAAAAAAATAAACTCCCTAAGAGCATTAGAACATACAAGTGAAAATGTGAATGATGAATAACTTCAGCAAAAAGCGAGATATTTCAGTATCAAAAGACCTTTCATACAAGCTGTAAAAGACGAGAGTTCAGAGTTCATTTGTGCTTCTGCCATATCACTGAAATGTGAAGTACAAGACAGCATGTATGCCTTCATTTCTGAAACTTGTTAACATTTTGTTGAGATTTATGAAACCTTGCTATGAGTATTTAAAGGAGACATTTAAATTAGGAACTTACTAAGCCCAAGTTCCTCTTGCAGTCAGTCTAATATAATAGACAATGCACCTTGAACCTGAATTGCAAGTTTAGAGTATTCATCTCTCTAAATTAACTGTAGTGGTACAGCATTTGCATTCAGTTAAAATGACTGAGCTATATAGGCATTATCTTAGTCAGTTAAAGAACCTGAAATCAAAATTTCAGGCAGCATCCAGAACAAACAAACAAAAAAAGATGTGCAGGCTGCTCATTCTTTTTCTATCAGATAATTTCTTGAGGGGAATACTGATGACTAATTGAAAATGTGCTTCAAATATATGAGATTTATGGGTTTATTTAATTTTATTATGTTTTGTGTTTGTTCTTTGAATTTTCCAAATCTGGAATACTTCAGTTAAAGAAGAAATATTCAGAAATATGCAGTCCCAGGGCACACTGAGAATTGTAGTATAATTGTTTGTGTCTCCATTGCATTCTATGTGAGCTTTGAATAAAATATTTTCTGTAATATATTTTGTTCTTTCTAATATAATTCCAAACGTACTTAAAGCAAAGACATTTTTCCATCGGATATATTTTTGATACCCTATAAGAAAGCCACATATCTTGTTATTTAAAGGAAAGTTTAGATAGAGTGTAGATAGATATATAAAGAACATAAATAAAGATTTTTTTAATTTTTTTTTAAGACAAATTCCAATTAATCCTAAGAAGAGTTTCTTTACATGTTTTCAAGATAAGTCCTGAACCTCAGGAAGCTCAGCACTGATAATATCACAGACTTAATACCTTTATAGTATCCTGATGTCATGTCTATGTCAATTACAGAATGTGGATGTAAAGCTGAGGGATTTGTGTTCTGTGCTCCTTTGAGAACATCACCATATGAAACATCCTCCTATTTATGCTTTGCTGCTCTTTTCTGAACTTCAGCTTTCACTGAAAAAATGTTCAAATTCCAAATTTAGCAATTTATGAAAACAATAAATATTAACTTTTGTTAATATGTTGTTTTGCAGCTGTAAATTTGGACACTGAATGTATGTTCTGATGGGTTCCATTTCAGTAGTTTTCTAATATTAACCTTGATGTCAACTTAGTATATGATTGTCTTCTTGAATGCAGCAATATAGAAAGTTTGCTTTAAGGATTTACACAGATACACAGATTCTTCACTGATATGTCAAAATAGAACTCCATTAACATCAATGACAATTTTCAGACACAGAACTTTTCTCATAGGTTTGTTTTTACATTCTATGTTCTCATTTCAGGTATATATATGCAGACAGATACATTTATTTATATAAACATAAAAGACAATACTTTCACTGAAAAGTTGAAGAATAGTACAGAATTTCAGATATATTTCTCTTTCATTTATCTCTCAGAATACCGAAGTTTTAATCTGCTTACTTTGACCTGCCTAATGATAATATGTAATATACTTGCTCATAGCCTTTTTGCATCCACCTTAACATTTTTGTGAGTTTCAAAACTCAATGTATATTAAAAAGATCCTATATTCAAAAAAACAAACAACAAACAAAATATTCCTTTATATTTTACTATATTTTTAACATGTTCTTCCTTCAGTATACAAAATTTTCAAAACCACACACCCAAAACCATGCTTTGGAGTTCTAATCTAACTCTTTTCACATTTTCTCCTGGAAGGTTAGAGGCTAATGTATAAATGATTCTGCTTTCTTCTGAGTTTTCAAGTTTTGTGACCAAATACTTCATCCAAAACTGTCTGCACACAGCCCTTTACTTTTTAACGGGGGACTATCAGTTTGGAAAACCATTCCATGATCTAATTGTAGGCAACAGCTGCCATTCCCATAACTAATTTTTTCAAAGTTTTCAGAAGCTTTATTCTGAGAAAGATTTTAGTGGGTAGCAAGCTTCAGTTTCTTCCATATATAGTAGCTTCCTGATTGAAGATTTTATAAATATGATCAAAGAAAAAATATGCATTTTATTGCTTTGTTTTTGATAATCACATTAAGAAAATAATTTTAGAGGGCTGGACTGATGGATGAATGGATCTGAGGGGAGAATTTGGGTTTTGCTTTTCAAATCATCTACAGAAACGAGATTATAAAGAAAGTTGACAAGGTACGTTAAAGCAAGAAAAGTAAATAACTAGCAAGAAGAGTCCTTGTTTCCTTTAATAAAGATTGACTCTCTCTCACTCTCTGCATACTCAGAGGTACAGCAGAGAGATGATGATGAAGTTAATAACCATCAGCCCAGGTTTTCTGACTTAGCTCAATCGTGAGACTCAAAGAGCTTAATGAGGAAGTAGGTGGGAGTCTGAGTTTGAGTATTTATAGGGATGTTAAGAATGCTAATACTATGTGAGTCATCCATTACATCTGTGACTTAACCAAGGTCATCACAAATTAAGAAAATTATTACTATGTCAACAACATTCACATAGATATTTAGTCTTAGGCTGAATCAACATTGGCAGTACTTGACACGAGGAAACTATACAGATTGATAAACTATGTCTTGCTAAACATATTCAAAACCTCCAGAGCCCCCTGCTCTTCCCTAAATAGTTACTGCCTGTTATAGAAAGATAACATTTGCATTGTCAGAGGAGAAGGAGCTGCTTTGTCACACCAGCAATTGCAGCAACTAATAAGTCAGACAATTTGGACAAGTCTTCCAGCATGGGGTGTGGACAGATTTGAAAAATGCAAGGAGATAGGGCAACTCTGGATTACCCTGGATTACTTGCCCTGAAGGTCCCACTACACAAAACCCACTGCTTCAAGCAACAATTTAAATTTGCATTAATCCTGAACCATGCATATAATGACTCATAAGGGCTGGATAACATCATTTACACATACAAGCCAAACAGTTGGTGTCACACCCTATTTTCCTGCTCTCACCACTCCTCTAGGCAGAGATGATGTGGTGTCTGCATACAATCTTGTTTGATCCACAGGCAAGGTTTATTTCAGTTAAAATCATTCTCACAAGTGTCATAACTGTTTATGTGTAGCTAGGGGACAAGTGTATATGTAATCACATAGCTTATGTCCATCCAGAGCAGTGATAGCTGCACATTAGATTCCAAGTGAGTTCAACTCTTAGCACTTACTCTTAAAAGCCAAGATTACTTTGACAGGATTTGGGACAGTGAATCAACTATCTTAAAACTTGTAGATTTACAAGCAGGAAGGCATTTTAGCCAATTAAGTCTGTCTTCCTGGGTAATTCAGACTTCACAATTTAACTCATCTACCTCTGCTACAAGAATTTTTTTTTTAATGGACTATTTTCTATTGTGAATATAATTAGCATTATATTATTTTATTATTTAGCAACACAAAAGAGGCAAATATAAGTTAAACAAGTTGAAGTCCTATTGTTCAAAGGGTTAGTTATTTTAGGGGACAAAAATTATGCAATACTTTTGAGTGTTTTCCTAATTTCTAACTCTTTTGTAATCATTAAAGGTAATTGACTTTGTCATAACAGCCTAAAGAAATACAGTTATCACTATACTTCATATTAACAAATTATGATTTTAAAATAGATGTGCACATATTATTTCAAACCTATTTCTCTTCAGACAAGGAAAAGCTACCTCCTCCTTACAGAGTACTTGTTTAAAATCAGTCTGGTTTACATGGATTTTGTTTAAAATTTACAAAGGATCACAAAAATAATCTCAAGTTTGACTGAAGAAAATGTAGGAAAAATGTCAACTCAAATAATTGTTTTCACCCTGCAAGTCTGAAGAAAAAAGAAGAAATAACTAGTCCAAATTAAAATATCATTTCTCCCACTATTACCATCAGCGGAGTTCTTCTATGTGCAGAAATTAGGAGTCTAGCTCAGCACATCTCCATCTGAACACTCTTATGGGTTGAAAGATTTGTTTCCTAAATAATTTTTCATTTTTCATTTTTCTAAACTTTGTTTTCAGTGAAGGTTTCATATTTTGAGTTTCTGTAACCCTTGGCCACAGGCTGCTAACCTCGCCCTCAACTAGCCTATTCTTTCCCTTGTCCCACCCCATATCTTCATGTTTTTCTGGCAGAGATCCCAGGTACAGGGAAATACTCTGCCAAAACCAAGTTCAGAGCAAGGACACATCTCAGTTCCCAAAGAAGAAGAACATTTCCAAGAGAAGAGGAACTTTACAAAAGCAAAGATGCTTGCATATGACTAGTCACAGTAGTAAGTCCTTCCAATTTAAACCACTTACTTTTGAGGATCCAAGTAAATAATTTCTAAATCCCAACACCACTTTAGGCCTTTGTGGAAAAAAAAAATATGAGAGAAAATCATGTTCCTGTCATTATTCTTGTCTTTCTAATGAAGAAATTGTACAACATCTAATGAAGTAAAACACTATGATTTTAGGGACAATGTTTTAATACTGTAAAATTTGAAACATAAGCAACACCCACATCAATATTTAAAGTTCCCTATGCCCACACTTTGATTTAGCCAATTAGATTTGTCCAATTTATGTCCCTTTAAAACTATAGTGTTAATGTTTGGTGTGACACATTTTCTTCAGTCATTTTCTCCCTCATGTTTCTTTATAAGGCTCAATTCCCCTTGTTCAAACATATAACGTTAGATTATACAGACATGGTGTAATGATGTTTTATTGTGATGGCTATCATTATTTAGCTAGAAAAACTCTTCCTTCATGCCTTAACAGAAACCAATTAATCAAAAATAGTGCAAAGCAGCAACTCTGTTTTATGTTCTAGCCAATAATGATGGCTTATGCAGATAATACATTTGTGGCTAGTTGCAGGCTGCACTTAAATCTGTGTGGGCCTGCTTAATCCTCTTCTGCCTAAAATGTCCCACTGCTGAGGAGCTAAAGATAGAGTCTTGCTGAGCTGCGAAATATGATGTGCTGAAGCAGGTGGAGGAGAGGATTAGAAGGCTTTCAACAACCCTGGGAAAGGCCCAGCTCTGAGACATGTCCAGGCAATAGCTGCAAAAGAGGACTTTATTTCCCTTCTCTTCAGACAACCCATGGAAAATCCTTGCCGCTGCTGGTGATGGATTTACCAGAGTCACCATGGAATTTTAAAAGTATGAGTCAGCATGTTCTGGCATTCACTTGCTTGGTTTCCTCTACTTCTTTTCAGTTTTCCTCTATTGACAGTCTAAATATCAGTTTTAGTCCAAGTAAACTATCTCCTGAGAAGCTCAGAAAGAATTGATGTTAGAGAGTCCAAAAGACCAGTTATCCTGAGCATTGCACACAGTCTGGCCTTACCCCAAACTCCAGAATACCCTTTTCCTTGTGCTCTGTCTGCTAGTCTGGCTTGGAATAGATATGACCTTTCTGACTTGTGGACAATAATGTGATGTGAATAAATCAGACCTAACAGGCATTTCTGAAAAAAATGTTCTGCCTTGCACTAGACTGAACTGGATTCTTTCTCTACCCACTTAAGTAATTGCAAACATGCTACAGTCCAGTTATTTCAAGTTTAATATTGAACAAGCTACCTCCCTGGTATTTAGACCTTGTTGCAGGAAAGGTGGCTACATGATACAGATGTTCATTTGGACTTTTTAAATGCATCGCATGATTTGGCACCATTGTTATGAACTGCTGTTTAGACTGGATACAGGATCACAGAGAATAAGGAACTGCCACACCTAGTGCTTCTGAATGAGTAGTTAGCTGTCTGCATCCTTTTGAAGAGATAAACATTTCATTCTGTCTGTGTCATTTCCTTGTTGAGTCATCCCCATATTGCTGAAACAGCTTCTTTTGCCTTTGAGTGGCCTAGACCACATTTTTTCTTGATAGGTGTGGTGAGCAAAGTGCAAGAGAAAGAGGAAATATGCCATCCCAGTGTCTTCATATCCACAAGGTAAGAAGGTACATGCTGATCAATGCACTATTCATCTGCTATAGAATGGTGACAGCCATCTGTGGGTTGGATGAGGGCATACTTATCTGTCTCCAAATCATTCTTCGTTGCTGCTCTTCGGTCAGTAGTCATGACAGAAAAGGTAGTCTGGAGATCTGAACCGAGAGTCAAGACTCTAAGCCCTGATGTGGCAGTCAAGCTTCTCAGCTCTAAGACATCCAAGGAACAGTGATAACCTGAGAAATCCAAATGATTACTTCAGAGGAATACAAGGGTATTGCTAGTTCAGTGTTGAGAGAGATCTATTTTCTCTTTACTCCTTCAAGAATAGGTTTTACATTAGACTACTTACCTTAAAAAAATTAATAGAGTGTTTTCCCTATATTCTTTTTCCTAAGGAAACAAATGTTCAGATATTTATCTTTTGATACAGTTTCAGGTACAAAGATGGACACAGAGGGGATTAAAAGGCAGAAAACAACTGCATACATCATACAGCTCCACAGGGTAGATATGAAGGCTCTCATCAGAAAATGCCATTCCCTTCAGCATGCTGGAAATGGAATCAGTAATTTTCAAAACATTTTCTGCATCCAAAATCATAATTTGTAGGCATTCTATTGAATGTCTGAATTCCTGTGAAGCATTATAGTTCTGAAAACCTGTTGTCAAACCATGACAACATATGCCCATTTTCTTTCAGAGTGGCCAAGGCTCCCAGCTGCTGCGGCTTAGCACACTCTCAGAATGTAAATTGCCTCTCAGAGGAAACCTCAAATTTGACAGGACTTGGAGTTCAAAGTAAAAGATGTTCATAGGGTTTCAGGTCTCAGTTTCATCATAAAAGTCTGGAAATCTTGGGAATACCAATTCAACCCAATCTTTTGTGGTTTTATACGGTTCTGATGTTTAAAATGCTTTAAGTATTCCTTACTTTTACTTCTTTACCTTCTCCATCCATTCTACTTATTTCTAAATAAGTATGTAAGAAGACTAAAAAGCCTTATTTTAGGAATGCACATTCTAAGCAGAATTCCCACAGTAGCCTTTTTGTTGTTGTCGTTGCAAAAGAGACTCCCCAACTGGAAATACTTCATTAATGGTAGAACTGTAGACTTCCATTCTAGAAATCCATTGACTTTACTGACTTCCAGCTGCCTCAAAGCTGACCTTGAGTTAGCTCCACCCTCTGTCTTAATACAGAGGAACCATATCTTTCATGTGAAAGGTAAGAACAACTGAGGAGGAAACTGAAGTGCAGGGCAGAATACACGTGACTTGTCTGAACAGGAAGATGATAGTCACAGAACAAGATTTGAACCAGTTTTCAGGCAGTACCTTCTAGACTTTCCCCTACCTTTTTTTTTTCCTTTTACAGAGACAAAAATGGGGGAGAATGTTTTGTAACAAGACCATTGTTAAGGGGGATACAGGAAAAGAAAAAATCCTTCTCCCTTCTACATATCTAGGAGTACAGATATTTGGGTTACAGAGCAGAATCTTTGGTAGTTTTTATTTAGTCTATGAGTATGCATCATTTAACTACAGTAAGAGGTCAGTGACTTCAAGAGAAATACAAGAGCTTCTGTCAGACTCGCAATATAAACATATTAAAACTTTCCTGAACACGTATGAGTCAAACTTTATTAATATCTGATCGTTATTAACACTATCTGTGACCAACTTAATCTGCATCCTTTCCAGGTTAAATTTATTATAACGAGATATATCCTTTTGTTCCTGGTATAATGAATTTACAAGTTTAATTTAAAAAAAAAATTAATTCTATTTCAGGCTGTGAATTGTGGACAATTTGTAATCAGTTGGAAAAGATTAGACCCTAGGCACACTTAATGGGGATGTTTTAATAGTGCAGATGGCAAAACAGCCTGTGAAAGCAGGTCTGGTGGGCATTCTGGAAAAGCTAATTCAGTCAAAATTTATCCAAGATGACATAATGTAAAATTGCTACAGTGGGAAAGTCTATTAAAATTTCACACATTTAAATCTCTCCCTTCTCATTTAATTAGATTTTTCCAAGATAAAGTAGAAGACATGTACCTCCCTGAACCAACAGGAAAGGTCAAGGATAAACAGTGTGATGCATGAAGTTCCTTTGTGCTCAACATGTTCAGGTTAGGAAGAATGTGTTAAAATGATTGTGTAGAAAAGACATGTCTGGGAACGAATTTTCATTGTGAAGCAATAATGGCATTGGGATGTTCTGCCTGCACATGCACACCCACCCACTCTGCCTGTTACATTATTCAGTGTGTGTGCTGCTTTCCTAGGCACTGCAAAGGAAGTAAATTCCTGTCTTTCTCAGGACTAAGTTTTCATTTTCCATAAGACTTCAAAGTTTTTACCTCATGTATCATTGAATTTTCCAGGAATGACAAATTAAATTCTTGAAAGAGAGCATGGAGAAGGTGACTCTGGATTCACATTAGGATACTCAGTGATGTTTATGGATAATACTGTACTGAAAAACAAAGAAGCAATCCATTTTTATTGGAAAATAAATTAATCATCATTTTTTTTCCTTCTTTTTTTCTCTTTTTTTTTTCTTTTTCTTGTCATATGACTGGCGCATTCCTTGCCATACTGTGAGCTAGCTTGACAAGGGAATTGAGTATTGTGTTTAGAAAACTCTTTTGAAAACCACTCTGGAAGGAAATTCTTTGACTGAAGTGGAAAACATGGGTCTGAGCTTTTTGAGAATGAGAAGGGAACCCAAGTTCAGTACTGCCTATATAACTTCTCCAATCATAAGTGTATTACCAAAAAGATCTTGATCTTCTCCTCCCAGTGTTACTTATGGACAACGATTTTTGAATGAACTTCTTGTATGTATGCTCACTGGATCAGGCTGTACAGGGATGCTAACTTTATGAACAAAATATTTATGCATCTCAAGACTCCTTAACAATTAAACAAGATTTGTAAATCACTACTGGAGCTGAACACTTAAATTGTAGAGGAAGTATTGCCTGCCACCTCTATTTCTCAGAGAAAAGTAGGGTTTGAGGTCCATGAATATGATTATCTACTGAAACTACAGTATTCTAAGGTCCAAGGATTCTTAGATTGGAGGTAAGTCTACAAGATCTTCAAGATAGTACTCATTTCTTCATTTCTGTCAGTAAAAGAAGTAACACTTTTTAGGAGCTCTATAGAGGTGAAATTATCTGAGTTAATAATCCACCCCAAAGGCTAGAGCAGGGTGCTGAACATACCATGAGACTTTTTTGAGGAATGAACCTAGACTATTTTCCCTTTTTTTCTATTTACCTAGAAGATAAAAAAAATATGGCAAATTATCTTCAGATTTCATGTTCAGTATCAAATTTTTCTGCATGGCTGCAGAAGAGTGCAAATAAAATCCAAAAGGTCAAACATTTTATGCTGCTTCTTTGATTAAAACATTCATTGAACTGATCAGTTGAACCACAGCACACATGTGTCTACTAACCTGGCTTCTCCTATCTGAATGCAAACACTATAATATTTCCATTTACAGTAATCCGTTTGATAGGCATTACTTAATCAAAGGGTACCAGCTGTGGTATTTAAAAGGAGCAGGTCCATATTCAAGTAAGATTACAGACTTGTTTTCTCTTTTTGAAGACTATGTTCCATTTATTGTAAATGCTTTACAGTCAATAAGCTGTTAAATTCCCAATACAGAAACTATATTTAGATAAAGTTTTTCATGCTAAAAATTAAAAGGAACTATTCATAAATTCATCAGGTTAAACTTGATTGAGTTCAGAATTACTGTAACTTCAACAGGAAAAGAATTATAAAAAACTACAGAATTATTACTATTATTACTACTACTATTATTATTATTACTGCTATTATTATTACATGAAGAAACAGGGAAATGTCAGTTCCAAAACATATTATTTCAGAAAAATATTGTGCTACTGTCAGTGAAGTTTCACAGCATATTTCATCACAGTAATTTAACCACTAGAAGTTTGGGTTGGATTGCAATAAATAAAATATGACCCTTTTCCTATGAATGTTTGTTTGCTTGTCACTAACAAGAGTTTTACTTGACCAGATAAAAAATAAATCAGCTAACTCCAGCCTTTTCCACACATCTGTTATAAAACTGAATCCAAAGAGTACATAATATGCATCTCGGTTGATAACTCCACTGGTAATTGAGAATGCAATTTTAATTTCTTTCTTCAGCCAGTTGCTCCTGTTGGGCCCTATCCTTTAATTTTGTGCTTGTAGAAAAATCAGAGATCATTCTGCTGGCTATTATTCATTACTTTGCATGTACTTGTAGAATCTCAGATAAAGCTGTAGAATGTATAACACACAAAGGATAACAAAGAGTGGGGAATATCCTGTTTTTATGGGCATGTTCTACCCATCAATCTGTCAGTCTGAATCATTTCTCCAGCTGCATGAATAATTCACAGTGAATCATTCTGCAATGATCCAATTTTTCTGCTCATGAGAGACTTCTGACCGTTACTAATATTTTTATTAGATATCTATTTTAAATTATCCAATTAATTACTATTCCTTAATTTTTATAGCTTGGTCATGAAAACCTCTTGTCTGTAGAAAATGCAGATTAGCCATCAGTCAGTACTCCTGCTCACCCTGAATAGCAGCTTTCTGTGGGAGCCTAAATGTAGTGAACAAAAGGACCATTCAAACATGTCAAACTCTGTCCCATGTTATATTTGCTATTTAAACTGTTAGATGTGATTGGTCAATTAATTTGCACAAAATTGCTACCCATCTCTGATCGGCTGTCTGTGATAACACTGTCAGGAGTGAGTGCTCATTTTGAATAAATGTTAAATTCAGGTTTCACAAACAGTCTAGCAAGATAAACCTATTCACACAAACTGCTTCAGAGAATGAGCACTTCGAGAATATAAAGGGGCATAAACTTGATTCATGTGAACTGATTTTAAAGCAAGAAAGAATATCTGAAGAGATACTGTTCTACTCCAGTGCCTCACTGTGAAATTGTTACAGTTGAAAAGTTGTAATGCTCATTTATTGACATGTTTTAAAAATAAATTTTAAAAATGAAAACAAGTTAATCAGTTAAAGTCATGGAATCCCTACTAATGTAGTACATCCTTCCTATATTTGGGCAAAATTAAGCATAAAAAAATTTGAAGTGTTGCTCGAGTTCATACCAAGTCAGTGAAAGATTAAGAAAGAAAGTCATTGAAAAATAACACGAGAGTTTTCTCATAAATCTGAAGCTTTGATCTATTTTCTCAAGATGCTCCAGAAGTATCAGAACCTTATCCAAATTTTGTATGCCATAGAAGGATTCAGATGAAATCTTGCAGTATTTTGCTCTGAATCTTTCAAGTGCAGGCGAGATTGAAGCTCAAAACAGTTTTGATGATGAAACTTTTTTTCATTATGATAGTGAAAGTTAAAACTGCTCTAATAACCTTTATTTAAAAAACCCAAACAAACAATATCTTCTGTACAGACCCACTGTTTTCTTTGCTCTGTTGTTGGCACTTAAACTGTCATGGAAGTTTGTTAGCAAAAGCTGATCTAGGTAGTGAAATATGTAAAAAACTTCAAAGACCACAATAGTAATAAGAATGACATTTCTCTGATCAGATCCAAATTCCTTGGGCTGGCCAGTCCGAACAAGTATTTTATGGGACGAAATCCTCCTTCCTTATAGAGGCATTCATTTCTATCAATTATCATCCCTCAAGGGTCCTCAAGGTGGCAAGTGAATGGATACTCAGGGATTAGGTATGTCCAATTTCTACTGAGAATGCTTTGTCTGCTAACATTTATTTCAATGGTGTAACTTTTTTGCTTTTAGTGTTATTTTATATTTACACAAGGCATAATATATTGTCCTGATTTTAAAACCTGTACGCCTTCTGTTTTGTTTGTTTTCCTGGTTCTTTTCTAAGGGTTTTACTACAACAGTCTGGACTATTACTGTAATTTATTAATACATTTAGATTTGGTGTAGTTACTGATATGGAATAGGTGATTTTTAAATTTTTTAAAGATTATCTGCAACCTGGTCATGCATGAACACAGTGGTCTGCAAGATAAGGTTCTAATAAGCCAAATTACATCACAAAAAAAAAAAAATTGTGTAAAAGGCACTTTTGGAGTTTTGATAGCACCAGCTGAAAACCTTAAAACCACAGGTCTTCAGTTTTAATCTTAGATGAACAGAGACCAGTGGTTGATATATACAGCTTTAGTAAGGCTGTCTAGGGGACCCAGAAATGTTTTTGAGCTCCTGGGTTTGGGTATATTCCTGAATCATGTCCCAGCCTGATCCTGGGATAAGATTAGCTCTGAGATAATTTCTGTTCCTGAACTGTTTTCTACAGAAGGGAAATTTTGGCTTTTAAACTGACTAGAATCTCCACAGATTACTGATAAGGCTAAATGGGAGAACAAGCAGCTGATATATGAATAACACTGTATAAACCACAAGGTGATCTCTTACCTGTCTTCTAATAGAGGGCATCCACAGACATCTTAGCCTCTGTTTGTGTAGGTTAGCAGCAAAAAATGTCTCACAAATCTTGCTGTTACTTGAAAAGATCTGTGCATCGCCTTTTGTTCAAGTAGGGGTGATCGTAAAGAAAGGTATAGTAGACCATGACTAAAGATTTATGAAATCCATCACAGTAGCTGTGGTTTCTTTTCTTATCATGGGTGGCTTTGGCTAATCAGCAGAGTAATCAGTAAACAGCTTTTGTAGCCACCTTCTGAGATAGAAAAAATTCAGGTGTTATTCCTACCTTCTTTTACATTCTTACTAATGTGAATCTAATTTTGTCTGAATCTTACTGAGGTACATTTCTACAGATTTTCCCATAATAAGGAAGTCAACAGATAGAGCGTGATTCATGTCATTTTGTCTTTCAGTTTTAAAAAATTATATTCCCACAAATCCCTCGTGTTCCATAAGAGCAAGTTATTAAGAAAAGACCTCAAGTGGTCACTCCTGTGCTTTTTAAAATATCTGTCTTCTGGTCTCTTCCAAACATATTCACAATCATTTTGTTCTCCCTATTTCATGAACTTTTCTTGACCCTCACATGGCACAGTAACATCATTACTGATCACAGATCAACTTAATTTAAATTGATTAATTATATTCCAGAACAATTAAAAGGAGTATGTAAGAACTATGAATACTCAATGATAGTGAAATGAAAATGTCTTTAATAATCAACTGTTATTAAAGTTATGTTCAATAGCCAACCAAATAAATTTACCAGTTATATTTAGTAGAATAAGATTTGCATGTATTATATTTGCCATCTAGTTACTAAGGGCACATTTCCCTGGGGGGGGGAAATTTATTTGTTTTTTACTCCATTAATTTCATAAAACTTTAAATGAAGACAAAATACTACTTTGTATGTCAGAGGCTACTGGCTATTTCAGGTCACAGATGCTCACCAGAGAAGGGATTCTCCATAAATAACAGGTCCACTGAAGTCAGTGGGAATTTTGTTATTCCTTCAATGTAAGACTCAGTTCAGTCAGACATATAAAAATTTTTCTGCTCAACTAAACAGGGTTCTTTTTTTTTTACCTCCTACTTTATTACTGCCAATTACCACTTTCATTATTCAGTCCTGCAGTGCAGGAAAAATTAAGGATAGATTTCACTTGCCTTTATCTGCACAACCACAGGGAGAACAATAGGGATAAACTGAAGTTGTCAATTGAGTCCAGTGGTGCTGGATGGAGGGTGGCTGCCCAAGGAGACTGATGGAGATATGCCAAGGAGCACAATCCCAGGCACAGGCTACAGCAATCACTCCTCGTGTTGTAGTAACCCAGCCTCTGAGAAAGCTTCTGAGGTCTCAGACATGGTAGAAGCTGATAGACTGTAAATCCCTTTTATTTACAAAAGACCACTTGGAGAACCTGCAGAGGAGGTTGGTAAAAGGTGAAACTCAGAGACTTCTGGTTAAGTCATGGCTGACAAGGGGTGGGTCCAGTGCCACAAAGAGGAAAGGACAAGTAAGAAGGCTCAGCAGTGCCCTACATAAAACAGTGCATTCCTAGAAGAACAGAGGGAGTATTCCCCTCTCTGAGGCACTTCTGAGGTCATGTTTCCTCTGCTTTGTTTTGGGTTCCCCAATATGTAGTACATATTGACTAACTGGAGCAAGCCCAGCAGGATATGGATTTATGATGCATAAAGAGAGTGTGAAGGAGTGAAGCTTGCTCGATTAAGGGAGATCTCACTGGAGTCTTTATCTACCTAGAGGGGGATTTTACGGGAGGCCAAGATAGACTTTTCCATCTGCACGTTGTGTATCGAAACAAGGGGGGAAAAATAATAATAAGCATACCCAGAAATGTTGTAGTCTCTCCAAATTTGAATCTATTTAAAACTCAGTAAGACGCAGAACAGTCTGATCTAACTCTGCAGTTATCCTTACTCCCTTCAATGGGGTTTGAACTAGAGATCTCTGGAGGGCCCTAGCAACCTAAATGATTCTGTGATTCAGCATCCTATGATAGTAATTTGACCAGGATTTTCATTATACCACTTCTCTGAAAGTAGATGCAAAAATCACCAAATAATCTTCTTACAACCTAGTAACATGTAAAGATTCTATATTATTATATTCATAAGAAAAAAGCTGAGTCTGCACAACAACTTGCTAAAACAGAAATATCATTATCTGTGTTCGTTGTTTGACAGCTGAATGTAAACAAACAGTTGCTTTTGTCTTTTTTTTTTTTTTTAACAGATGTATTAAAGATATTCTGAAATGGCTATCTGGAAAATTGATATTCTCTCAAGATTCTTTTTCAGAATGTTGCCAGGGATTTAACTTACGAATTGTTGCTATTTGGCCTCCAATTTGCCAGATTTGACACTCTATAAGACACTTTCTTTCCTATACACATTTAAAAACTCTAAGGGGATTCATATAGAAACTAAAAGAAAGATAATGGTATATTATACATAACAATTGGTTTAAAGCTTTGAGTCACCAGCAGCAGTGAAGATCTAACTCAGTCATATACAGTCATTCATTAGAACATTCACCTAAAGTTAAGGCAAAGTGAAAACATGGATTAAACTGTATATTAGATGTACTGTGGAATAATAGAATCTTAAATGTCTATTCAACACAGTATACAGTGACAAATTCTTGCAACAAACTTGATGATTAGGAGTTCTTTAAATATTAGGGTCTCCATCTGGCATTCTGCAGGTTCTGCAGGCAACTTCTCTGCTGTTTTTGAAAAGTTTGGTAAATCAAATACATTCTTAGTGTTTTCCTTTAGGAAATATACTATTTTCTCATTTTAAATTGAAAAGAGAAAACAACCCACAACCAAAAAATGCTATCACTTCCTGTCAAACTTCAAGTTTTCTTTAACATATATTTCCAAGGAGAAACAAAGCCACATAATTCTAGTTTCCCTGATCTTTTCAGATGACAAAATATTGGATGTCAGTGAAAAGTTAGTCTATTTTATGGGCTATCAACTCTGTCGATTTCATAGGCACAAAGAGTCAAGAAAGAGGACAGTTTTAACTTCAAGGTTGAGCAAATAAAATAAATTTTCAATCAAGCAATTTAAACTTCACTTGTCCTAATAGAGAAGTTAGCAGAAAAAATATGAATCAGTCAAAAATTTCTTCCTGTCATTCTCCCTTGCTCAGAATCTCTGGTGTGTGAAGCCAAACTTTAGCTATTGACCACGTGTGCTGAATTGGCTAATGGATGAAGCAGTTTAGAAAAAAGAGTTTTGACCTGAATTTGACTAGTATATGGGACCTCTGCTTTCAAACTGTCATTTATTTGGCAATTGCTAGCATTTGTTCCAACTATGAACACACAAATAGTTACTAAGAATGATTATGAATTAAGGATCTTAAATGTATTTTAGAAATTTATGTGTTACGTTATTCCATTGAACTGCAATTCCATTATTTATGTGTTTTAGTTAGATATTTTTCAAAGACAAGAATATCTAATAATAGCTGATGGCCACATAATGGAAATTAAAGTATGCAGTATAACTGCTATTTAAATCTTTGAAAACATTTCTTTAAAATATCCTTTTAAAATGCCTGTAAAATTCTCCTTTGTGATGTCCGTCTTAAATCTTCATTCACTGTAGTTCTGTCATCTACTTCACTCCAAGAGGTTTCTTTATTTACACTTCTCAAAAGTATAACAATATTATTATTGTCTATGTTACAGTACTGCCTAGAGCATGCACCAAGATTCGGGCCTCAGAGCATTAGATTCTCCACAAGTACCAATAAACAGACAGTCCCTTTGCCAGAAACTTACATAGATTAGAGAAATAAATGCTGAAGCGAGCATTATCATCTATTATCATCTTTGGGAAAGAAAAGCTTAGGTATGGGCAGATTAAAGGATTTATTCAAGATCACAACAGGAGTATGAAATACAAATCTTTGCAGTCTTCGGAGAACATCCGAGCTCTCTCAGTCTCTTATTATCTCTAAATTTAAAGCTGACCACATGGTAGGATCTTTTGCTCTTGTTATTCTCAAGCCAAGGGGAACACATTTGTGTGTTCGTATAGATAGCTATGTGATTACTCATGGAAAGTAAGGATAAGGCATTCACATTCGATATACTTGGCAGCTTGTTATGTTCAATTTAAAATAGCAGTGGCCACTCTTCACCAAACCCTCTGCTTCCTCTGTGTTAGTTGTCTGTGCAATTTTTGAATCTGGATGAGCTGCAGGCTTCCATTCTTCTGTCCCTGAATGGGTGAACAGTGAACACATGTGTTGAATGCATATATCTAAATTAAATCACACAGGACCTCTTTATGACTGTGCTTCACAAGCCTAATCTTGAAGGTAGCCTCCAAAACACTCACAGAAGACACACTTAGTGATGCATTGATGGTAGAAGCTTTTACCTGGTATGTACAAAAGCTGGTGCATCTCTACTCTATAGGCAGTGGCTGAGTTTCCCTCATCCTTCAGCCATGGGTCGTGCTGCAGGGGATAAGGTGCCTTCAAGTCACATTACCTTTGGGGACAAGCTCCTGCGCTGTCCCACCTTGCCCTGCTGGAAGCACTACCACAGCTTCTGAAAGATGTAATTAAGGAGATGAAACTTTTCCAACAGGTAGCTGCTAACATTTTCCCCCTCCTACACTAGCATCCAGAAATGTGACATTTTAGCACCACCTTTCTCCACATTGCTTCCAGTAGCCACATAATTGAGGCAAGTTGAGTGAGTCATTTGACAATTAAAATTATTTTATTTTCCTAGCACTCAAAATTACAAATGATTTTTCTAAACCCTTATTTTAGACATGGCAGGAGAGCCTCACTAGTAGCAACAGGATGGTCTGGAGGAAGTTTAGGTTCATCATATGCTGACCACACACTTATTGATCTCTAAAACAATTAAAAGAAAATATAAAATTTGAAGAGAGATTTCTTCTGCTTATCTTTCAAGTCCCCCCATGACATAATCATGGTTTCCTGTGTTAAGGTAGGTCATAGCTTCTTAGACGCTAGCACAAACCATTTTTAGAAACTATGGAGCTGGCCAGTGATAAAGGGAGGACACTGTGAATCAAGGATGAAAAAAAAGAAGTTATAATAAATAAATATTTATTGTTGTACAGTACATACCTAAGATGGCTTTTATATATGGTTCCTCCATGCAGGATGTGAATCTACGCATTCTAAAACTGGAAGAAATTGCGTATTTCCAGTCTATCCAGACAAACAGAGCTGGATACAGGGTTTCAAGGATACTTATTATTAAAGATAACAGTAGATTATTAAATTCTATTTATTTTAAATTTTAAGAGAATTTTTTGGGCATTTCTTAGTACCTATGTAAATGCACAGGAGTTCTTGGAAGAAAATTTCACCAGTCAAAATAATCTGAGTCAGAGTATGTCTACCAATGCTTTAGCCAAAGATCTGGAAAAATGAATCTATTGTGTAAAAGGAAAAGCAAAACCAGTCCTCTTCTTCTTCTTTCTTCCTCTTCTTCTTAGAAAGAAAGAAAGAAAGAAAGAAAGAGGTTTAAAATATTTTCGTCCTTCTGAGAATTTTTTTAAGCCTTCTGGGACACTGGCACCATATACTAACTTGTAGGATTTTCCTCAATTTCACTTTGCCTGTGTTATGAACTACTGCTTTTATAACAGAAATCTTGGCAGTCACCTACTTCTAGCAGCTTCTGGTCTGTAATCAGGGATTTCCCCTTAGGAATCCCACTTTAATCTGGTTAATATTTTCTCAAGAGTTGTTTATCTGGGAAAACTAGAAAGGTACTTATTCCTAAATGCTGTAAAGATCAGTTTGAGAGCAAATCAAAGTGTCTCAAGATCCATTCAGCAGGCTTCATATGCTGCTCATATAATTTGTTTCTTTTTGTCTCTAATCAACAGGCAGAGAAGAGGAGCTATTATTTCAGCTGATAATTACAATATTATCCTAATGTGCACAAGAAGTGGGTACCATGTTAAAATAACCTTTGTAGTATTTGTTTTATTTATGCAAAAAGGTTGCTAAAAAAGGAGTTCAGGGTGTCTTCTTCAGGGAAAAAATTTACACAATGTCCTTGCATACAAGTGGGATGTCGCTTCAGGAAGAAGGCTGCCATTACATTAATTACTGTGGGATAATGGAGTCAACCTATTCAAGGTCTACCCAGGACAAGCAATTTAATTACAGAATGCCAGACAAGCTCAAATTCACACAGTACAGTAGGAATTCAAAAGTATCAGGAATAGAGTAGAGCATGGTGATATACTAACCTCTTAATTCTCCTGTAAAACAGATCATTTATATTTCCATAAGCACAATACAAGATAGAGTATTAAAATGTCAGTATTCATTTTTTAACTCTCCATTCACTTCTTTTCCTCTGTTGGTGCATTTTGGCGGCTGAATCTGATTCCAATGGCCCAACCAGAATCTGCACCACCAGCTAAAAGGAAGAGTCACATCACTTCTTTTGTTTCATTTCACACTTTTCTTTGCTACCCACTATTCTCATCATGAACTGCACACAGCTATTTGAGACGGTTTGCATAAGATGGAGATCTTCCCAATTCCAGGTTATTTAACTCCTGAGGAGCTTTTCATCCTTTCCCAGGCAAGTACAGAGGATCATTTCTACTTAGTCCTTTCTACTGCTCAGCATAGACTTTGATATCTCAACCTATATGAGCCTTTTAAAGATGAAACCATACATTTTTCAAGGCTGTATAGGACAAATGACTGCATTCTTTTCTTCTTTGTTTTTCTCTGTTCCTAGGCAACAAGCTGCAGACACATTATAAATTGGGGATTCACGTGTATCTCTCTTCCATTCATCCATGACGTAAGCCACTTACTGTCCACTTCATTATTTGTAGGATATTAAAACTTAGTAGTTTTAATAATAGTAAGAGAATACAGTATTCATCTGCATATATTCAGTTTGCTTTCTTGGGTAGCACTGTCATTTGTTTTCTATCTCTTTGATTAAAATTACCATTGCTGAGATTCTTCTTTTAACCTGTAAGGTTTTTGTGCAAGGTAAATATTCATGGTTTTAAAAAGGGAGTGGGGGGAGAGAGGGAGAGTTCCATCACTTGCATTTAATCACACTAAACAAGCTCTTTAGACAATTTGTTCTGAAATTCCTCTAATTAGAGCTTGCCCTCCAGGTAATGCTCTGATCTGATTTACCAGTGAGTATAAATTAGGGACATTATGTAATTAGCTCTAAGACCACAAATAGAAGGAACAGCTGGGTGGCTCAGAGGGGAAGCAAATAAACAGCTCTCATGAGATTTCTTAATAAAAAAAATATAATAAAAAATCTCTTCTTTTAGATACAGTCTTCAGTGACTTGTTTTGTAGCCTAATGTAAAAAGGGATCCTACATTTGTATTTGCTTTAAGAGATGGCACTTGGCATTCTTCAATAGCCTAACACCTCTTCAAACACTCTATGAAGTGTAGGTGGAGATTCATATCACATAGGAACAATTTTATTCAGGAGATATTAATATTTTAAGTAACTGGCAAAAATATCTTCACAGGTTAGCAACGATGATGTCATCTATTCCCCATGCGTAATGCATAAAGCCACTTCCTGACTTCTCTGCAATTTCTGTCTTCGTTTTGGGTCCTGCCTATCTCTGATCTCAAGTGTTATCATCTCATCTGGGACAAAACTTAGACAACAACTTTGTTCCATTTAACATGCAATAGAATATAGAGTCTTGAAATACTGGCATAAAAATCTTTTCATATCTTAACAGTGTCCCGACCATAACAACAGAACCCACGCAAGCCCCTTTCATGACTGCCTGAATTTTGTTTTTCCTGAGAAAGGTGAAATCATCTCTAAAATTTTCCTAAAATAATCAAAGTCCAAAAATATTTTACCATCTCTTAGTACACTTAAATACATAATGTCTTTATTTTTCCACTTTCAAGTATTGCTTACTTCATTGTAATAAATGTAGTATAGTCTTAATCGATGCATTACAGTTTTCAGAAATGGTTATGAACCCACCTAAGCTAGAGTATAAATGTTCCCTCCCCCTTTTCTTACCAAATAAAAAAAGGTTTTGAATCAAAAGAGGAGTAAAAATTGTTCTGAAAGAGGCTAGAGTGATCACTGGGTAAACTGGCTGATATGACCTCAGTATATTTTTTCTGGTCTTATTTCTTACTGATTGCCATTTAGATAATGACCACAAGTCAGAACAGCATCCATGTACTACTTGCTGTGAATGGCTCAAGATGAGCCCTGTTGTAGTCCCCAGGTAGAGTGCCTTCCTCACACAGTAATCCCTCCAAGATTTTTACTCTTGTAGATGAAAGGTCAAAGATGTCAAAGAATGGCTTTCTCATATCTCCTCTCTTCTGCAGTCATCATGCTTAGAATGAGAGACAACTCAAAGGGGAAATACAAAACTGTATTATTGTATGCAAAATTTACTAATCTATAAGCTTATACATAGCTTATAACATAATATACTTAAGGAAAAAAAAAATCATGCCACTAAAATGCTCCTGCAAAGTCTTTCACCAGTGATTATATAGCCAGAACTGCTCCTTGTGCCTCTCTGATCCACAGACACTTCAACCAAGGTACCTGGCCAAGTGGTGATTAGGCAGCATCTCACTCACCAAATTAAAATCAGATGTGAAGATTTACTCACTCGTTAAGTTAACACAGTGGTGCAACAAATACAATGAACTGTGGGAAGAAAGGTGTTTGGCTAAATAACTGATGCAAGAGGAAAGATTCACTGCTTGTATTCATCAACAAATATTACTGAATTCTAAATTAAATCCCAGACCCTTGATAGATGTAATTATTCCTGTCCTTGCCACTATATATTTGTCTCTCTAAGATAACAGACAAGATATATGTGAGGAGAAAATAGGGAGAGCTGCTTTTTCATTCAGGATATGGTGTAGCTGACTCAGGTTAGGAAATGTTGTAATTTGCCATTACTATTGCACTGAGTCCTAAGACCCAGAAATTCCTTTTGCTACCCATAAGCTGCTTAAGTTTACACATGACTTGTCCTCAAGCTTCCAATCCCAAGAAAAATTATTCATCACAGCATTTCTATATAAAAGAGAAAAATTCTTTTAAATTTTACCATACTATTTTTTAACTAGGTATGCTATTTACATTTATAGCAAATCTCTTTGTAATGACATTTTCCCTAGCAGGAACCTACCAAGTAAGTAACGAATTTCAGGGGTACATTATACTACACATCATCGTAACACTGATGGCATGTATCATGCTCTGAATGTTTGCCTCTGCAGCAAATGTCAATGATAGCAAATTTTCTGTGTATATTTATTACACCAAAATATTAGATCTAATTGCTGAAAAAAAGTACTGTGTTTATATGCATAAATGTATGCATATATGCATATCTGTGTGTATATATATATATATATATATATACACACACATATCCAAAGCTTGTATTAACTTCTCAAACTGTTCCAAAATTTCAAAGAGATTATGGACTTCTTTCCTAGTCAGAAGTAAAGTCACATGGCTCTCTTGACTATGCATTATTGTATTTACCTTCTACTCAAGCCATTAAGATTCATCAGAAAATCAGGCAGATGTATGCGTGCCAAAAACGCCCCTTAACCAGAGTGGAGGTTGCAATGCTTCTACCCTGCTCAGTTTTAATTTTGATCTTTTTTCAAATGGCTCTTAACCAAGAAAGTGCTCATTCAAGCCATTAAATGAGAACCTTACCTTTCTGCTTCATTTGAATCAATCCTCTTGCTTTTTCCTCCCTCTGCACCAGTTTATATAATTTAAAAGCATAATCATTTCAAATTCAAAATATTTCATAAACATAAGTGAATAAATGACTCATTTCTTTATTTTTTGGATTACAAAGACTCACTCTCAACAGTGCAGAATGGATATAAACCAGCACTGCTTTGCTCAGAAGACAAGAAAAAAAGTAAATAATCTATACCAAAGATCAGAAAGACAAATAGGGGCTGCTTTCTCCACAGGAAAACATACATTTTTGACTGATCAGAGTCAACCTCCTCCTCTACCCCTTTTGTTGTAAAAATTGGTTAGTACTATTTTATAAAACTACAAAGTCACATATTATTCTTTTGCTGTATTATAAAACTACAAAGTCACATATTATTCTTTTGCTGTACCACCATTTTCTGACTCATTACTTGGTTTTTATTTATTAGATTGCTAATACAAACTACCTGTATAAAGACAGTTTCACTATTTTTAGTTTAATTGAACTTGGGGTTGTTCAAAAATATTCAGATATGGATAAAACTTACACAGATAAAACCTTGAAGTTTTAGGAGAGCACAAGTGTCTCCTTGCCTCAATTTCTTTAAGCGCTGGTCAGTATTTATGAGTTCTGACTTTAACTCCCCATTCAGTTCTTTATCATAGGTTTCAAAAAATAAGAAAATCAATTAAAATTAAGATACTTGCACATTATTTCAAAATCAAGTTGTTACAAAATTCAGATGGGTTTGAATTGAAGCATCACTTTTGCGTTTGATCTAACAGAAATTTTGAACTCTTTTCAATGCTGGGAAGCCTCAGTGGAAACTATTGAGATGTTTATCACAGAACACCTACATTTCAGACAGTCGTGATATTCAGACATCTGATATTTTAAAAAATCCAGTGTCCTTCCAATATATGGGTTGAGACCTGAGCTAACCTCAGAGTACTCTTAGAAAAGTCTAGTCTGAATTAAAACAAATTTAAAGGCATTTCCTTTCTGAGACAAGCAGAATTATATTCAAGCCTGAGAGAATCCTGATTAAAAGCAATGATTTTGTCACAAGAAGTTTTCATTATAATGAGATTTGCCTACAACTAAGTGCACTAGTTTTCATAATATTTTTCCTATTTTTACCCTAGGAATAGCTCCTTAGGGTATCATTCCAAAAAGAAAATATGACAGGATACTCCAAAATATGAAAGATAAGTAAATAGAGCATAGATATGAATATTTTTATTTATAATCATGTCATTCTCCACAATTTATGCCATATATTTCAGAAATGAAATCTGAAGTCATTTGAAGTTCAATAAAGTAGATGGGTCTACATACCATTAATTACTGTGCACAATGGCAAAACAGCTTTCTTAGAGTTGGCAATCATCCTTGAATACCAACCATGTGCTTTAGCATATCATGAAGAGCAAAGTCACACCAGTGATTGACTACAGCTCTACACAACAAGAATTCCATCAGCAGAACTCAAAGATGAGTATCTAAAAGATGAAAATTTTTCTTTAATTACTATCTTTTATTTACCAGTTGCTGATGTCACAGCACTATTTAAATAGTAAATGCTTCACATGCACTCATTATATCAAGGACTACAAAAAAAGGAAACTTTTTATTCTGGATCTGCAGCCAATTGTAGCTCTTCTTTTTATTGAAATCTCACACACAGAGAAGTAATGTCGATTTTGTGAACTTTAGCTTCAGTGAGGAGGAAAAAAACAGGAATTTTTTTCTTTTTAATTGAATTAAGAATCTACAAATTTTCTGAAGATGTGTTTTTTACTCTGCCTCTATGTGGTGAATGGTGAGTAACAGTAAGATCATGCAGAACACTCCACTGGATTTTTATTTAACTAAGAAAATATATACTTACATTATATAGACTTACAATAAGGGACTACATAGTATGACACACCACTATGGTGATGCTATAGTATTGAATAAGCAATATGTCTACAGATATTTGGGATATGAATTATAGCAATACTTTCATCAAAAAATAAGTAAAACATCAGGCCTTCTGTATCTGTTTTATAAAAATCTATTAAAATATTTAGAGTGTTTTGAAAATGGGTTTACCATTTTTAATTTTTCTTCAGCTATTAAGATACAGTACTAATATTGCTTGAAGAATATTTATGAAATAAAATAAAAAGGACAGAAAAATGAGAAGAAAAATATTTTAGAAACTTTAGAACTGATTTGCAGTATTTTAATGTTCTTCTTTTATGTAAAGTTCTTCTAGTATCAAAAAAGTAATCATTCTGTTTCTAAGAAAAATATTTCACTGTCAGAACTTACAATTAGAAATTTGCTCTGCTATGAAAGTAAGGTTTGCAGGGGAGAAAAATAGTTTGTTTGTTAGGTACAAATACAGAAAAAAACCCTAAGAAACCACATTTTCTACGTAATAAGAACAGCTTTTATCGTATTAAAAAACTCTTTCAACTGATGAGATCTCTTTCTGATAAGAGAATAATATGACCCATGAAACATTCCAATTAAATAATGCTTGAAAATACAAGCTCTTTTTTGGATAAAATAAATCATTGACAAGTGAAAAAGTGTCTGAATGTTGATTTCAACTCAATTCAGCAAGTATTCTGAATAGGACTTCAGGTCTTAATAAAAAACAAAAAACAAAACTTGCCAAAACCCAGAAGTGTATGCTTTGAAGAAAATTTTATTATTTTAATCCCATAAGGTCAAGGGATAGGTTGAGTTTTCTGTTTCTTTTTTTTTCATCTCCCTCCCCAGTTGTTGTGAACAGTGAACTCCTCCAGCTCATATTTTCAACCAGACAATCCCTTTGTGTTCTCGGTTAATGTACGAAATGATGAATTATGATACTAATATTGGAATTTCTAGCTCTGATTAAAGATGGCATTTGAGAACTAAGCTGATAATTGGTAAGTATACAATTAAGCAAGCAGTCCCTAAACAAATAGCTTTGAATCTGAAGAAGCAAAAAGAATCCATAATATGTGTTTAGATATTATGATGGTACTTCCTCAGAATTACATAAAAAAAGGAATTACCAATGCAAATATAGTAGACATACACATGTACCTTTTAATGCTGCTTGATGTGTATCCACAAGCCTCTGAATCCACCTGTCATTTCTAAGAAAAGTGCACTACTATACCAGGAATGTGAATGTCACTGAACACAAATAATATCCTTATTACTCTTTTGATTCCTCTTGCAAATAAGCTCATGCCATGACTCATATGGATTGATATCCTCACAGAAGCTCTGTTGTAAGGACCTTCAAAATTGTCCCTTAGTTCTGCCAGAGAAATTGAAGTAGGATAGTGCCTAATCTTATGTGTTCACTCTAAAGGTTTCAATTCCATAGATATTGTGAGACTTTTTGCCAGGGATGTTTTGAAAAGAGCTTTTCTCTGCTGATATCAAAATTTTTGACATCTTCTACCACCAGCTTTCTGATAGTATTACCCATGATAATACTTTCTCAGTAGAGATGGAACCTTAGTCATGAAGAGATTGAAGAAATATTTTATTTATACACAAAATTAAAAGACACAATCTTAGACAAGGACATTATTTTCTTTTTACTTGTCAGTGAGTGAATTTTGGAAATGCTTCTGTACACAAAATGGTGTTGGGCTTTCATTTAAAGTTTATTGATTTTTGAAAGCTCGTATAAACTTGTACCTCGCAGAGGTGTGAAAAGTCTTTAACTGATGTAATGGCTATAGTTTGATGTTTTTTTCATATTTCTACTTGTAAAAGAAATAGTGCTGACTAAAGAAATGTTCTGAACAGATGTTTGTAACTCAAGCAACATTGGTATTAATGTAGTTTAAAATACAGTACATCTTTGAACCTCTTTAAGGCTGTATATTATTCAGAAGCCAGTATTTATAGGCAGTATTTATGTCCAACTTACAATAAGGATCTTTATAGTATTGTATGTTTCAGTATAGCTCAGTAAGTTCATAGTTCGGTAAGGCATGGATAAGCCTTCTGAACTGAATGAATCCTCTGTTTGCCTTCTAATAATTACACCCTGGTTAAATAAGCTGAACAAACTATATGCAAGTATAACATAAAAGATAAGACTTGGTCTTCAGAAAAGGAGCTGCTACCTCCTCTAAACCAAGGACAATTTTCAGAACCCATGTTCTGGATTTTGTTTTTGAAGGGGTTTTTTAGGTGCCTTGTTTTAGGTTTTCTTGGGGGGGAGGGCTTTTATTGTGAACACTTATACAAATCTACAAATAAGCCATTTAGTTCTTCAAGGCATCATCAGAAGTAAACTTTGCAGATTATTATAGCAGCTATTTCCCATTTCCACCATCTAAACAAGAAGTGCAGTCTAGATATCCCTGAGACACAGGTCCCTTACTTTGCTAAACACTTGTTGTGTAACAAGAGAAGAAATATGACACAATGGATATATAAGAGATGTTTTAAAACCATGCCCTTTTGCAACTACTTTTTCTGACATTGCAAGATGACTTCTCAGACTGAGGAAGAACTTAATGGGGACATTCTAAACTTTCAGCTTCCTCACTGTTTGAATTTACAGAGCTTATTTATGTATCTGCAATCAGTAGGTCATGTTTATATATTTTTCATAGAATCATAACATGATTTGGGTTGGAAGGAACCTTAAAGGTCATTCAGTTAGCTCAGTTGGTTAGAGCAGTTATTAGGGCTAATATTGCCAGGGTCATGAGTTCGATCCCTGTACAGACCATTCACTTAACATTTGGACTTGATGATCCTTGTAGGGGCTTCCAATTCAGGATATTCTGTGATTTTGTGATCCCTGTCATGGACTGCTAAAATATGCTGGATAGTGGCTTAGCTACTTCCTTTGCTAGTTCTCTCAGGACCCTCAGACACATCTTAACAGGTCTCAAGGACTCATGCACCTCCAGGTTCCTTGGATGGTCTCAGACCTGATCCTCTCCTACAATGGATGGTCCCCCATTGTCCTAGTCCTTGCCTTTGCTTTCTGCAACTTAGGCGGTGTGGTTGGAACACTTGCTGGTGAAGACTGAGGCAAAAAGCTTGTTGAATACCTCATCCTTCTCCCTATCCTGGATAATCAAGTCTCCCATTTTCTTCTGAAGAGGACCCATATTTTCCCCTAGTCTTCCTTATTTCCCCAATATTCCTATAGAAGCTTTTTCTGTTGCCCTTGAAGACCTAGGCCAGATTTAATTCTATCAGGGCTTTAGCTTTCCTAACTTGATGCCATGCTATTTGAATAATCTCTCTATTCCTATCGGTCTACCTATCCTTGCTTCCGCCTTCTGTAAGCTTCCAAATTTTGGAGCATTAAAGTGAAATTAACAATAGCCACCTTGTTGAGCAGGACAGGAAGCAGTAAGTAATGCTGAGAAGAGACGATTTCAGATCTGGTCTTTTCCCTTGCTTTGGGTTCCTAATGATAGACAACCTAATGATAGACAATTAAATACCTCTGGATTCACAGCCTGGATCTACGTGCTATGTTATGTGTCAAAAACAGCCAAACCTGTCAGGAAGTGCCTGTATAAGGATAAGCCAGAGATGTGCTCTGAGACAGCCTTACCACAGTGACATCCAGCTCTGACAGGATGACCACATTCTTCACTTGAAAATTAGTAGAACATGTAAATGAAAATTGTCCCTATACAACCTCAGGAGCTTAATCAGAAGCCTGGTCTCTCTAGGGTTACTCTATGAGGGTAGTCAGTAACTACCAAAAGGCCCTCAGCAAGGTGACTGACTCCTTGGGACAGCTCATGTCCACTTTTAAGTGATGTTAAGAAACTACAATCCACATTCGTTCTTTAATACCTACATAAGTCCTCCAGGTGACCAAAGACTTTCTCAGCAAATGCTTCTGTGCAGATCTCATCAGTTACTTCCTCAAACTTAGGCAGAGTTAAAGTATACAAAAGCTCTTCTTCTGCCATCTCCTAAACTGCCCCCCCCCCCCCCCAAATTTCTGTTCCCTAATCTGACAGGGTCTGGCAGAGCTAAGTGAAATCTGCATAGAAAAATAATGGATATTAAGTAAGTATCAAAACTGATCAATGGGAATCAAAACCTCTCCAAATACAACAAAATCAAAATGAAAGACAAACTTATCTATATTCCTTTATTATTCAGAAATGAGAGCAGGGGAAAAAATATTATGCTTTGTATGTCTTCAGTTTAGAGAGGTGTAGCTCTTGCTCCTAATTAACTCAGTTCCGTAAGAACTTTCTTCTCAGGGTTCTCAACATAATAGAGAACTCAGATTTAATAAAACATATATAGAACTCTGTTAAAATAAGTAGCACTGTTTGCTCAGAAATCTCAGGTACTTCTGGTAAAGTTATTAGAGAGGAATAGCCAGAAGACTATCACCTCATTCCAGGGATGTGGCGGGAGCAGAGCTCTTGATAGGGAGCTGGAGGCCTCCTAGGGCAGCCTACTGCCTTGGAGCCAGTGAAAGGGCCCTGGGAAGGTGTGAGATCATCCAGAGGACAGTGGCTGACATGGGTTCTGCATCAGGACCAAACACGGTTCAGGCTGGAGTTTGCCACAATCATTTCCCCTGGACTCTGCTGAAGTAGTACATACTGAAAAGGGAGCTGTCTCCCTTTCATCTTCAATATTCTAAAGAGCCTGCTTGCTCTTTTTTTTCCACATATATTTTACACAGATTCAGTGTAAGCAATGCATATACTACCATTCTTCACAAATAAGCATAGAAGAAGAGAAACAAACAACAGGTATGCTATTTCAAATACACATGATAGGACATACAAATAGTTTTGAATATGTGTCAAATTACTGACACATGAGTAATTTCTATTTTGATTGTAACAGCGTTAGGTTCCCATTTTAAGGTGGGTTAAGCCATATAAACAACTTGTCAAGAGTTGTGTTTATTATTTTTAAAATAAGGTGAATAAAGGGACAGATAAAGTAACTTCCTTAGTACATTTGAGGTTTGATGCCATTCGTAATGAACCATCCACTATAAAAAGCACCAGGAAACCCAAAATAGTAAAATTTGAGCTATCCCAAAACACTGTGATGGCAGCGTAGGGCAACCCCTTGTGTTCCCTTGTGTATATCTCTGCAACTATGAAAAGAGGGTGTACAGTTGAGAATATATCAGCACACATTTCTATGACAGAAGTAGAATTTGGAGGCAAGAAATGAATTCAGCTTCATGAAGACTTTTTTAAGAAACAGTTTATATGACATTTCTCAAACCTTCAGTACCTCGAAGTCTAATCCTAGGTCCACTGAATGTAGAAACTGAAATTTATTTTACAAGGCCTGGGATCAGAGTCCAGACTGCATCTATTCTTGAGTGTTCACTTTGATGAATACCTATCCATTGCTTCATAAAAAGTACCAACTGAACCTCATGTCCTAGCAGAAGCTAAAAAAATGGATGGGAAACGAAACCTTGTCATTCTTTCACGTATGTAATTAAGTATCTAAATAGACAGTGAAAAAAGTGAAATTAGCTGCAGCACATCAATCCTACAACTGCTTTTTCCACTTCCCCCTAGTCAATTTGCCATTCCCTAATAACTCAGTTCATGAAGCTTCAAAATGTACACCACAGAGAGGAAACTGGTTCCTCTAATAAATACTTCCTATAAGCCAATGGGATCAGCACATCTCAAATGAAACCAAATCCAAAAGCATTTCTGATCAGCTGTTTGAGATAAAGTGATTAGGAAAACATCTGATCTTTTCCAAACAGATCGTTTATCACTAACCTATAGAAAGCAGAATGTGCAACTATGTAAATATCTCTATAATCAGAGTAGGTACAAAAGAGGAGTCAAATGTTCGCATACAGCCTCTTCCTTCAATATACTGCAATATTATAAAGCTGATTATAAACTGACATCTAGTTATGTCCCACCGCTCCCATTTTTTTAAAGATTCACCCATAAACCTTGCTGTGCATAATTTGGGGTTACTGAGATGTTGTACTGTAGAGTATTTACTACTCTAGCTGAACTTTTTCTTCCCAGGCAGTAATATAAATAAAAACATTACTCTTTCCAGTAAGTAACATAATGCTCTTACATTTCTTCTATATATCTAGACCATATTAAGAACTTGAATAACATAAGAAGCAAGCGAGTTTACACCATAACAGTCTACAAAGGATCAAATCAGAAAAGAATCAACACAAACAAAATTATTGATGGTAGTGTTGAGATAGAAGGCTGAAGAACAGATTTGACCTAACAAATTAGTCCTTGGTCCAAGCTCAGATCTGATGTGTAAATAAGTTTAAATGAGAATAAAGTGATGTAAATTACATCTTCTCTCACTCTCTCAGCCCATAAATTATTCCAGCCTCCCCTCTCACAATCTAACAACTAGTATGGAAATACTAACTACATCCTCCCCTTTCGGTTCATTGCCTATCACATCTATTTCAAAACTCTGTTAATATAATGAGAAAAATTTATGTGGATGAAAAAGTACACATTATTCTGATCTAAACCTACCCTCAGCTTAACTATTTTCTTTCTTTAAAACTATTACGCAGTGTAAAACCTCAGGGTTAGGAACTGCAAAGCTTACATAATTCTCACAGTTCCCAGTCAGTTTGCAAAGAGAGGATACCTAGTAATTTCAGAGTCAGAGAGATATTTCCCTTTCCATGAAAAATATCATAAATATTCCAAAGAAAACAAATAATTTTGTAATACCATGAATTACCTCTATGTAAAAGCTAAGTCAATAATCTTTTCATCCCCTCCCCTTAAACTCTTTTACTTTATTACTCATCCAAAAAAATATAAATGTTAACTTGAAATGCAACACTCACAGCTCTACACCCCAACATGCACAGCTCTGTAGTGTGTGCACACAAACACTCCCTCTTATCATTTTCTTTCATGCGTGATTTATCAGGTCTCTATACTACAAGCCAGTATAGACAAGTAGAACTTTATCCCACACTAGCAAAAGCTTTTTTGAGAACTGCATGTTATGACCCACCCTAAGTTTTCCCTACTGCTCAGTGAAACTCCCTGTGTTGACAAAACAGATTTTTATCTGCATAGCTAAGTTAATTAGTGATTACGATTGTTCTTAACCCCCAGCAAAATATAATTTAAGTCTGTATTATAGGCAAGTTTCAGCTTTTATTAGCATAGCTGTAAGATTTGTTTTGTGTCCCTGTGGTTGTTCAGAACTGGAAAAAAATGGGAGCCTCCCACTTTCCTTTTTTTCCCTCTAAACAGCAAAATCTTGTCAGCTATCAATCCAGAGCCTGTGTAACTAGCAGCAGGTTAATAGGTGACTGGTCCTGAGCTGCTGCTCAAACAGTAATTTGTAGCACGTAGCAAAAGTCATACCGGTATCAGCCTACAAGACATCATTTACTCTTATCTTACAAAGCTCTAACTTTAGAGACCATTATCTTTCCCATGTAAACCTAGTGAAGGCAGGGAAGAATTAATAAACCTTCACCTCAGTGACTTATGCTGTGCTTTTCTGTTAGCAAAGGCACAGCTCCAGCTTAGAGCTCATAGGTACTCTGAGTTTAACAGCCTCTATAGCCTTGAGGCTTAAAAGACTACTCCTCTCATGGCTCGTATCCTGCAAGTCCATAAAATATGCACATTCAGACCAATCATTAGATAATAAAGGACTGCCCTCATAAATAAAACTGAAATAGCAGGTATTCACATCCAAGTGGCACAAAGTGGATTCTAGCCCCCTCCCATGACAACTGATTTGATCATGCTTTGATCTAAACCAAAGTACACAGAACCATTTTCAGCTCCTACAAGAACAGTTGCAATAGTTGCAATAACTGCTTTTGCTCTGTGGGCAGTTCTAGAAAAGTGGAAAAAGTGGTTTTTTTGGTGGCAAAACCAAAACATTACTTAAGCTTGGACTCCTTAGAATGGTCCAGATAACTGCCATGAGTTTACAAGATAGAACTACAGGGATTTTTTAATTTATTTTTCCTAAAGTCTAGAAAACAAAATATTTTCAATGGAAAGTGTTCAAAATAATTATTCTAAATTTTCCAATTTCCCCAAATACATAATGTGGTGAAGCTGACTTAAGGTCAGAAAATATTTCAGAGTCACTGTTTATATTTTTTACCAAGAAAAACCAACTAAACAAAAAAAAAAACCAAAAAAAAAAACCACAAAACCCCCCTAAAAAAACAAACAAGAAAAAAAAAAAAGCTGGGTTTTGTGCTCTAAGATATGAAGTAATTCAACTGACAATTTGTTGTCTCCTTATTGACCTGACATTTAGGGCCTTTGACAGTTAGGGCCTTTCTTGCCCATTTTAATTCTAGTTCACTGTCTTAGGTTTATTTGGCAGGGGTTTGGTAGCCAGGAGGCTGCAGGAGTGTCTTCTGTGAGAAGATCCCAGAAATCCGTTCCAGTCAGCTCCGAAAGGGACCCATCACTGGCCAAAGCTGAGCCCACCAGTGACGATTGTAGAGCCTTGTGACAACATGTTTAAGATGGGGTAAAAAAACACTGTGCAAAGCAGCATGGGGAAAGGAGTGAATGTGAGAGAGAAAAATAACTTTACAGACACCAAGGTACAGAAGGATGGGGAGAGGGTGCTCCAGATGCTGGAACAGAGGTTCCCCTGCATCCCATAGTGAAGACCATGGAGGACCCCACACTGGAGAAGGTGGCTATGCACTGAAGGAAGTTGTGATCCCGTGAGAGAAACTGTGCTGAAGCAGAATCATGGCAGGACCTTGAAGAGAAGTTGGGACTTGAGGTCAGGAAGAAAGGAGGTGATTTTAGATTTGTTCTTATTTCTCATTATCCTACTCTGAACTTGATTGGGGATAAATTAAATTAATTTCCTCAAGTCAAGTCTCTTTTGCCCCCAATGGTAATTGGTGAGTGATCACTCTCTGCTGTTGTCTTGATCTATGAGGTTTTCTTTATATGTTTCTCCTCCTATGTTGTTGATGGAGAGGGTAGTGATAGAGTGCTTTGGTGGGCCCCTGGCAACCAAAAAAGGTCAATCCACCACACTCACTCTCTACCATTCTAATCTATGAATTTGATATTTCTTCCTACATGGTCCTAGTGCATCAAGATTAAGAAAGAGTACAGGCTTCTTTGGTCAGCATAGGCTACTGGTTGAAGAATTATTTGATTCTAGTATAAATCCCAATACACTAAGGAAAATCAAAACTTAATTATTGAATTACTACCACTTCCTGTTAATAACTACCAGGTTGCAGAAAAATAATTATTGAAGGCAACAAAAAACTATGTTCATTTTTTACTTTATTTTCATTTGAGTGATTTTATTGTGCTCACTCATGTGGGTGCAAGAGCTAGCTTAAAATATATGTTTAAAAGATTTAGTCTCACTGGCACCACAGAGAATTTATGAGGTATGTTAGCATCTTGATCTCAATAGAGCTGAGGCAAACTCTTTGGCAAACAGCTTTGCTCAGAATTTAATTTTAATATGTAGACTATTTGCATTATCAGGATTGGATGTTTCTGTATCACAGCTATGAATAGAGTACATAAATTGAGTAATGTTCTCTTCAGGCATGTAATTCTTTCATCTACATTAGCTTTGAGGTGATTGAAAGCAACCTAAAGCTTTATGTGCTCACAAAGCGCAGGTCCACTTATCCACACCAACCAGTACCAACCACAGACACCCAGTGGTACCACTCACTGACAGTCACTTTTGTGGCTGCCATCAAAGCCTTCCTCAGAACAATCAAGATTGTCTCATTGTCCTGATAATGGCATATATGCAAAACTGCTACATTTCCAATAAAAAAAATAAAAATATTTTTCTTTGGCATGCTCACTACTTCAGCCTGAACCCATGTCACAGAACCTTCAGACCAGTGGATTTTACACTGAGATATTTGTCAAAATATTGTTTAAGGTTAGCATAAGTCATTTCTTTAGCTCTCTCACCATCAGTTCAACTCTAGGGTTTACAAGTCTAGAACATAACCTAAAGCACAGAAAACCTTAACTCAAGTACAGCTGAGCTTTTCCTCTGAAGATTGAGTAAAAGAGTTATTACTTCAATACAGGAAGTAAGACTTGCCATATTAAATGAGATCATCCATCTTTCTGCTCTTTTATCTAGTGTTCTGACTCTAAAATTGTTCAGATGCATTAGAAATTTGAAGGGAAAAAACTTCTAAACCTACTGTGCGTGAATGAAATTTACCTATACTTCCTTATCTCTGTGGGCAGTTTTCTTAAATTGTAAAACATGAGCACAATTAACTTTTGACCTTTTTTAATTTAGAATTGTCCATTTTAGTGATGCTCCAAAAGTATTGGAAAACTGGCAGAAAAATACATAAGCAGATACAAGAAGAGAAAGTAATTTTGATTGTGCGAAATGTTTAATTTCCTTATTCTATAAATCCTTTCCTGAGATGAAAAGATGATCCTGCTTGGTTAACCATGTCTGAAGTAGATTAGTTATTTGGCTATACCAAAGCCTTATGGGATTAGAATTAGGATTAGCATATAATTGTTCAAAAAGCATGAAATCCTTTCCATAGCTGTGGTTTAGAAAACCCTTGTATGCCCTGTTATTGCCTGTGCTCTTCTGTAAAGTGGAATTTGGAATTCAGGAAGCAATGGCATTAGAAAGTTTTTTCATTGTTTTTCCCCAAAAAGAATGCCATTTTTGAGCAACAAATGACAAAGTACTTCAGAAGGGATTAATAAGTGATTTTTTAGAGGATGAACAAACAATTCAAAGTAAAGAAACTTCTGGGTAGAGAGGAAACAGACAATGTTGGTTCCTTAAAAAATTTTGTCATTGTCTACACTGAATGTGGTCCAATCTGAAATCAAAGGATTCTATTGCATTTCTTCTATTTGATTCTATTGCATAGGTTGTCCAAAGGAATTGGGAAAACAGCTTATAAAATCTATAACAACTGTAAATCTCAAATGATTTATTCTTAATCCTGTTGCCCTAAATCCAAACATTAACTCAAGGACATAATGTAATGGTGATGGGTTTTCCTCCTAGAAAACAAAAAAAATAGCCTAGATGGGGGTAGTCTAATTAGGCATAGGGAGAAATACTAACACGAGGAGGTGAAGTTGGTTTTGTGAGCTTTAATGGCAAAGGAGGTTGTAATCTGCATTAATTCAAGTGATATTCTAACTTTGTAGAATTTGTTTAGACCATTATCTGACACCCCAAAAGTAAGGGTTTTAAGAGTTTTGTGGGTTGTTGACATTGGAATTGTTAGGAAAGTTAATGTAAGCCAACTAAAGCCTAAATCAAGGCATGTGCATAAGTTAAAATATGTAGTAGTCCTTGCATTTGCTAACATTCAGGACCAAAGTGTTATTTGGTCCCACAGGAATCTTCAACATCTTCATAAATAACTTGGATGCAGGACTGGAAGGGATGTTAAGCAAGTTTGCAGATGACACAAAACTGAGAGGAGATGTTGACTCCCTCAAAGGAAGGGAGGCCCTACAGAGAGACCTCGACAAATTAGAGGACTGGACAATCCCCAACCATGTGGAGTACAACAGGGAAAAGTGGTGGATTCTGCATCTGCAACAGAGTGACCCTGGATGTATGTACACACTGGGGAATGAGATTCTGGAAAGCAGTGCCACAGAAAGGGACCAGGGGATCCTGGTCTATGGTAAATTGAAGATGGGTCAGTAGTGCTCTGGCAGCCAAGAGGGCCAACTGTGTCCTGGGTTACATCACACATCTTCTCTTTAGAATTTGTAATTCATTTTTTCTTTGCCTTGACCAGAGTGTAATTGAGGTACATGAAGAGAAAGTACAATCCAGGACCAGATTTAGTTGTGGTGATTACCAGTGCAGTAGACTCCTTTTTCTTCCTTCAGTTTCCCCACTCCCACACACACTTTCACTGTAAGCAGTGTTATGCAAAGACTCTGACAGCAAAGACTGTCAGCTTTGATTCAACTGATAACACTGAGAGAAGGATGCTGAGACTTCTTCATTCTTCTGATAAATTATTATAGCTAAGACAGTTCCTTACAATATTGTTATCTGCAGCTTACTCCCTGCTCTTCTTTCAAGTCTAGGTTTTCTTATTCTTTTGCTATTCTGTGGCCGGTAAAGATTTGAACCATAGAAGTAAGATGCAAGTGGCTCAGGTGTTACCCCTGTGGGCAAAGTATCAGGTTTCTACAAAGGGCTGTGTCCCAGTCTCTGATACATAAGATATTCCAAGCCTTTAATCTGAAACAAGAGCACTTGGTCCTTGGATATTGTTTTGTTGTTTACATTAATATTGAAACCTGATTTATTATGCTTAGTTTGTTGATTGTCGTAGTTGAGCGTCTACCTCTGGGTATAGTTTTCAGTATATGAAAAAGGAATCATTGGGTTCACTTAGAAAACAAAAGTCAAGTACACTGACAACCCTGTACATCCATGGTGACAGATGTAGGTAAGGAATGTAAATTAAAGAAATACATATATATATATATATAAATCAATATTCTAGGTTAAGTTTCTAGCAGTTTGACCAAAAAAAATTCTAGATATCATCCTTTTCCTCTGCCATTATGATTGACCTTCATGTGAAAATAAGCAGATAATAAGTATTAATTCCTTCTTTTAACTGAGGGAAAAAGACCTTGATCACATCATTGACGGCATCTTCCATAGTTTCTATTGAAGTGTAGAAGTATTTCTCTTCAGATAATCTAAAGAAGTCTATCTAAGCATAAGCACACCGTGCTTACACAGATGCAAAGGATGCAGAGGATCACTTGCATGCTATATGAGAAAACCAATTTATTTCCCTGTATTCCTTTCAAGTATACAGATGCATAGAGTATGGCACAGGCATCCTGAAACTTTCTGAAGTCCTTCTTTTGTGGAGAAGACAAACACGCAAAGCACTGCAGCCAGTTCCCCCTGTCCAACCACATTCTCCTGAGTGAGCGCTGCCATCTCATTTCTCCTTACTCCTACCCTGACTACCGCCTCTGTCATTCCAGAGATCCAGCATCTCTGGTTGAGGTAGTTCTATACTCAACCTGACCTCTTTGTCCTCCCCTTTGGTCCTTGCTTAGGCCATGCAATGATCAACAGTGTCTTACCAAGGCATGCATTTCCCATTGAGAACCATTGCTGTTCTGTGTTGCTTTATAGCAGTAGAATGTCAATGACACAAGAGCTGGAACAGCTTCTCGTATATAGGTTCACTCAGCCTTGTGTATTAATTTAGGGCTTTATGAGTACCTTTTAACTCTGGAGTTAAATAAGTCATTCCATGATATGCAGCTGGTAGGTGGAGGAGCCATAATTAAAAAGTAGGTAGCATAATTTCTAACTATTGCATGCTTTTACCATGCAATCTGGAACTCCTCTTTCCATCAGATAAAATGTCTCTTCATAGCTCTAGTATGCAAGCTGTGGTGTCTCATGTCCCCTAGACATACGGCAGAGACAACCTGTTGTTATTAACCAGTATATATAGCACAGATAAAAGAGACTTAAAAGTGGAAAAAAATAACCTGTCATGTTTGTATGGATCTGAAAAAAAAACCCAGAGTATTAATTTTTTGAAAGATTAATCCTACCTGGGCACTTCCTAATTTTCTAGAAACCTGGATTCCATAAAATATGAATGATTCAAATAACATTAACATTCAAAAATCTGATCTGAAATCCATATATAAAAACATTCCTAGAGATTACTAAAGCAATGCTTTGATTGAAAGCTGAGATTAACTAAAATTCTAGAGAAGTAAAAATTTTCTGACAAAGGTATTTTTTCTTCCTAGTTCTGGGTTCGGTGGATTTTTTGGGTTTGGTTTTTTTTTCTCTACAGTTTAATGCATCATTATTATTCTATCATCTTATCAAACTAAAGCTCAAACCCACATGATTATTTAGATGCATATTACTTATCCATGTTAGTACAATATTTTGTTTGCCTTTTTTTATTAAATGGGACTTCTGACTAATATATGAGCACAACTAGTTTGTTACTTTCCCAAGTGTCTGGAAGTTTAGATTCAATCTGGTCTTCAGATCTGAATTGATTTTCAGTATCATGAGGTTAACTAAATGCACTAGTTATCTCCCGCAGAAATTCAGAAACATCCAGTAGAACCCTTTTTTTTCTGATAATTAGTCACCTACTTTTTGTATGTGGCTCTCAGAAAGCAAATAGAGCTTCTGCTAAATGTACTAACTTTGTGATTTTGATTATTTTTCATAAGTTAAGATGAAAGAACTAGTTATACCAAATGCAAATGTCTGCAACATTTCCAAGGCTTAGCATAGCTAGAGAGGCTTTGCATAGAACAAGCTGCTTAAATTCTCAAAGGCGATTGGTACCTCTAAGATGACATAATCTACCTGATGAACATATAATTTAATAATGTTGCTGATATTGAGTTTTGTGAGACGTATTATGCAATTTAAGTGAGTAATAAATATAATATAAATAAAAATATAAATATAAATAAATATGCAATATAAATAAATATAAATAAACATATCATTATTGATGATGGGTATGTAGATATTCTATCCTAGACATGTTTGGTAGTTCCTCTTCTGACTGCCAATATTTAACTATTTACTATATTTTTCCACCAAATTTCTGCATTTTCTCTTCAAGTTCCAGGTGGATATAGAAGAAAGCAAGGTACATAAGGAGCTTGTAAGAAATGATACAGCAGAACACGCTGGAACTAAAAATGGATATATTCAGGTACCAATATCTTCTCACAGCGCTTGATTTTGGCCAAACACCTCTAACTGGCAGCAATAAAACTACAAACTCTAGCTCTTGTCAAATGTGTATAATATTCCTACTTCTTAATGTCTTCACTTGGATTACTTATTCTATACAAAAAATAAGATATGGAACATAAATTGATAAGAGAGAAAGATGCCAGGCAACCCTGAGATTTTTGTAGAAAAGGAAATTTCTTTCATAGTAAAAGGGTTTGTTCATCCTGTTAGCTGGACAGTTTGTACAGATTTTCAAGATACAAATGTTAAATATAACTAGGTTACTTCTTAAGTTACAAGTTTAATGCTAGTGACTTCTGCAGAAATTTTGTTCAATCAAAAACTGCAAGCCTGAATCCTAGATACCAAAGGATTATTAAGCACTGACCTGGATCTCTCGCAGGAGGCAACTGCACTCAGAAAAAATAACATTCTTCCCAAGTTACTTTTTAGAGTTGTACTTAGATACCAGCTGAGATTGGTGTATCTCATTTAATAAGGACTATTCAATATGACTAGAGAACACTGGCAATCTCATAGGCTTGGTGTTTGACCCTGAAGATTTTAATCTCTCAGAGTTTTCTCAGAAAGAATTGGTGTCCATCCTGTGGTAGGTCCGAGAACTCTGCTTTTTAAAATTAGATTAGAAACGACACCCAAATGAGATTTACATATCACTTTACTTTTTAATAACTTGCTCCTTAAAGTAGTGCTAAAGGTTTGTTAATGTTGAAGAACAAAGTTCCTGTTAAAATAATCTATTTTACCTTAAGATTGCAGCATTAAACTGCTTCCCGGAGAGCCTCTTTGAGCACAGGCCCTTTAAAACAAATCGGACACTCTCAGTAAAAGACATATTTGCATTCCATATCGCAGGGTTGGTATCATACCATAATAGTCATCCTCATGATGAGACTTGATGGCTAACCTGCCAAAAAATGGTTGATTTTTTTTGGCTTTCTTCCTCCATTTTTCACCCGCCCCCCTCTGCTCTTTATAATATATTTAAATAGAGAAAAAATCACACATTTTTGACAAGTAGGAACTGGGGTCAGAATCAACCCCCATCTCTTTCCCAGCTTTCATCTGCCTCAAGCAACATGGCTTGTTTCATCTCATACCTAGGAAACAAGCCAAATGGAACATGCCCTTAGTAAGAACTGCCTCTCATATGAAGAGCCTGTCTTTTCTGGACAGGCTTCTGCTTCCCTTCTCTTTAATTCAAAATTACTTTCTATAAAGTTCTCAAAGAAAATAGAAAAATTATAAAACTCCACTAAATATCAAAATTTTCAGTAAAAGGACATAAAATTATGGGCCCTTGAAGACAAAAACTGGGGAAACAATAGCATTTCTTTCCTCTGGAACAGGAAGAGGCCGTAACTGCAGTGTTAATATGAAATGGGCAACTTCATAAGAAGTTTACCAGTGCTATGAACACAAGTACACTAAGCCTCAAAAAGGCTAAGTGATTCATAAAGAAGTCAAAATGGGAAGTGTGATTCAGCTTTACAAGTCAAAGAGGTGTGGGTGGGGTTTGTTTTAGGTTTGGGGGGTTTTTTTGGGTTGAAACTGTTTTGCTGTCTTCATAAACATGCAAAAGAAACATAATTTGTACCTTGTGCAGACATTTCAGCAGTGTATAGATAACAGTTGTCAGTCACCCATTGCACTAACTGCATTTCAGATGTGCAGTAAATGTAAAGATCTCACTACTCTATGAAGAATCTCAGCAGTGTTCACAGAAAGTAAATGATAGGTAGAAAAGGGTGAAATGAACTAATAACAGTGTCAAAACTCCTTTGTTGCCTCTAGGCAAAAATGAAAGCTGTCTGATTGAAGATATGTAAGCAATACATTCTTGTGACAGCAGGGTAGAGCTTCCTCTATGATCATTTATTAGTTGTTTAAATTAGTTCTTAGCAATTCGACTGGTGTAAACACACCTTGGTGTGTGTGTGCAAAATAGTAAGGGAAAAGAAATGTATTTTACAAATATTCCAAATATTCCCATGGGAGGGGGGTTGGTTTTTGGTGGGTTTTTTTGGTGTGTGTGTTTCTGCTTTGTTTGTGGGGGTTTTTTGTTTTGTTTTGGTTTGGTTTTTTTGGAGAGGTGCTTCTATTGCATTCTGTATGCTATTTTTTATGTCAGAGGATAATAGATATGCTTCTAGGTATATGGGGTTCACAGCAGCCACAAAGAGTGACACAGGGAATTCTCATGTACAGTGTGACTCTGGAGTTTTAGTAAGGAGAAAAACTGTTGTTGAGTTGAGAGTCTAACACTGGAGTCAAAAAGGTTTATACAGGCCCGAAGTTGTGAGATGCTTCCAATTCTAACAGTTGGTCTAACAAAAGACACCAGATGAAGTAGAGTCACAAGAAAGAAATTAATGTCACAACATAATTTAAAATATGTGACAACAGCAGTTAATAAACACTTCTTAAAGTATGATCTACCAAACATTGTATCGACAAGACTCTTTCACAAGGAACTTCCACATGTACAGGTTGGTAAGGGATTACATTAAGAAAATTGAAATATGACATTCTACATGACTTCCATACTCCTGTACACTATTAGGCTATAGGTCTAGGTGATACAAGAAGTCTTACAGCTGTTAAGCCTATTTGTAAGAATTTGCAGTCCACCCTACTTTCCACTTTAAAGTCTGGAAAGCAAATTTTAATGGGACAAAACTGAGAAGAAAAAAAAACATGTCAATGTTGCTTCTACTAGAATATAATTCATGAAGAAAAGTTGCCAAATTTCTATCCACTAAGACTTTAACAAGAAGATTGGTAAAAAAAAAAAACAAAAACAAAGACTCAAAAAAATTTCAAATATTCAGCATGTAAAAAATCCTATTCAAGCAGGAAGATATTTCAATTGTCTTTATTTCTGGTACGGCTTTGTGAACAATTAAAATAAATGTTTTGAATAATACATTTGGAGGGAGGAAAATCATACCATTCATTAAAATTTGTCATCTTCATTACAACTCAAATTAACAAAGACATCATTATTTAGGAAAGCATTTAAATTTGTATTTAGATTTACACATGTGCTGAGACAGAGGAATTACCAACTCTGTGGTTTTGCTTTGTTTCCTGCATTCAGATGCAAATTCTAACATATTAGTGCCCAAAGGCCATGGTGTATTGTGTTTCAAAAATGGGCAAAATTCTGTCCTCCTAATCCGTGTTACTAGCACCAAAAGGTAACTAGAGCATCAACCTTGATGGAGTGATTAATCAAATTCCTTCCTGTATCAGGTGCTCATGAACTGGTTACTCAAATCACTGTAAGGTATGAAGAGAGACTCAGGTGATGCACTGTTTTTGAGCTGGTGCTTTCTAGTGCAGTCAGAATTTAGATCTAGACCACTTTAGATTGCTTGAGGGTTTTAGCCAAGCTAAATGGTGGTCCTATCTGCATCAGAAAAGCCAGTACCAGAAACACTCCAAAGAGTGAAAATCAGACTCTCCCATTACTTCTAACACTATTGATTCAGGTAAATATTATTATCTATGTTATCTATTCCTTCAAGAAAATTATTTCAATTTCCAAGATTCAAAAAGCACTGAAGTTTTTAATCAGTATTATTAATCAGTATCACACATATTTAGAACACACATGTCCCCAAACGTGCGCAAAACCCAGCTTTTGCTACTAAGGTGATCCAAACACCTGTTATCACAGAAATGCGGTAAATAAAGTGTGGAGATACTTCAAAAGTATAATTTATTTAAGACTAATATTAAAAAAAGTCCCTCTTCAAAAATGTCTTCACACTGTTCTGTATGATTTCATGTAATTGAAGTACCTAACACCTGAAAAGCATTATTTAAAATTGTCCCCAATGTACAGCAATTATTCATGATGGAATCAAGGAAATTAATGTAGCTTTTCCACAGGTGTGAGAATATGGAAAGAGGTTTACACTACGTCTTTATTTTCCACTACTCTCTCCATTTTTTTCTATTAAAAACTGAACTGTGACCTATTTTTGAGTTTTCATACTTTCCCAAATGTTTTTTTTGTTCTTTTGCACCTCTATCTGCTCAAATTTATCAGTCACAATGGTGCTTTGTAATGAACTCTTCTTGATAAGCAAGACAGTTACTTCATTTTCAAAGAATGTGGGGGCTCAACACTAACCTCCACAAGGAAGAAATCAGCAGGAATTCTGTTGTCAGAGAAAAAGAGGATGAAGGAGAAGAACATTGAGGATGAAGATATTTATCCTTTTCTATTTTGATATCTGTCTTGATTTTTTATATTTGTCCTTTGTAGTTGTACAGAATCACTCTCTGAAGTTCTGTCTAACAGCAATTTTTGAAGAAAATGCTGTCACCTTGTCACCTATGGAAATGTGTTTTGGAAAACTTATTGCTGATTTTGACATGTTTGGTATTAATTATTTGGGAAATAGTGTGTTCATGAGATCGCAAAGATACTTTTTAAGACTCACTGAAATGACAAGAACTCACTGAAATGAAAAATACATGGAAACTACTGTAAAGAGTAGAAAACATGAACATGAAAACAGATTTAACATATGTATAATTAATATGTTATGAAAAAAACAACTTAGTCTTCAGAAAACATTGGGCTGAGTCTGTTTTGTGGGTAGAAGATGCATCTAGAGGTAATCTAAATGTAAGAGAAATGTCTTATATGATCCTTTCAATTTAAGCCTTTTCATGGAAATTCTAAGTGTAAATAAAGAAGCAGAAAATTTCTAAATGTCAAGTTCATACACAATGTGTCAGTAGGAGTGAGTGGTCCTCAGGAGGTCCAAATATTTGAAGTACACAGATGTCCAAAGCTATCAGTAACCCCCCCCCCCAAACCAATAAAGAATATTGAATCTGAAAATTTGAATTCTGAATCTCAGAAAAAGCTCTCCTTCAGAAATTCTGACTCTATTAAAATGCCTATCTTGCCCTTCTTGCTTTCTTCTTAAGAAACACAGAGGATATAAAAATGAAAATACTGCTTTTTAAATAACAATTGATATAATGTTTTGCAAAAGATATTTTATTGGGATTCTCGAAAGAGGCCTGGTTGTATCATTAGTTTGAACTGTTTCTCTTTATTTCAATTCCATGACTTTAAGTTTTCGAATAATGAACAAGACTCCATATGCAAAAGAGACTGTAAAATGAAGGTGGTTTTCTATTTTTTCAGTGCCTAATGAAGCATATTAGAGTTATCTCAAACACCTAATTCTTGCACAATAACACTAATATGTAATCTATTATTTTCAGATGCAGCAACATAAATAGGAACTGCATTATAAAGTGTTAAGTATCAGTGACCTGCTATTATTTACTTATCCATACATAACCCAATTTTCTTAGACACCTCCTAAACATACTAGACAATTTCAAAGCACTAGGGAAATGGTCAGCCTTTAAAAGTCAGTGTAATTGTTTAGGTCTAATTCAAGAACAGAATGTTCTTCACTGATGGACTGCTAACATTTACAGTTGTTCAATTAACCTACCTATAAGACATAGTAACTTTCACAGGCAGGCAATACTTGACAATAAAGACCTATCCAAACTCTTAATAAAAGACAATCTTAGCTAAAGATTGCAAGCTGACAATGAGCAAACTCCAATTACAAAACAACACAATTCTTAGAGAGAAAGCGAAAAAACACTGGAAGAAACTTGGAGATAAGCAGCTAAAGGAAGCAATGTGATTCTTCATATTCAGAGCTGGTTTTTTCTCATTCAGATTCAAGCATTTTAATAATACACTCACTGCAAAAAACCTTTGCTCTTCCAGTAGGCAACTGAGAGGAGAAAGTACCTTACAAGAAGGATTCTGGCACTGAATGTCTTTAGGGTTGTCACTTACACAGGATACCAAGGTTAGTTCAGGGAAAATTTGGTGAATTTAAGTTTTTTATGGGGAGTGTCAGAATGATAGTTTAGTTGCCTCAGCTGGTTTTAAATTTCTTTGTTCTACTTTTTCCATATTACACTGCACACATCTAATTTCTGCTTTGAAAGAGCTACTTCTAGGACTGATAGAGCAGTTACATCCTCCTTTTCAGTCAGGTCTCAGTTTCTACTGCAGTAATAACCAACTATGCCAAAGAACGCCTGCCATGGCAGTTATTTTAAGAGGTCCATTCACTAAAACAAATATAGACAACAATAAAGTTCAGTATATACAAACTGTTGACCTAGAAATGATTGTATAAGCTATTACTAATTTTCTGAGTCACCTAGTCAGCTCTCCATTGGATCTTAGATAATATCTTGTAGCTGAACTCAGAACTGCTAACACAAAGCTATAGCAACTTCTCACCTAGCAATTACTCATCCTCACTCTGTTGGGTGTAAATTTGATACGAAACATTCCTTGGTAGTTTCTGCCCCCACGCAGCCTACAGAACTTCTGTTCTGAGTGAACACTTAAATTCTTCAACATTTCTGTAGCCTTCAGGGAATAAATTTATTCAGATGAGCAGGACAAAAAGGCTGGTTCGTGCCCCAGTTCTTACTTCCCTTGAATTCTAAGCAGTCATCCATACAAATGTTGATTGTGATATGGATGTAAAGTGAACCAACGTTTTAGTGTACTGCTTCTCACAAGTGTAAATGACTACATAATTGAGTACTGAAAGAGGTCCAGTCAGCACACTCTTTCTACAAAGAGCAATCTGATATTAAGGTACAAAGTTCATATTATACTTCAGATAAGTGAATTGTTTTCAGATATATCAAGCACTTGACTAGTCAGTTAGAGGTTATATATGAAATTAAATTTAATTTTTGTCTTAAATAGGGTAGCCATAGAGATCTAAAGAAAAAGGAAAAATCTGAGCCTTAACTCCCTGTTTACTATGGTGATGAGCAAGCTGCATGTTTTCTTTCCCTATCAAAAATTTATCTTTTTTTTTTCACTGTAAGACTTTAAGCATTAGATTTGCTTTGCCTTTCTGGCCTTAAGCACATGTTCAGCTGATTGGTTACAAGAATTTCTTTTATAGTCTCTGGCTAGGTGCCACCTTCCAGCTTGCTTTTCCACGTTCCTGAAATGATCAGTCTATTCCCCATGTTTGGGGGGATAAGACCTTATGGTTCAATCACCTTTTATCTGAGTTTGCAGGAGCACTTCCAGAGAGTTTCCTTTTACCTGCCAAGATACTTTTCCATATACACATAGCTTTTCCATATACACATAGCTAATATCTTTCTTAAATATATTTTGTTATTTTTGTTCCTTAACTAAAAAGCAGTGCTATTTTGGGATCACAATTTCTTTTGTTTCTGCTACACAAGTATATATAAAGATATATATCTCCCATATATATATATTCAATACTCAAATATGTATATATATATATATATGTATGTGTGTATATATATATATAGGTCCTATAATATTTTTTCTTCATGTATTAATATTAGTTAAAAATTAAATAGGTTTGACTGAGTTTTGTTATTTTCTGCATTCTTAAGGGGCAAGTAATAACAAGCTCAGTGTAGATCCTGTCTCATTCTGTGCCAGGATGCAGGAGTCTGAAATTTCAATTTTGATCTTCTAGTTGGATCTTAACAGATCACTGATTTCTGATCTATTCCATTAACTTTGGCAAAAAGGTCTCTGTAAGGAAGAATAAGAATAAGAATTCTCTGTAAGGAGAATAAGTATCTCCTCATATTCATTATCCAGACCATCTTTGAGAAGATGAAGCTTCAAGGTCACTGTTTTGCCATTCTTGTTTTTCTAATAACGTCTTTTGATTTATCGCCAGTCACTCAGAGAAGATATCACACAGATGCCCTGTAAGCTATGGAAAATTATACTGCACTGTAAATATTTTCCATTCTGCATGGACTTGAACCTTGTTGTTTCCCATAAAGGATCCTGCCATTCTGAAAATATAATGTGATTCTTTTATTCCTGTAAGACGAATCCTATATTTGGCAATTGTAACATTTTCCTGTATCCAAGTCACCTGCTGATCAAGGCTGACTGACCTAAGCCCTTTATAATAATATCCATTACATGATTTCTCACTACATATGTTTTGGCATTCTCTTTAGTAAATAGGATTAAAATTTGTTTTCTAATTCAGTAATAAAAACTTTAAACAGGTTAGGATAAAATACTCTCAATCATGTTCAGGAAGATAAATCATCATAGTCATTAACATAGCATTATTATCCCTATGTATGCTTGCATCTAAAATCCATTACTAACTGTTTTATTATGTGGCAAAGTTGTCTTTATGTTCTTCTACTTCATCAGTCAAAATGTACTGTGAAAACCAGTCAAATAACTTACAACACTATTTTTAAAAATGTGCTTAGATTGAAGTGCACAGCTACATGCAAAGTGTATTACCCAAGATGTAATCTAAAACCATAAAATGACAAGAGGGAGCTTATAACTGAGAACGCAAGAAGTGAAAGACAACTGTATATACAATTTAAATGCGCATATAAATTCGCTTACATATAAGTTACACATAAGCTTCACTATATATAATGTTGCCTGAACTCATTTTACATAAATACATTGGTTGTGATGTTGAAATAGCCTTATGGATGAGTTTATAATGAAGCCACCCACAGGATTACATGATTGAAAGGATCAACAATCACCAGCCTAGGTTATTAAAAAACTCTCTGTCATAAAAGTTGTCACTTATGCATATAATTCCAATATTCAGTAGTAGGTAAATATTTTTGCTAAATAAGGATCAGAATAACATACAAAACGTCTGGATGACCCGAGGAATTGCAGTAAAACTTAATTTGAGGCGTTTAAACAGAATTAAATGCAAAGTCATGCAGTAAATTTTACTTCAACATTGAATCAAGACTGTGTACACTAAAAGTTAGAATTGAAATCACAACAGATAATAAATTGTAGAGCAACATTGAATTAGAGACTGACTGCATTCATTTTTTAAGCTGTGCTTAAAAATAATAATTTTAGTATCAAGAAATATTTTCAATAAAGAAATATAAAGCACTAAGATCTCATCTAAAATACAAAATTATAATCACCAGTTTTCAGAAAGACTAACTGAAAGTCTGAGATGATTGAAAGAATGAAAAAATATAGAAAAATAGAATTTGACACAGAACCCCCCCAAAAAAGAGTCTTGAAGAAAAATATTTTTTGTCATATATAAGTAGAGCAAATGAGTTAAACGCTATGGAGGTTTCAGAGTTACTCAAATAAAAAATTTATCTGGTAGAGAAATCAATAGCTTACAAAGAGAACAAATTTATTATGTGACTAGAAGATTACTAAGAGTAAAACAAAATCTACATCATGATCTCTCTGTCCAACTGTTCTTCGATAACAGTGCCTCTTTAGTTGAGTACAAAAAAAGAGTAGATTTCATGCGGAATTTCATTTGTTTACAAAATAAATATTAAAATACAAATGGTCTACAGAACTATGAGATTGGGTTTAATGAGCCAGGAGGTCCCATTCATTATTAGTTTCCTAAGCTGCAAAAACTAAAAAAACCTCACCAGCTGTGACCCTTGTCCACTCACTGGGGATGTATTTAATTGAAGAGTAGCAGTTAATTTCCTACACAGTAGTTACATAACTACTACTGCATGATATGATAGCCAGTTATAAAGGACAGAGACTGAATTTCATCAGGCAATTTGCAAGCAAAGTATGCCACATCCCATTAAGAATCCCATGGGCTATTTTTGGTCCATTGTCAGTCTTTTTCCCCATTGTCGTCAAAGTCTTAAAGCTTCCCAGGAGCTGCGTATCATCATATTAGTGGAGCAATTAGTGACTTAGAATTCTGTTTTCCTGGTTAATTTACGTTTGACTCCTTTTTAAAGTTGGAGTTTTAGATATCTTCAAAATAGTTGTAGATCAACATTGGTTACATCCATTGCAATTCCAGTTTTCTAATACTTGTTGAACAGGAACTCTTTAACAGTTACATGGCTATAGGGATTTTCTTGTGTTTCCCACCATGTTAGGTGCTTAAGTTCAATCAATCATATGCTACCTAAAGCTTAGGGCTGTGAATGACAGGCAAAAATAGTTTCTTACATTGATTCTATTTCACATTTTGAGAGCTAAGGCCCATTTAATTGTTTTTATCTCTCATATACACAACAAAATAAAATGAAGTTCAGGAAAGCCCATCTGGGAAGAAAATGTTAGTTGTTTTTTTTCCTGATCAAGAAAAATTCTATCACTATCTGTGTCACAGATCTTTTTTCCACCATGATTGTTACAAAGCCAAATTCAAACCTGATTTAAGGAGAGTTCAGTAGACTCAGCATTTTACAGAATCGCATTACTGATATTTTTGTTACCCAATCTATAAAATATGCTTGTTACCCAATCTATAAAATGAATTTTAGTCTCATGACTCAGACTTGTAAGATCATACCAATGTTTCGTTCATTTTGAATTTTGTAACTAGAGTTTAAATATTGATTTAAAATAAGATCACTTTGAACTACATATAAATTCTTTATTGCTTGTCAGAAACGCGTTATGCTATATACCTCTTGGAGCTACTCAGGCTTTGGAGTCAGTAAAACTCCTAGTTTTTCTGTAACATCTTTCAGATATGTTCTGGGACAGAGAAATCCTTGTTTGCACCTGAAAAACACTGTATACAACACACATGATCACAGAAAAAGGGTTGCTAATTGTATAAAACCAAAACTCAAATAACCTAGCAGACCACAACACTTTTTTAATCATTACTGTGCTAGAAAGCCAAAGGAAAAAATTTTCATGACAATTCCACCAGGAAATACAATATTCACCTAGACTATTTCGGTGTCAAATCTCACAGAATTTGTTCAGAGGAAGGGACAAAAATCAAACATGAAGCTCAATTTTAACCAAGTAGGAGCTTTATATGCAAAAAAGATCTTACCATTTTTTGGAATATTTTCCACATTATATTTTTAAGGAACATCATGGTATTATAAATTCTTCAATATTGACACATCAGGGAATTTATTTTAAAATAAATTCAGGAATAAAATAAATTCAGGAATTTATTTTAAAAATTCTTTACAAGATATAATTTGCCTCTAAATCCTGCCATGCAGAGAAGTTTATAGCACTAATGAAAATATAAGTGGAATAATAGTCTAGAGTTATGATCACTACATGTAGGATTTTGTGACTAAGCTACACCTACTAGTTAGTCAGTCTGGTTTTTTTAATGTCTTTGAAGGAAAGAGACAGATATCTGAATTGCAAACACTTTTATATGTCTCCCAAAATACTTTTAGCTCCAGAAAAATTTCTGTAGTACAGTTTATGCTTTTCAATTGCTTGATAGAAATGTAGCTAGGTTTTTTTGTAACTTCTCGCTCATGTAAAAGAAATTCTAGTGAAAAAACCAACCAAACAAACAAGAAATGACTAATAACTTCAATACATAGTACCTGCCTGGGATTGGAAAAAAATGCAAAATGTCTGTTTAAAGAAATAAAACCTAAGAAATATTTTTTTTTCTATTAAAAGACCCCTACAGAAAGGGCTCATCAAGTGGAAAATTATCAGAAAAAGGTTGATACTTTTTGCAAGGTTGCAGCTTTTGGAGGTTGGTAATTCTTAGTAAGCATTCTATATTACAGCAACATTCATTAGCACAGTCAAATTTTGGGTCCCAATCCACTCAAGCATTGTACATGACTGAATTCCTTATGGTATGATTCTTCTGCTTTCCACCCAGCTGTCTAGACAAGTAAAAATGTGGATACACTTCTCAAATCATCATAATGCCGCTAGAAGATATGATGAAATCCTGTAGAACAGTGGCAAATAAGACTGAATATTTTCCCCCCAGTAAAGGAATTAGTGATCCTGATTTTAAACTACAGTAAGATCTACTATTTACATAGGACTTTGAGAAAAACACACAGAAGGGTCTTAAAAAAAAAAAGGTAGTGAGAAGATGCATAGAGAGGTCCATCTCTTTTACTTATCATAAAGAAGGTGTCTTATTATAAGTGTTTAAGGACCTTAAGCTGAAAAATACTAAATGAATAATCAGAGACAAGCAAAGGAGAGTTATTAACTAAAACTTGAAGATACACACTGAAAATAGTAATGAGGTATTGGGCTTTTGTGTGTGTGGGTTTTGTTGTTTTTCAGTGAACTACCTTTTTTTATTATATGTTCTTGATCATAGCTCCATGACTAACAGGTAGCTATTAACTTTAAATATCTATTAATGTATCATAACACTTTATAATATTAACCATAGGAGTGAAATTCTTGTAGCAATTGAAGTAGGAGCAGATAGTAAATTAGTCTTTCAAAGGGACTGAGAGAAAAGATGCTTTTATATTTAGATTTTGGGGAACAAAAATCTGGAAAGGACAACAATATTATAGAGTAACGAATGTAGTCCCCACTGAACAGAGTTATTGAGATAACCACAGCTTTACAATTCAGGGCCTGAATTATCTAATTTTATTTTATAATGGATGGAGAATAGTATAGCCCTTTGCTAGGACTTGATTTGGAGCCACATAATAAGGCCAGAAAGGATATAGCTAGTGAAAATCCAGTTTTGCCATCAGTGGGGAAGACATGACCAGACCTCAACACACTGAACTTACCTTGTTTCTGATATAGGGAAGATTTCCTGATTGCTGGCAAAACATGAGTCAGGCACTCCCAATTCCTCCTACTGTGGACAAAGGGCACACACAAAACAAACACTGGTTGTATAATTTGATCTCTTGTTTCGTCAACAGTAGCAAGTAACTCCTACCCATCCACATGTGTCTGGGCAACTACATGGTGCTCACTGAAAGTGAAGAGAGGGAGACCCCATTTATCTGTGCCCTTTGGCATATCCACAAAGACTGAGGGGGAATTTCCAGAGCAATGAAACAGGAGCCTAGTCAAGATATTCCTCCAGGAGGCATAAAAACATAAAGGCTAAACTTATACAATTAAATACAACCACATACATGAGGGAGAAGTCTCAGCTCAGTTGGTCACCTGTAAAGAATAGGCTTGCTCTACAGTAACATTAGTCAATGGGATTCATGGGAGTCATCCAACTACAAAATCCTACCAATTAGTAGGAATTAATCAGCTGGAAGAATTCCCTTGCCAAACAAGCTCAGCTGCACCATCAGAGTGATACGAGGCCAGCAGAGTTGCTCTAGATAAACATCTGTGCAAGGCTATTTTTAAATGAGATAGAACTAACAACATCTAGAGAAAATAATCTAAATAATATTTCTCACATGATTATGAGATGGCCATTTCTCCTTTTATGAAGTAGATCTGTATTCCTCTAAGCTTCAAAACTTTTCTTCAGTACCCAATCTTATAACAGGATCTTTCAGGCATTGCCCAAGCCTTAAAAGAAGTCTCTTCTCAGTTTCAACTTGAAGAAGCAGAATATATTGAAAATTAACTGAGACAAGATGATAAGGCTGGTGCTGCAGTTGTCTACAATTGCTTGTAGTCTCTCACATTTTGTTTTTTAACTCCTTGAAACTCTACCACAAAAAGTATTTGCTTCACAAAGCCATTTGTGAGCAAATTTAAAACAGTAAAAATATGTAGAAGCCTCAATCACAGATGTCATCATGAGTATAATATATAATTACACTCTGGAATTCACTGCCCCAAAACATTACTCTAGTGCATTCTTGAAAGTAATTATATATTTGCTAATTAAAAAAATCAACTTTTACAGATACCTACAGGTACAAAACTACAAGGCTTGTCAGTAACTGTGTTCCAAACCATGAAATGGGGTCAGAAGAAAATAACGTGATGAAGTATTGCAATGAGGTGGATTGTGAGAGTAGGAGTAGAAGGGAGTGCATTAAACTTTTGATTTCCACCATTATCCATAACATGAGACATAGCTCTAGGATTGATAATTTCACTAAGACAACTCTTATATCCCTACAAAATAAAATTTGTAGAATTCATTCTGATAATGAGAACTCTGGGAAGGAGACAAGTCATGATCTTTCTTAATGTGTGTGAGGGAAAAGTGTAATGTGAAGTAAATGGTAATAAAAAGTCTTAATAATAATTCAGTATTTAAAGATCTTTCATAGACTTGCCAATTTAGGGCTAATTTTGTACAAAAAGAAATTAAATAATACATAAAAAGGTAAGTTAGTGTCATAACCAAATCATTTTATAGTCTTCATATAAAAGATGTTATAAATCTAAGCATACTCTTACTGACAAATGATCAGAGTGATAGCTTTGCCATTTGTGATTTTCTCACATGCAGCTCCTCAGTCTGTATCCTCTAGGTCATCATGCTGCTCTCACTTAGGAATTACAAGAAGGAAACACCTCACTGTCAATAGTATTTATATATTTCTGAAGGATTTAAATGTGGGGTTTCTTTGGTCAGAAATGCTCCTTTTTATGTTAGTGTATTTATTTGCTCTATGAAATGAACTGAATATCAGTACTAGTTTCAACTAGAAATAACATCATCAAACTTCTTCCTAACTTTAATTCCATTCCTTATCCCTTTAAGAACCTTCCAAATAATGTTGATACCTCTGTCTGTCTGTGCCTAAGACTGCCAGTGATCAGTCATTCATTTGCTGAGGGTTGTAGATTTTTATAGTGAATAAAGTTCACAGGCTTTCTCATCCATTTTTCTATTGAATGAAGTTTATCAGATAGATGAAATAAAAAGTCACTTGCACAATGCTTTCCAGGAAGCTGTGTTACATTGGCTGTTTTATGATAAAAAGTGATAAAGAAATTCCTTGAAGCATGGAATTTTGTTACTGTCAAGTGCAGAAGTAACCTGATATAACACATCAAATATAATTAATACAGTAACTACATTACCTTCTCTATGATTTATACGTAACTGAAGCAGAAAGAGGACAGAGGAGCAAAACCTTTAACTGAAGATCAATCTGACCACTGGCACTTCCCAAAAATAAATATTCAGGACTTGATCTTGGGGGACATTTGAAACATTAACTGCAGTGCGAATCAGACCTATCTTTGAACAGAAGTTAAGCATGTTTGTCACATTTTTAACTATTATATGCAGTTTATAAATTTTTGCCTCATTTGAAAGAAATAACTTTTTCTCCAAGAGTCTTAGTGACCAAAAATTCATATCAAGTGCCTCAATACCATGATATTTAGTAGTAGTAAGGGTCTCCAGATATTTTTCCCACACCTTCACTTGATAACAAAATACTGAGTACACCCAGTAGTTCTCTACCATGCCTAGTTAATTTTGGCATGTCAATAAAAACCATCACAAGTAAAACACTGGCCCAGAAGTGCTTTTCATTGGGAAATTTCTTCCAGTTCTATGTCAGGACTGAAATAATTACTCTATATTTTAATAATCAGGCTATACTCCTTATTGAGCAGAGTGGTTATAAATAGAGAATATTTTGTAATTTTTTTCATTTATTTCATAAATAAAGAAGGTTTGTATCAAAAGACCTAGACTATTATTGTTAATTTCTCATCTTAAATGAAATAGGGATTTTTCTGCTGAGAACATAAAGCAAATCAACAATAGCTTCATCATTTTTCAAAGTCTCTGAGCTGGATCCCAGCTCAGAAGCCTTCATCCTCTTCCTGTGAGGTCATCTCTGGACAGTCCTGGTTTTCTGCTTCTCTGAATCAGTTTGAGCCCCCTGATTCCTCCCACAAATATATTCACCTCCCTACTCAAAATACTGCCTTTCAAGGCTTCCAAACCACATAGTTTCAATTCCCCAGGAGTTTTTCATGTTGCTGTTTCAGCGGCACTGTGCTATGTTTGGGTGGGTTGTTTGTTGTTGATGGTGTTTTGAGGCTTTTTTTGTTGTTTTATTTTTGGGTTGGGTTGGTTGCATGGGTTTTTTAAATTAGCTTCTTTGTTTTCTTACATTTATATAAAAGAAGACTTTGTTTGCGACTGCATTTAATATAGTTTTGAATATTTATAGTACAATATCATCATAAACAAAAGAGGCTAAAAGAGACCTGAGGAGGAATTTCTTTGTGCAATTTAAACCCCTTACTTCTTGCTCCACCCATCATGTAAACAAATAACAATTACACCCTCCTTCTCAGTAATCTTTCATGTCCTTAAAAATTGTTGTCATATTTATCTTCATCTTCTATGATGTAAAATATAGCTGTTTCATTCCTGCTTTGTAGGTTATCTCCTAAGTTGTTTTCTTAGCTCTTCAATTGGGCCAGCAATCACTCAAGCAATGAGCTCAAAAGTATTCGTGGCCAAAAGCCTAACCCTCGAGTTTACACTCGTGCCCTCTAAACTACAGCTTTGTTCACATGTCCAGTTGGAGGCTTGCTTTTTAGCAATCCCATGAGTGCTTTTGACTCAGTTTGTGATCTATATTATCACCTTTTCTTGCTGATCTTGTACAAGCCTGAGGGTTTTCAGATCCTCATTGTTTTCACCCAGATTTTTCCCTGTAAAATGGTCAAAAAAATGTTTCAGACATAATCAGAGAAAGCTCTACTCACTAAAACCAAGTATTTTCCAGAGAAAGATTGAAAAATACTGTTTTTCTGGGTCCTAGAATTAAATCCATCACTTCTCCCAAGACTCAGAAGTAAAAATTACTTGACTTATTGCCAAAAATAAAAAGAGTAAAAAAGTATTAAGGAACAATGAGAGACATGGCTTGTCCAACAGGACTGAACAGAGACAATGTTAATCTGTTTCTTAATTAGGAGCCAGTTTTTGTCACTATGAATATCATCTTAGATGCCTAAAATGTCCATTCCTTGGTCAGGGTAAGTATCATGGTGACAAATGATATCCACCTGTCTTTACGTTAAACCACTTTCAGGCATAATAAACAGTGACAGTTGTTACAGAATTGTTTATTGCCCAGAAGTTATTCTCTACATGCCCTGTCACAAAAGCACAATTTCGATGAAACATTTGGGTCTGTTCTGGCCTACAGACTGACTTTAGGACTATGCTATGACAATAAACTAGATTCTAATCTTAATTGTACCATCAAACTCAAAACAACCCCAGAGATTTCAGGGATGTCAGTAGATTCATAGAAGCAGCAACATAGGAACCAAACCACTCCACCCCTCCCCCTGGAGCAATCTGGCTATGGTGCTCTCAATTCCATTATCACTTGTATTCTTGCCAAAAAAATGCCAAAAAATCTTTTTTAAAAAATCACAGACATTAGTTCTCAGATAATTCCAGATGGAGTTTTGGCTCAACATCTGAAATATTTATTAACTGACCAAAACGTTCTCCTACAAGACAAATATTTTTATTTTTCAATTGTAAAATCAAGTATTAAAGAAGTTTGGGATTAATGCTACGCGCTATCACAGGTTAATGAAGCAGACAAGATTTAAAATCATCCTTACTGTGAAAACATATTCATTAGTGCAGCTAAAGAAAACACATCATCCTTAATTCAGCAGTCAATTTAAAAATAAATTGGCATAACAGTTAGAAAAAATATTTCAAGCCTTAGAGGACACTCTGTTTAAAGGTAGATGTAGAAAAGAATATATTTTTATAGCAACATAATGTTCCCTAAATCTTCTAGGTTTGCAACATCAGAGAAGGAAAAATGATCCAATCAGCTTTGACATAGTACTAGCTACACATGCACAGACTCCACTTTACTAATCCTGACCTTCAGGTTGATCCAATAGCAGCAGTCCTGGGAGCTGGAGAAAATAACTCAGTTGACTTTTTTCCCAGAAGATAGAATACTGCCTGCTGAAAACTCTGGAGTTACTCTATTTTGTTAGTAAACAAGTTCAACCTTGCTTGTAATGAATGAAATTACAGCAGGCAAAGACACAGAAAGCATAAATGCCAAAGTTGGAGCAATGGTTGGTTAGTCCAGGATCCCAAAGAATCCACAACAATATTAGCTGGGTTTATGTTTCTACTGCTTAAAGGTCGCAATCAGATTTGCAGTTTTCATATGAAAAGATGATGTATAAGGACAGTAGCTGTTCAGCAAAACCTGCTAGAAACAATGCTCAGATGGCCCTGCCTAGTCACTCTCTTTCACAGTCACATCCCTCCTTTCAGCTCAGAGGAATGCAACCAGAAAGGAGGATCCTTAATGGCTACAAACTATTAAACTATAAAAAAACCTATAAACTGTAAGACTCTAACAAGCACTTTGGCAAAGCAGCATGCTATCTACTTCACAGGTGCCAACTCCTCTGAAGAGGAAATCTAGGGGAAATCTAGCACTTGTGTTTTTATCACCCCACAGGTGATAAATCTGTGTGACATTGTAGCACATTCATAATAATTACTCCAAAAACTGGTCATTCTTATCCTTGATTAATCACATTTCTCCAAAACTAGCTAAAATAAGGGTGGATGCTTGACTTCCTGTTGGCTTGGAGGGATCACAGGAAGTCACAATGTGTGATTCTTTCAGGATTTGAAGACACTGGTAAAATGCAAACCTCATTCAAGAAATATAGTTTTAAGAACATTAAACCAGCAAGCTACACATTAGTCCTTTAATATACAGTCAATAGCCCAAATGAGTGAGAGGAAAAAAACCCACACTTTTAATTATTCAGACAAGCCATGACAAACGTGACTAGGAATGAAAATATCCTTAAGTGAAACCTCTTTCTGAAGTAACTCCAGTGGTGGCTTTTTGTAAGGGACAAGCACTACTGAACATCTCTTAAACAGAGGCCAGGAAAATCATTCTGGAAAAGGAGTTTTAAATCCTACAAATGATCTTGTAATGAAATTAGATTATCCTTCCATTTATGCTTAATAATCAATGAGGGGATAATTCACACCACTGAAACCTCAACCTGCCATAATTTCATTTGTAGTCCTTAGTGAGCCAATTACATATATTCTTTTTTACTTTTTTTCTTTAACTGACTGCCTTTACTGCATATTGATGTGATGGTATACAGTATATAAATCTGTCTCTCATCAGTGGAGAGGGAATGAAACGAAGTTTACAATTGACAAGATAAACTTCAGAAGTTTAACCTAATCAATCTATCTAATCAAATATCACTCACACTTACTGACAAACTTCTGAAGCATCTCCTACATTTAATTCATGAACAGTACTAACAGTCACCCCAAAACCCCTGAAGATAAAAGGTATGTCTCAAGTTCAAATTCTGCGTATCCAAAGGACGTGCAACAACATAAATGCAAGTGTATAATCAAAGAAAAAGTTTCACCCTGTTTCATATGGACACATAAAAAAACCAAAACCACCACCACCACCAAAAAAAAAACCAAACAAAAAACCCAAAAAACACACACACAAAAAAAACCCACTAAGTACTATACCAGTTTGTTCATAACATAGAACAATGTGATGAATACAATTAATGTTTCTTCCCTGATCCAAGCTGATTAAAACTGAAGATAATTATTGTCTCATGAATAGCTGAAACTTGTAGGAAAACACCGTATTTTGCCTAGATTTCATCCTATTCATCTACCTACAACAAGCTTCAATTTACTGTCAGTGTCAGAGGTGTGATCAAGGAATGAATGGACAGGGAAAGTCAATTCCATTTTGTCCTATATTAAGTTTGGGATCAAAAACTCTGCAGATACTTGTGCTACCTAATATGTTCATTCTGTTATTTCTAAAACATTTTTTATAAACTGACACTTTTCCATATGAATTTAGAAAAGCCTGCTTGAAAGGAAATATTATCTACATTTGCTTTCTAATTATGCTTCTACTAGGATGGATCACAAGTAGAAAGAGTATATTAAATAAGTGTTTGTGTCAGTTGTGAACTAAATTACTCACAAATAATTCTTGACATTACTCAAGCAGTGTTAAGTCTGAGTAATGATAAAGATTGGAAGGACCTTGTTTTTAGCTGTCATGATCCATTGCTACAGCATGTATCTTTCCAACATATTTAAGATTATGAACATCTCTTCCATGGCACCTGCACTGTGCTTGGTTTGAACCATTAGATGTTTCCTGGAATGAATAATTACTAGTTAACACAGCCAAGAACCATTTCAGGCTCTGTCCATAAAGCTCTGAAAAATAATCTCAAAAATACTTGAGCTGTTCAAATAAAATAGGGGCTTGGATTAGCTTTCAGGGAAAGTCAATGACCTCAAAGCAAAAACTAACCCAAATGCCCTTAAGAAGCATCTCCACATACAGCAAAGCAGTAAACAATTTAGGATTCATTAAGTTAATTTCCAGACTACACTCTCTCCAGAATACTTGGAGTTTCAGATGACATTTCCAACACATAAGGGTTTTTATTAGTAGCTTTGTCTCAAGGCACCTCCAAACTTCTGGTCTCATTAGTGTTTAGGTACACAAACTCAGAGACAAGTTTCATGATACTGTCTAGATTTAACTCTCACATTCATCTCAGTGCCTTAATTTTCCCTGTCTCCTCCACTAGTAGATAAAATAGTAGCTTACTAAAAAGTCTTGTACCTCCATAAGCATGGGCCATAATATTCTGCACCCCCATCATCATCACCATCATCATGGTTAGGCTTCCAGAACAAAGATTTGGGAGCAGCTCCACCCATGTTTGTTACAAGTGCGTTGGTGGCTAAAAAGGCCAATATGAGATAGGCATGTCCAGTTGCAAAAGGCACAGCAGAAAGACTCCTTAGGTGGTATATTCTGCAAGGCACGATTCTTTCTGCCTTGTCTTTTCTCCTTGAGGGTGATCCTGTGTGCGTTCTCAAAAGCATCAGCAGCGTTATAGATGGTGTGTCTCCAGACCTCCCGATTGGAGGCCAGAGTAGACCAGTTATGTTGATCAGTATGGGTCAAGGCTGAGATGTTGTTTCAGGGAGTCCTTGTAGCTTCTCTTCAGGGCTCCTCTCTTGCGGCAGCCGGTGGCAAGTTCACCATAAAGCAAGATCTTAGGGAGGTGGTGGTCCTTCATCCTGGAGACATGTCCTGCCTAACACAGCTGTGTTCTCAGCAACATGGCCTCTATACTTGTGACTGCTGCTTGTTCAAGAACAGATGTATTAGTGACATAATCTAACCAGTGGATGTTTAGGATTGTAGGGAGACAGTGCTGATGGAAGCGTTCTAGGAGACGAAGGTGGTGGCGGTAGATGAGTTACAAAATCTCAAAATAAACAACTAAACCACCATAAGGACTTATATCAGCTCAGCTACAGATATTTTCCGGTGTCAGAGGAAGAAGGTTTCCTCTTCATGCTGAGTACATAACATTTTGACTCATATTACCAGGAAGGCTGGAAGGAGAGGCCTCCCACAAGCTTCTGAACTCATCTGGTGTCTCCTCACACAAAGACATTGATGTTCTGAGATAAATTAGCCCCTGGAATGTTTTTGTTTTTAAAACTGTGTTCTGAAAAAGCAATGTTTGCCACACATCTGGAAAAAGTGTACATAGGTTAAGGATGAAAATGGGAAAGTCTTGAGAAAATAAAACATGAAAAGGAGCAGACTGGGTGGGAAAATTGCTGCAAACTAAGTGAGGGGGTGAAAGGGGACTATCCTATCAGGAGGATGTCTTGCAGAGAGGCTTACAAAGATAACATATTCTTCTGGGGCTTGGAGACACTTCGCTTGACACACATCACTCCCCAGCAGAGTGGGAGGACAGATAACTTGAGATTTTATATGAAAGTGAAATCTTTGAGATATAAATACATAGAGAGGATCACAGAAATTTTACACAGGGTTGATTGGGGGTTTTTTCTGAGTTTTTTGGTTGGTTGGTTGGTTGGTTTTGGTTTTTGTTTTTCGTAGGTTTTGTTTGTTTTGGTTGATTGGTTGGTTTGGGGCTTTTTTTGTTTGTTTTTTTTTGGTTTTGTTTTTAAGACATCCTTTTTTGCTAGAGAAATGGCTAAATGTCTTACTACATTCTGACTGGTGGGCATAATGGGTGGGAGAAAAGAAACAATACAAAGATGCCTTAAATGCCACATTCTTCTGGCCTGCTTTTTAGTCTAGGGTTTTCAGAACTGTACTTAGTAGGAAACTAAGTACAAGCAAACAATATGTGAGATGTACTGAAGTACATAATATTCCCAGAATCTCCAATGCATTGCCTGCTGTAGCCTTTTCTCCAGCCTATCACCAGACCTCAAACCTGCACGTGATATTCAGCTGATAGTTATGAATGTCTTTACAGTTCTTGCAGGCCTTCCGAAGAATAGTCAAATACTCTTTAGTAAAAATGATGTTGAAGCTCATTTACAGTAAGCATAATGCTGCCATTGCTAGAAAGAGCATCTCATTTAGATTTCTAATATGGTCTTCACAACTGTTTTCACATGATCTGACCATTCCCATTTGTAAAGACCTACACGTTTCAGAGTTTCAATCAGACCAGCTCACCATAATGGTAAAAAATACAAGGAAGGTCATCACAGCACCATTTCAAAGGAAAAGTTTGAATAAACATGTAAAAGTGTTGAGACTTCAGCCTGGAATAGAAAGAAAAGAGCAGAGGGGCAGAATCCAACAGAAGCCTTGTCTCTGTTTTTCTTATTGACTAGATAAGGTACATAATCTATATTTTTCACCAATGTTCTCTGCCCATGTTAGAGTCTTGACTGTGGAGAAGCCTGGTCCTGATGTCTATCTCTCTAGAACATTACACAAGAAATCTGTTTGTCCAAGGCTTTAAAACTCAAGACAATTGCCTTTTGCATCTTTGCAGGGGGCAGAAAGTGTCTGTTGGTGTGGATGCCACAATGTCTGGTGTCCCTTCTGTCCCTCCTGTCATTAATCAATACATACTAACACTTGACAAGCCTCTCTTAATGACTATGACTTTGGTAACAACAGTACATGACAGATATTTCCATATAATTTCATTATATATACGTTTTTAACTTATCAAGAGTTTGTTTTTCTAAGTACATCTTGAAACTTCGACAAGAACATACCATAAATGTATGGGACAAAATCTAATTGACTTTCCCTCTCCATTCATTTGAGAAATTCTGTTTCGAGTTTTATTTGTTTCACAGTCCTAGTCAAAACCTGGACCCAAAATAAGGACAACTTTCAAAAAAATTGTTCATTTTAAGCATTGCTAGCAGGGATTGAACATCAGCTGATAATCCAGAGAAAAAGACCATTTCCTTACATCTAATTCAGTCTGAATGATTGCTTCAACGTAAACTATCAAATCGGCAATATTCCTTCTTGCACAAGCACAGTAGGTTTTGCAAAATGAAAACTAGCATCTGTTAGTAGTTTTAAACCTGTGGTAATAAGTAAACCTCAAATATTTACCTCAGCCTTGTTGGTATAGTGAAAAATATTTCACTTCGACCATGTCCATCAAGTGAATAAATTGATCACTTTTTCATGCCATCACAGAAAAATGCAAAGGACTTAAATCCATCCTCTAGCTTTAAATGCATTAGGATGCAATATATACTGGTGACTGCTTCAAATTCTAGGTATTAGTAGAGATTCAGACATAACAGTACTGACACAAGCAAGGTTCTGAGACATATATATACACTCTGCCCCCTTTTCACTGCTGTGAAGGCAGAAATAGGATTAAAGTCAATCCATCCTGCACCTCCAGAAAAAGTGTTCCTCCTCTGGCTTGCATACATGGAACATATATACCTCTTAATCATCTGTTTCTTGCCTCCACTATAGGAACATATCAAGAGCACAGCCCAATTACTCCATGCTTTAGTTACCTCCAAAAGGTACAAACAATTCTACAGAGCAGTCATAAAAAGTAGAGTTACTAAAACTTTACCAAGGCTTAGGCAAGGACCTTAACATTTAGGGGGTTGAGTTGCAGAAGTGCTGAACACTGTCTTCCCCTGACACCAGCAGAAACAGCTCTTTCTCACTGCCTTTGAAAATTAGGTCACTGAACTGTAAGTTATCATGTAATCCTTGATTATTTAAGAAAAATGATTCTTCCTTTCTTGCTTGAGACAAAAGTGATGCATTAAACAAGGGTCTGAAGGAAAACTTATTCCAGAATATAACATCAAAGGCATCAAGATTGCCCCTGTCTTCTGGAGCACTGCATGGAGATGAAATTGCATACGTGCACTGCACATTAGGGAGCAGCAAGGCCCAGTTGCACCCTCAGCACCTGGGGCCAAGGGGAACAGCAACCTAACTCAGCTGGCAAATCTAGTGCTGGCAACAAAGTCCAGCAGAGCCATTAGCATGGCAAGGGGAAAACCCAGTCAGTGACAAAAAACACTGGGGACAGAGAGAAGGCTGGAGGCAACCCAATATACCTAAACAAGGGGTCTATGCAGGAATAACAGGTTCATCTCAGGAAAAGACTAAACTCACAAACCTGAGCCTAAATGGTGCTCCTGAGACCATTTCAGGGGTTGATGGCCCAGGACAGGTATGTCAGGGCTATTAAAGCCTATTATCATACTCACTGTAAGATACCGTTGCTACCTCTTACTGCAGTGGGAAGGATTTGGGGAAAAAATCCAACAACACAAAGAAATCCAAAAACTTCATTTTTGAGTCTGTTTCCTCTTAAGTTTAAGTTTCTGTGCTGTTCATCTTCTCTGTGCTGAGGACACAAGGTCTACATCTTCTTAGATAAATTAAAAGGAAAACATAGACTTAGTCCTTTAAAAAAAGAAAATCTCAAGTGCAAATAGTCCTGCAGGTCATCTCCCTAATGCCTAAATTATTTGAACAGCTGTGTATCAAAGCTAACAGAATGAAATGCCTCCTTTAGTTAGCTATGAGCCATTATAAGTAAAAATCTGAAAATGTCATAACATTTATATTTAATCTATAAAAGTGCAGATTCAATGGGATCTGTGGAGAAAATATCTCTTTTGTAATGCTCCTAATCTCTCTCTGTTTACAGTGAACAGTTGTATGCACAGTGGCTTTTTCTATACTTGGATTTTTTTGACAATTAATTACAAGTGAGTACAGTTTAACTGGTGATAACATCAATGGGAATGGCATTGTTGCCAAGGGTTCAGGAGCTTACAGTCTCATGTCTCAGTTGCTATGAACAGTCTCAGATTACAGTTTAACCGTAGTTATGGACTGTAGAGCTGCACTTTCTTAGGCATAAACAGACCCTACCACAGTTCAGGCGACCGCTAATTTTTCCCAGCATCGTCATTGTTACAGGTGTAACAATGGGATTCTTGGAAGAATTCATAGAACATGAGACAGTTCCCCACTGCTGTACTGTAAAGATCACTAATATTATCATAGGTGCTAAGATTTAAAAGAACTTTCACCTGTGTTTTGGTTTTGATGTGTTTTCCCCTCTTAACACCCCATTTATAGCCCAGATGAGAAATACTGACCACAATTGATGTTTGAAATCAAAGAAAAAAACACAATGGTCATTGTTCTCTTTTAAAGGAGGGGTCTTGGCATAGTGTTGTATTGTCCTCTTCATGAAAGACAACTGCATGACACCAAATCCCTGTCCATGGATCTGTAAGTGAGATGTCACTGTCCCAAGCCTCCTAGGAAAGGGAGAAGAGCAGTGGCAAAGGTTACTGACACCTTCCATGAGAATCACAACTAATATCATGTTTGGTACTGAAGCACAGAAAGGTAAAATTAAATTTAACACCTTTACTTTGAGGATTTTGACATATCTAAAGAAAGAACTTGCTTCTCTTGTAGCCATTCTGTGAATAACAAGAAAATTTCTGCATCTTTCTCACTTTCACGGTTTGAAACCAGTTACGCTCTGGTATTATAGAATCACATAATATTCTGAGTTGGAAGAGACATACAAGGATCACAAAGTTCTGCACAGGACATCCTCAAGACTCACACCATGTGCCTGAGAGCATTGTCCAAACACTTCTTGGTCTCTGTCAGGCTTGGTACTGTAACCACTTCCCTGGGGAGCTTGTTCCAGTGTCCAACCACCCTCTGAGTGAGGAACCTCTTTCTAATATCCAGCCTAAACCTCCCCTGACACAACTTCAGCATATTCCCTCAGGTCCTGTCACTGGTCATCACAGAGAAGAGATCAGTGCCTGCCCCTCCTTTTCCCCTCACAAGGAAGTTTTAGACTGCAATGAGGTCTCGCCTCACTCTGCTCTTCTGTGAGCTGAACAAACTAAGTGATCTCAGCCGTATAAGGCTTACCCTCAAGGCCCTTCACCATTTTCTTTGCCCTCCTTTGGACACTCTCTAACATCTTTATATCTTTCTTATATTGTGGTGCCCAAAACTGCACACAATACCCAAGGTGAGGCCGCACCAGTGCAGAGCAGAGCAGGACAATCCCCTCCCTCCACTAGCTGGTGATGCTTTGCCTGATACCCCCCAGGACATGGTTGGCCCTCCTGGCTGCCAGGGCACTGCTGACCTATCTTCAGCTTGTCACTGACCAGGACCCCCAGGTCCCTTTCCATAGCACTGCTTTCCAGCATATTATTCCCCAATCTGTACAAACATCCAGGGTTGCTCCACGCCAGGTGCAGAATCCAGCATTATCCTTTGTTGAATTTCATATGGCTGGGGACTGCCCAGTCCTCTAATTTGTCAAAGTTTCTCTGCAAGGCCTCCCTGCCTTCGAGGATGTCAACAGCAACTCCCAATTTTGTATCAACTGCACACTTGCTTAGTATTTTTAGGAGCCCTGCATCCAAGTCCTTTATGAAGATGTTGAAGAGCACAGAGCCTAAGATGGAGCCCTGCAGAACACAACTAGTGACAGATCACCAGTCAGATGTTCCCCCATTCACTATTACCCTCTGTGCTCGACCTATGAGCCAATTGCTCACCCACTGTATAATGTGTTTATTCAGCTGTGTGCTGGACAGTTTGTCCAGAAGGATATCATGAAAGACAGTATCAAAATCTCTGCTGAAATTCAAGAAGATGACATAAACTGGCTTCCTTGATCAACTAGGTGGGTTACCTTGTCATAAAAGGAAAAAAAGATTTGATAATCAGAACTTTTTTCTCATGAAGCCATTCTGGCTGTGCCCAATGATTGTGTTGGCCTTCGGTTGGTTTTCAATATCTCCCAGAATAATCTTCTCCATAACTTTACCAGGCACTGAAATGAGACTAACAGGCCTGTAAAAATTAAACACAGCTGAGTTTTTCCTGACTCTGCTGTGTACTGTGTCTCAGAAGTAAACCCCTGAAATACTTTACAAAACCAGAGAGAGATTTGGGCTGAATTTTGAAAGAAATGTAAATATAATACTTCATTATCACAGCATCACAGATTATGCTGAGCTGGATTCAGACAAAACTACCTTTCTGTTTACAATGAAATAACAAAAATGGGGAAAGAGCAATGAAGAAAAGGAAACAAGATAGAAATACTTGTATTTGGAGGGGAGAGTTCCTCTCCTCTCCTTTCCTGTCCTGTCCTGTCCTGTCCTGTCCTGTCCTGTCCTGTCCTGTCCTGTCCTCCTGTCCTCTCCTCTCCTCTCCTCTCCTCTCCTCTCCTTGCCTCTCCTTGCCTCTCCTCTCCCTCTCTTCTTTTCTTCCCTCTCTTCTTTTCTTCCCTCTTCTTTTCTTCCCTCTTCTTTTCTTCCCTCTTCTTTTCTTCATATGAGATTACCAAAGGATTGAAAGTATCCAAGGAAGGCTAGATAGACTTCTTAAGACACTAATGCAATGGGTCTTACTATATTTTTTTGTATTCTCAGCCAGTCAAAAATCAGGAGCTGGATGCTGACTTCACCAGTATTATGAAATGAGCTTTAAATCCTTCAGATGATCCCTATGATATAATTGATGTACTTTGGTTTTGTTGTTTTAGGTGAGTTTTTTTGTTCTTTAACTAGTTTCTTTTTTATTTTTTTAGGATATGACAGAATTCTCAGACTTCTACTAGAGAAGTAGACTTCTACTACTTCTACTAGCATCTACTAGATGCTTTTTCCCTCCTAAAAAAGCTGTAATTCACAAAATTTAGTATAGCTCTGGAAGATAAATTTCTAGAACAAGCAGTAAATGTTTGTGAGCTCTGTTATAAAATCTTGCAAGTATGTGTCAGTGGAGTAATGACAATCCAAGAACTTATAGGGAAAATTTTTCCTGCCTGAGCAGAAGATGATAGAGGGAGTTGTGTGACATGAGTCCAGCATGCTGGTAGGTAGCTAAACTTAAAAGGAAGGAGGCTTTAATCAAATAAGGCAGCGACACACTTGATTCTGAGAGGAACTATTAGAAATTCATCTTGCCATGAAGGTCATCTTAAGAGATTTCCTAATTTTTTTTATATACTGTATTCATACTACTTTTATGACAAGTACAAGAACTGACAAACTTGCTTTTTGTTATTCAGAAGTACTTTTGTGTCCAATTAGTTCAGTGCTACAGTTTTATTACTTACAGTTTTAATTAGCTGGGAAATACACATCATAGTTAATTACAGTGTACACCATTTGAGAGGCTGGAAATAATTAAATACATTTTCATTATTCAACTGACCTGGAAAAAGTATATACATTTCAATCACTAGTCCTGAAATTCTCTTTCACATACTGGCAGTTGGTTAAATCAAAATTTTCAATAAACCCTGAATAGCTTGTCAGAAATACACAAAAACAGTCAACACAATAAACCATATGCATTCATGTGATATGTATTCTTTCCTTAAAGGAGGAGACTGTATACCTTGGTGGAACACCAAACAAAACAAAAAAAAAACCAAAGAGACTATGTGAAAAATATAAATTTAATAAGAATGAAGAATATGTAACATATACAGCAGTATATAAGCAGTGAAGCTAACTGAAACTACATATACACAAAACTTTGAAAATCAAGCCAGAAAATTTTTTTTTTGAGATTTGCCAAGTAGTAAAATTTCAACAGTTTCACTGAAAAACAGTGCATTGTGATATTTGGCCAGGAGATAATCTTTGTTAAACAACTTCATTTTTTATAGTCCTGCCATAAATGTCCTCCAATTCAGCTGCAGCTTTTTTATACCAAAGTCTTGAGTCTACAAAGGACTTAGGCAAGTAAAAAAAGTGGTTACAGAAACCACTGCGTGCTGAGCACGCAGCTCCCTGCAGAGTACATTCAGAGAGCCAGATCCCTCACAGCAGCACACTGAAAGGCAGCCAGGGGGCTGGAACCATTCAGTGTCCCCCAGCTCAGCAATCACTAGATGAGAATTAGTCAACAGGCAGACTCTGTGGTCAGGAACACATTAGAAATGTCACCCATGCCTGCTCAGGTGAGGGTCCCAGTGGCATGTGAGCACTTGCCATTCCTGATCTCCAGCCCTGAGCATCCTCCTGGAGGGAAAACAGGTTTGTTCCTTTCACAGAATCAGAGAATGGGTAAGGTTGAAAGGGACAACAGTGGGATCATCTGATCCAACCTCACTTTCCTTATGCAGAAGTGGGCAGATTTCATGTTTTACTTTAAAAATAATCCAGAGAACTGGGTCATCACTGTGAAGTGTAACTTTTTCATTAGGACAGCCAGGTCTGTCCTGAAAAGCCTGAGATGTATATCTCTGACATCCTCAGTTGATCTGTTCACCTCTACTTCACGTGCACCAGTCACTGGACACTTTGTGAGATGGTCTGGCAGAATTATTGCTCTTTTACATGAAATCTGAACAGAACAGTAAAGAGCTTTCAGAAAAATTGTTTGCACTGGAAGCAACTCTTAGAGCTGGGCAGGAGCTAGAAGTTCCATTTTGGGAAGAATTTCCAATGTATAACAAAACATCCAGACTCCAAACCCTCCAGGAAGGTAAGTTTTAGCAGGGGTGACAGACATAAGGGATGGAAAATTTCTGTTGCTGATTAAACTTATAATATCTGATTTACAGAGTGGGCAAAAAAACCAAAATAGAAATAGAAAGTAAAATGCAAGTGGTAAAATCAAAAGCAAAAGTTAATTGTCATGAAAATGGTAAAATGAGATTCCACCCCACTCCCCCCCAGAATGAAACCTTTCAAATTGTACCCACTATAAGAAATGTAGTTTTTGTAGAGTCATTCTTTTCAAGAGAATATGATCCCCTCAAGATTTCTTTACACTGGACTAATTCTTAACTCTTTCAAGAGATTAATTCTGAATAGACACAAAATTTACATTTAAGCCTGTTTGTTGTCAGAGCATTTAGAAAGGTTATAAGATGAAACAGACAACTAGAAGAAAAACTCTTTCTTCATCAGTTACTTCAAATTGTCTTTTAGAACCTAAATATCTCTGATGGTTTGTGAAACAAACATACTGTGAACATCAGCAGGAAATAGTTTGCTTCAGCTTGCCTTTACAAATGAAGCAAATCAGATACAAAATCAGATACAAAATCAGATACAAAATTTTCATTAGTGATTTTGCAAATTTGAAATTTTGAAGCTAAGACAAATGAAGTTTAACCGCCTTACAAAATATTTTTCTATATAAAACTGTCATTTGTATGATCTGACTTTTTTTCATGACTTGACAGCTATATTAAACAAGAAGAAATTTAAACCTGAAACAAATATGTGTTCACTGTTGTAATTTGAACTTCAACCAGTAAAAAAATCAAATGTCAACAAAATGTTTTCAACCTAAAACAGTATCAAGATTAGAAGAGGCATTTTCCTCTGTTCATTATGTTCATTTGATTTTCTAAACATGATTGTTTCAAGTTATTGACTTATACAAATTAAACATATTTTTACTTAATTGAAGCCATTCATGAACCACCAAACTCTTTCAAAATTATGCAAGGAGGCTAAAAAAGGGTTTAAGAAAATTTTTGTTTTCATTTTACTGAATCAGATTGAAAGTATGTAAAAGCTTCCTGAACCAAAGGAAGCAAATTTTGTTTAGTAAGTGAAAGCAAAATAGTCTTGCCTTAGAGATGATTCCTTTTGCTTTAAATACTTTTGTTTACTACTGCAGTCAAAATACACATCTCTGGTGACATACCCAAAATCTAACTGAAAAGCCCACTGAAATCATTATTTTCATTGACCTCAAAGGTTAAACTACTCTTACAGCCTAACCTGTTGATAAGAAAATGTGTTTGCTTTCACATGCAAAGCACACTGTCCATTTATAGTTATAAAAATGTGCAACAGATTTTACATAAGCTGCTTTATTTTTAAATGCAGTAGGTAGCAGCTACACACAGACCCATTTACATGTAGTGGATATATATTGGCTGTTATTTCTCTGTCCATTGATATATAGCCGAAAGATTCTAGAATTAATAGAAAAAATAGAGAGGATAGTTTTATTTTTGTAGAGTTTTCTATCTTGATAATGGTGTTGTGATTTACTATAGCAGGACTATAAATGGGTAATTCAGTGATTTCCTCTTAAATATGTAACTTAACCTGGTATAACAATGCTAGATGACCTTGGTATAATAAAAGTCACCCCTCTGTATTTGTTTCTGTCATATTATACTTAAAACAAGCCTGCAAGTGACAAGAACAAATAAAAGATCTTCAGGTTCTAATTGTCCCTGAGTGGAAGGCACTTCACAAGACTTCAGACTCACTGAACTAGTCCAGTAACACCAATCATAGCTGATTGGCAAATTTACTGACTGTCCACGTTTCCCTTGATGAAAGGAAAATGAGGACAAACTGAACATCACATTAATATATTCTAGGCCAGCAGCAATATACAAAGTTAAAAACTTCAAAAGAGGAGGTTCAGAACTTGACCTCAGGCTGCAGATCATGATTTTTTACACACCTGGGAGTCCAGAGAGAGTCCATGACAAAGGCACTTACTAACACAAAGTCCTAGGTAAACAACAAAACTTTAACACTTCAGCATTAAAGAGTATTTTTCAACCCTTATTCTACTCTAAATAACAATCACATGAGCTTCCATATCTTTTAGTGCTATGGGGGATTTAGGCTAACAGCTTTTTCACTATTTTATGGTGGACTGAATATAGTGCTATTGATTTCAAGGAGCTTGGAGGACGAGAGGCTGCTGAACTGAGACCTCTGCAACAGCAAAAGGTGGTGTTGGTGTTGGAACAAATAATACAGTAACAGCAATTTAATGAAGCATTTCTTTCTGTACATTAGTTAAAAATTAATTTAGAACCTGGGAGCCTGATTCTGATTTCAAGAAAATCAATGTTTAAACACCCACTGAATTGTACAAAAGAGAGATAAACTTCCAAATTATTGACTAATGTTGCTTATGTCATCTGTTTGCAATTCAGGTGTCTGGTTTCTTAAGGGATGTTAAGAAGATTCAAAGTCTTTCCTTATCTCAAACTCTGAGCAAACTCAGACTCAGACATAATCTGTACCACAGAAGGACCAGTCTGACAAGCCAAGGTGATGCATCACTCCCATGACACTCTGGGTTTTTTTAACACAGAGAATTACACTAAATAGCTAGCACTTCCTTTGCTCTCCAGCTGTTCAGAGCAAGCAGACCCAGTTCTGACTGTGCTAGATCATCACTGCCTCTCCATACAATTAACAGAATATCTTTACCTAGACAAATAGTCATGGCTCCAACTTCTTAGTCACCTTTCAGTCTGCTGGTCTTTCAGGATCTCTTTCTTTCAGTAGCATGATCACAGACATGATTGCTTAAGGCAATTCAGATTTTGCAGGAAGAGGAAATGTTTGTCATTTAAATGAATAATAGTCCAGCTTTCTGAGACAGAAAGGAAAGGCCTCTTTCTAAGTGAAAGAAAACCCAGTTTCTGTGTAAAAGGTTGTCTGTCTTTTCCAACTACAGTTGGTTTAGCTTCAGTTAGTGTAATAAAATAGCTTCCCCTTCAGGGTGGGTCATCACACCTATGCAACATCAGGAATTTTTGAAAAAAAAGTAGTAATATTAGTATAAATCTGATATGTAGTAGCTAGGACCTTTTAGATGTAATGACATGAAATCAAATTTGCACAATTAGAACACCATATTCAGGGGCAATAAAGTCAGATTTGTTCCTCACATTTTGAAGACTCGTGCTTTAATTTTTTTTTTATTCAATTCTTTGGGTATGTGCTATTAGGATTAGGTGTACACCATTTTTAAAAATCAGGGTAGTTTTGTATCAATCACCAGAAAGGTGTATTTATGCTTACTAAGAATTTGAAGGAGATTGTAGAATTAGATGCAAAGCAAGGGAAGAAGAGACCATTTCATTGAAGAGCAGAGCATAATCAGAATCAAGGGGAAGGCCAACAAGGCTGACATTCTGGTGGGAGTCTGTTATAGACCACCCAACCAAGATGATAAGGGTGATGAATTCTACAAGCAGCTGGTAGATGTCTCAAAATTGCCAGCCCTTGTTTTTGTGGGTGACTTTAACCTGCTGGATGTCTGCTGGAAATTCAACACAGCAGAGAAGAGGCAGTCTAGGAGATTCTTAGAGTGTATAGTGAAGAGAATGGAGCACAAGTCCTATGAGGAGAGACTGAGGGAGCTGGGGTTGTTTAGCCCGGAGAACAGAAGGCTCAGGGGAGACCTCATCACTTTCTACAGCTACCTGAAAGGAGGTTGTAGCCAGGTGGGCATCGGTCTCTTCTCCCAGACGACCAGCAGGAGGACAAGAGGGCATGGTCTTAAGCTCTGCCAGGAGAGAATATTAGTTAAAAATTTTTTACAGAGAGAGTAATCAGACATTGGAATAGGCTGCCCAGGGAAGTGGTGGATTCTCCGTCCCTGGAGGTTTTTAAGATAAGACTGGATGTGGCACTTAGTGCCATGGTCTAGTAAGCACTGCAGTGTTGGATCAAGGGTTGGACTTGATGGTCTCAGAGGTCTTTTCCAACCCAGTTGATTTTATGATTCTATGATTCTATGATAATAAAAATTCACTTTCTTTGTTTTATTAAAATATGCATCTTGTAAATTGTTCTTTTAGATGACTAGGTGGTGAAAGTTAAGTAAACTGACTGAGGCAAGGAGAGTATAACAAAATATCACAAAAACAATAGGAAGGGATTCTTTAATCTTTTCAATGAAGCTGGTCCAAAAATAATAATAAAATTTTAAACATAATCCAATATAGAATAAGCCTTGCTGTTGTATTATCTGATTCTGCCTGTTTTACTACTTTATCTACTATATTTTTAGTGTAATTATATGTTTAAGTATCCTTACCAGCAGTTATGTTCTTACCTGCAATGACTGCAAGTAGATATGAACAGGTGTGTAAGGAAAATGAGATTTTCTGTCTTGTAAATAGGTAGTTTACCTTTTTATTGTTTCTTTTTAACCTTAATTCACAGCAACATGGCCAAAATTTTCCTGACAACCAAAATATTTAGTTTTGCTAAATTTTGGATGTTTGTTTAGATTTTTTGAATTCCAGAAAAAGAGTAACTTTGTTTGGTAGAACAAAAGATACATGTAATCCTGTTTCTTGCTTTCAGTACTGATCAAGGAAGATCCAAGAAGAGTAGTCATCTACAGAGCACTGTAGAAACACAGGAAAACCTGTTAAAGACCTGCTTTCTTAGTACAATCTAACAGCTTCCTCTGATTATAAGTTCAAGGCCTTCCTGAGTGACAGGTTGTATCTTATGTTTATTAACCTCTCATAGATTATTCTTCTCTGAGTCTTCTTAATGAGTTTTTAAATTTATGTAAATTTTTGGCATAAGCAACACACTTTAGCAGCAAATTGCACAGATTAATACTTTTTATGTAGGAAAAAACCAAACCAAAACATGTTGTTTGGTTTGAACCTAGTATATGAAAACTTAATTTGATTTCCATTGCTTCCTGTATTTAGAGAAATAGTCATTGCATATAAACATGCCTTCCCCAGGCAAATAATTCTGCTTTAGATCTCTGTAATTCCCCCTTTATTTATGTCTTTTCTGCCATGTATAATTTTAATCTATTTGTATGTTCTTAATATAGAAGTCATTTGTTTCCTTAATCAGCTTTCTATCCTTTCAATGTACCTCGTCTTTTTCACTGTATCCCATTTTAGGATAAGAAGACCAGAAATTAAATGATGTTTCCCTTTTCATACTTAGTCCCTTTCTTAATACTTCCTAAGCGTCAATTGATTTAAGTATTTCTTTTTTTTTAATATCAGAACTTGACATGGTTAAATATGTAAACACTTGTAAAAGACCTCCTTTGATTTCTAGGGAGGAGATAAGGAGGAATAAAGTTTGACATGAAATATTTAAAATTTAAATCTATAAGATCTTGAAGTAAAAAAAAAAATATTTTTCAAATTAGAATCTTGCTATAAACAGTGATTTAAAGAAATATAAACAACAAATTATATAAATACTATATTTAATTAATTTATCAAAAACAGTTGAAAACCAACTGCATAAAATGCCCTATGCAGAATTCTTTAATCACACTGGCATTTTCAGACTAACTTTTCCTACCAATGTTGTATTTGGATATATTTTTCAGCAACTGTGATGTCTTTAATTTTTTTGCCTAACATAGGAAAGCCTTCAGTTCTCATAGGAAGATACTGTAAACAATAAACAATAAAAAAAATGCCTTTTGTGCATTCCAAACTCCCATTTTGGAGACTGGAGTTAGATGAATTAGCTCGTGCCAGCATTCTCACGTCTTCACTGGGAAAAATTTATCTGTCTCACTATCTTGCTCTCTGGAGTGCTTGCTTTGCTCCTGGTCTGCCCTTCCCCACCATGGAATTTGCACCACAAGCCTGTGCATGGGGGAGCATCACCCAGGCTGTCAAAGCTGCACACATCACCCCCTGACACACACATCCACCCCCTCTTCCTGGCCATCTGCCTCTCCACACCTGAAAACAAGAATGAACCATTAGCCCCCTTGACAAATCACAATTTTTGAAATAATTGGTTCTTTTAAAGGGATTTTTTCCCTTCTAAATCTCATTCTGAACACTCTGACTTTGTGAATCCTATTTACACGGATGATATTTGAAAAGAACCACAAACGGCCTTTCCAATTTTATTTGAACCACACATTTAGCTGAAAAGGATAAAAAGATTTTGTGATTAAAAAGAAAGGGAAATTGGTTAGGTGACACTCAAGAGTTTTATCAGGTCTTCAATGATCTGTAGAAAGTTAAATATTTGTTTTGCAAAGCAAATTCCACAGCACATTCATCACCACTGCTCAGCTCTATGAGATAAAATTTAGCTGTGGGAGCATAGGAGAGAAGTCAGAGCTCTGGCACTCCACTGAAAATACAGATGCTGATTCTCTTTCTGACCTAGAAAATGTCACTTAACTTTGAGTCTTTCACCGACCAGATTTAAATAGACAGCAATTATTTTTACCTATATCAAAAGGAGCTTGTGGAAATCATGTTTTACCTGGCTATTATGACGGTGTGCAAAGGGAGGGGAGATATACTATTCTTTTCTTTCAGCTTCAGGATGTTTAGTCAAATTTAGTGGTGTGATATGATAGGGACAGAAACTATAGTAAATAGTCACTACACTTTATCTTGCTCATCTGCCAATAATTATTATGATTATTACCTCTGCAACAAGCAAAGAGTACATTTTAATGCAAATTGAAATGGGACCAATTGATTTTTGTTTTAACATAATAGCATAAACTGAAATTGCTGGTAGATTCCAGCAGCTGAGGTGCTGACCTTGAGGTGGACAGTGCTTGCCTGTGCCTTCCACCATATCACAGCCAGCATCCAACCACCTTTTTCTACTGAATGGGCCAGATATACCTGCTTTACTATCCTCTTATTGGAGAGGGTCTGGCCACCTAAAGGTATGGGAAGCTGGTAGGTGTCCACACACATGTGTGTACACAAACACACACACAGAGCTACTGAACTGAGGGCATGCTTGAGTAACTGGGGGGACTGAGATAAATATTTCCCTTGCACAGTCAGAGTTATCCAGCAAAGTTGTTTTACCTTCATGATCTTTCTGAGACGGGAATCTCTAAAACAGGACAATGAAGGTCTTAATGGAACAAGCTGGCTTTTAGTTTGTATTTGCCCTAAAGCCTCAGCACAGTGTTCCAGCATCATAAAAGACTATAAAAGTCAAATAAATTATAGTTACAGCCGCTGTAAGGTCCCTTTATAGTATGAAAGTGACAGAAACAAGAAGCAGGTATGTTTGCAAAGTTCCTTGAAGGGAGACTTGTTTGATAAATTGGAAAGCATTGTAATCTTTCAACTCACTAGCTCTAGAAGATTTCTTCAGTCTTTCCTCCTTTTGTTGTGAGGAAAGGTTGGCTTCCAATCACTTTACACTTTTGGCTGACAAGAATATATGGATGGCACTGCCATCCATATGACAGTATCCCTACTAACCTTATGAGCATGCTGGGGAGGTTTGCTCTCAGCAGACCTTTCACCACCCCAAAGACTGTCAAACCTGTTCTCACTCACATGTTTTGGAGTGTGGTATATCCAGCATGGGGGTTGTATATGTGGGAAGCTGAAAAGTTACAAGAAATGGGAATAAATTAGGAAAAGAAGGGACAAAAATATAAGAAGGTCTTTCTTAACAGTACCATGCAATAAAATACAAATCATGATCCACAGAGTGCTGAAACTCCCTGATAAAGGAATTGGAAATGCTGTTGTAATGAACAACTATACTTCAATCATATCTTTAACTTCCTTCCTTAGATTTAAAATTCTTTATTCAGTCATTAGTGCAGGTCTTGAAACTGATAGGATTTTTTTTCTTTACTCCAGATAAAGAATTGTAAATTTGGCCTTTTGTGTCTGTATGATTCATTCCTGCAGTGTCAAACTGAAGTCTTTAATGTTTGGGTTTGATAACCTGCTGCATACAAGCAATTTATCAAATGTGTTATTAAGTTAAAGGTTAGCTGATTACGAAAGATTTTTCTATTTGATTTACCAAAAGTGACACTGTAACCAAACACACATACTCCCTTGTCTGCAATTGATCTATATGACACTTTTATCTCAAAAAAAGGAACAAAAAAGGGATAAATAGATCAGAAACTATGAGTTCTACTTTCCCATCAAAAGTTAAACCAAAGTGTTGCATATGGAATGAAGAAGTGTTCATGCAAATCTCTGGCACAACAGACCTGAATCTCTGCTTGCCATAATCACTACAAATTAGAGGGCAGCCAGGGAAGCCAGTATGCCAGTATCAAAGGCACAGAAGAAAGCACATCCAGAGTCCTAGTTATGTTAAAAGCAAGGTGCTATGTAGAAACCTCATCCTTAAAGGAAATCTGATATGTAAAATTGCATTTTCTTAAGAAAAGAGAACCTTGATAACTCTGTCAAGGAAGGCTGTAGATCTGGATGCTGGAAATAGGAAGCAAGGGTGGCTAAAACACCACAGTGTAGTGGTTCATGTTTTCTGTTTAACCTAACTTGTTTTACATGCTTACACGAGGACATGCAGTACCCAGAAGATCACATGCCCAGATCATTAGAAAGGTTATGCAACAAACAAACAAACAAACAAACAAAAAAAACAGCCAAACAAAACCCAATCTATAAAGAGGAATCTGAGGTACCTTAATTTACTGAGTCACTAATGTTCTAAGACTGTATTTATGGCCATGATATTCAAGCTAAAAAATCAGTAATGAATTCTCATTAATCACCACTGGAACTTCTTGTTGCTATTTCGTGGACCCAGACCACTGAAGAATTAAACACCCTCTGCCAGTGGCACATCTATTTAGCACTTTGCAGGAGTTCTGCTCCCCCAGTCTTGATTTTAAAACTCCTGATACATATTTTACTCAAATTTGCAACAAAGTTCAAGGAAAAGAGAACAAAATAAAAATGAGTGAGATAAGTGAACATACATTTCCTAAAAGTTGTGTGAAGATTATATATACTAAGATAATTTTTACTTCAGAATGTATGAAAGCACTAATCTTGCCTTTGCTGTCATCAAAGTCAACAATCCACCAGACTATGCCATAAAGTGTCCATAACCTTATCTTTCTGTCTCACAAGTTTTGTGCTTGCAGTTCATTTCAGGCAAGTTAATCCTTATTTCTGATCATATTTACTTAAGAATTAGGGCCACTGGTGGTGAAACCTAACAGATTTTGTACACTAGTCCATTAATGAGTTATTACAAGGGAGAGAATTTGAAGGCAAATTAAAGAGAACAGTGACTTGAGACAAGTGCACACAACCAGCTGTCCAGTGAAGCAACTGCCCTGAATATAAACTTACCTGAATTGTAAGTTTGTCAAAATTCCTTGGCTTAGAGGAAAAATTATATTTGCAGCAGGAGATCACATGATCCTCTCTCTGAGTAACAGATATTTTCCTAGGAAATCTATGACTATGTAAAGATAGAACAACAGTGAAAAAGCAGGAAACTTTCAGAAGTCATACCTTTAAAGTAACTGTAAAAAGTTTCTCTGCTGTACTTTTTGTGAGCCATAACTTACCCCATTTTTTAATCAGAATTATGAAATTACAATATTATTAGTTACTAAATAGTTGAGCTAATGTTGAATGCATGGTAGCATAGTCCATGAGGGGGATCCCTAGAAGACCCTTTCTGGGAGATAAGAGTGACCAGAGCTATTTAATAGGAAGGCAGAAGCAAGGAAGTGAAATGATTTATATGAATGCGTTGTATATAAGTAACTCGCTCTGCTGAGGTCCTTGACAAGTTAATATTTGCTGTTTATCTCTCTTTATCCATGCCATGTGCCAAAAGGAGCAACATTAGTGTCTAATAGCAATATCCTCAAAGGTGCTTAAGCAATTTTCTTCTCTTTTGCACTTCAGGATACAGCCAGAGATATATAGATAAGCAGAGTGACTGATTCCTAAGATTTGTTAAAAGTAATATTCAGATCCTATCTGTTTACTCACGGGCATGAAATAGAAAGTTTTCTCTTGAGAAGAAGACAGTGAAGAGGTGACTCTTTGGATTTTACTTATAGCTTAGGAGTTCAGCAATGCTAGGAAGAGGATTATCTCTATGGGATCAGACGTTCAGAGCAGTTTGACATACAGCTTTTGCTACAGAAATACAGAGTTTATTTCATTTTTGCAGTACTTACTCACTGTCACAAGAACGAGACGTGAGAGCACAGCCATTGCCTGTGAAGGGAACAATGACTAGAATCACTATTTCCATCTATCTGTGGTTTATGTCCCTTACAACTGACCCCCTATTTAATTGTCCCTATACACAGAAACCGATGTTGCTCTGTTTGTAATTAACACGTATAGTGATGCTAAGCATTGCTCAAAGACAAACCAGCAAAATAAAAATTTGCATTCATAGCCACAGTTTATCTAAGCAGATTATAAAAATAGTATACTAAGAAGGCAGAAATAACAACATCAGAAACACACTGAGCAGAGAGATTAACCTTTCAGGAGTTTTATAAATGTGTCAAGCCTTAAAAATTCAGTTACAAGTTCTTCGTGGAATAATTCTAATGAATAAATTTGTAAATATATTTTCTAACTTCTTCCTAAAACTCATGTATTATTTCTCCATTTTTCACAGATGCAAACACTAGTGAAATGATCAATGTAGTTAAGACTATAAAACATAACTGGAAAAATCACTGCTGCAACAGTTTAGTATTTCTTTAGTTTCTCTTTCTTCCCTCTCCAACTTAATCCTCATTAGCTCCACCCCAAAGAGAGAGAGCTTTCAGGGCTCCTGAAGCAGCTGTGGCTGTTCCTGCCACAGCATATGCTTTGTGCTAGCTGTCATCTGGTTCTGTCCTTGATAGGAGAGTTTTGTGCTTATCCTGTCATCTTTCTGAGGCAGCTTGTAACATACCAATAGGCAATAATCAGAGTTCAAATCCAAGTCAAGCCAAAATCTGAACTAATGATTTTCCAAAGTAGGCAAACAATGAAAGATGCCACCACTGACATTCACTTTACCCTATTTAAGTTTATCTGAATAGTCAAGGAGGGAAAGAAGGAAAGCACTTGTTACCTCTTCACCTGGATGTCCAGGATACACCCTGAAAACAGTGAGAGCATGCTGAATGGATGGTTTCCATGCAATGCTATCAGGGTGGGATACCAGGCTACATCAACAGGCAGGCTGTACTCTCTGATTTCTGAGGTTCTCAACCATGGCTTAAGATCTGATTTACTTGGCTAGCCCACTAATTGTCTTTACAGGGAATTCCAAGGATAAGGAGATGAGTTTTAACAGCAAAATATAATGCACTTACTTTATCTTTTGTAGATTGGTGTCACCTATTCTTTTTACTGACTGACTCAGTGATTCCTGAGGATGCAAGCTACTAGATTCATTTAAGGAAGTTATTGTTAAGACTACAATTTGACTTTTTTACTGTAGAAACAGCAAGTTCCAAACTTCAGTCTTAACCCCCATAACCCGGAACAAAGAAAACCAAAATACGATCTCAGAATCAGGCAGTGATTTGGGATAGAAAGGACATCCAGAGGCCACTAGTCTGTGCTGCTGTGAAACCTGTGCCCCAATAGGGAGTCACTGACTGACATATGGAGAGATTTGCTTGCAGTTCCATACATGCCTAGATCGTGTGTTGAAAGTGCTTTGATCAATCTTATTTGCTTCTTTTCATTCTGTTTAATAAAACAATAAATATGGAGCTCTCCAAACAAGGAAAAATTGTTCTCCTACGTGCCTAAGTGAAAAATACTCCATGGAGTTTTTAATGAGATTTGCTAATGTGCATAGAAAATGCGTCTCTCCTAAGAACCATGTCATATCTTTCAAGCAGATATTACAGGCATAAAGGAAAGGGAGCTGGAGAGAATCATGCTCTTCTTAGTAGTGCACGGTCTTCCTTTGTTGCTTGAGAGATCAGATAAAAAAAAGAAGTTTCAGCAAGATTATGAGACATGGGCCCAAACCCAAAATACAGCCATCACAATCTTAGACAGGGAAAAAGATGGAGAGGAGGAAACTCAGGATACGACAGACTCTTTGACTACTTCCCTTCCTTTGAAATGCAGACTCCTCCTGCTTTCCATTAAGGATCTCAATTTCTACTCCAAGAAATGTTCATGAGCTTTCTCTTTGTGTGGGAGAGCTGATAACTTCCAATCAATTAGACTAGACCTTAGAAAGACTTCTCTCTTCCTGGCTTGCTGTGACTCTGGTCTAGGTATTTCCTAAGTCATTACTTCAATAAACTTCTCTTTAAATAATACGAATAGTGACCTTTACAGATGAAGCCAAAGTACAGGTGGTGAGGCGTAACATTAATACTGCTGCCGTGGATTACCTTTTCACATTCTATAGTATCCAATGTGAATTTATTTGATGAAAAAAGTAGCAAAATACTTGACCCAACCAAGACCTGTCAGTAACCAGGGAATGTGCTGTTTTAAATGCAGGTAGCAACATAAAATCAGGAATAACTGTGCTTAATATAAAGATCAAGAGGACATAAACTATTCATGAATCAATCAAAGAGGTCGTAGCGTGAGTTGTTCACTGATTCATATGCCATTTTTATTTGATTTTGCTCTACATTAGATACCTTTATCTGCTATTTTTAATTCTTCTTGGTTGAGAAAACTGCTCACTCAAATTTCATATGCTTCCAAAGCCAAATATAGATATGAATTTCTTTGGATTTTAGACATATGTATGGTGTTAAAATTCACAGTGATTCATGTTAGGGAAGGATTCTGTTCTCATTTCACACTCTGACAATCTGGAACACCTCCTTCTACTTCAGTGAAGACACAGTAGTTCAATCATGAGAGAATGTGGGTCCTTGACTTTAGTGTGGTTTTGTACCTATTGAAGCTGTATTTTTCTTCACTCCAGAAATATGCACCCCATAAACAAAAACTTTGCACAACAGTCTGCCCTTTAAAGCAGAAGAACAAGAACAAATGCTTGGGATTATGTCAACCTATGTTTATACAATTATGTATAAACCTCAGGCATCAGATTTTATAGAATATTTCAAAACCTAAAGGTGTAGAAGTCTCTTAGAAAGGTGAGGTACCTTTGAAAATATCCTGGAAATGTATCTGCTTTTTAAAAACTGTTCCCAAGCAATTCAGGATCATAGTCAATTATCAGCTACACAATAAAAAACTACAAATAGGTATGCATTGCCATTATAAAAAAGAACCGTAGTTTAAACATGCAGATGGATTTGGCTAATGTTGCACTTTTTACACACATATAGGAACTGCTTAAATATAAGGGTAATGTTTTAAGAAAAAGCCTAATTTACCCATGCAAAGGCTATTAAGGTTTCTACAAAGCAGAAAATTAGTTAATGCATTCAAAACCTTGTTGTCTTTAAATTACACAGTAATGCTAACAGCTTAAAGGCAGTTATGCACATTTACATTTCTTCCCATGCCTGATACCACTGGTGATGAATTCAATGAAAAAATGTTGAAGATGTTTACTTAAAGTGTGGAGAGATGAAGGTGGTCACAAATAGCTTTAAATTTTATTTGGTAAATTCTGGTATCTTCAAATTTAACTGCTTAAAGTCTGTCAAACAGAAATGAAAAAAAAAAACCCTCATCCTACAATTCAGATATAATTTTAGTCAAAATTTCCCAAGAAAATCGATTAGATGAAACAGGAAAAAGAAAAAGGATTACTAAATCTAAGCAATAAATTCTTTATGAAGTATTTTTAAGGCTTCCTCTTACAAGAGTTTATAGTCTCAATCTACTTCCTGAGCTCCTATCTTAGTCTGTGCCAAGGTGGATCTATATCTTCAGTGACTGTAGCCAAAAAAATCCATCAATTTGATTTATTTTCTGTCTTTTTTCATGTTAATTGTGAATCTTAGGGGCACAAAGTGGTATCTCCAAATATCCTGTAAAAAGTAAAAGTGCAGAAAAACAAAGAAACATAAAAGCTTCTTGTATACTCAGCAGAACCATGACAAGAGAAGAATCTCCTTGGGCTACTGCCATTATCCTAGCTCTACAGCTGACACCAAAATAGTACAGTAACTGGAGACACATAAATATCATGGATAATTATATTCCCTTTAGTTAATTCCAAAAGCACAGCCACACTTTTGAAATGTCACAGTGGCCCTGGTAAATCAACACTTCCATGTATTTGACTGTGCTATGATGAGTTCCAGGTCAGCCAGGGCTACCCCGCGGCTACCCCAGTCTCACCCTGTCCCAAGAGGTCCTGCTGATCACAGCCAGTGAAAGAGCCCCTGCAGAGATAGAGTACTGGTTCCTTTAGCTGCATCTACACATACAAACTCTTCCTAATGCCTTGTTGGTTCATAGAAAATTGCTATAATTTGGGGATTTTTTTGCTGAGTCAGTTTCCCTTAAAATAAAGATTTGTTCACATGAACATCAGCAGTTAGTCCAAGTGACCTCATATTCGTTATCCTCTTTGGGGATATTCTATGTAAGCTAGCTTGCATATTTTCTCTTTCTTCTAGATTTAGTTCCTTGTACTTCATATTTCTTTTTTAAGAAAGAGCAACATAATAAACCCATATTTTCTCTTAAGTTACAGGATGTCCCAAACTCCTCTTTTTATTTTTAATATCAGACTTAGTGCTGTATTTAGTCTCAGTTTTATTTTTTCTTTTAAAACATTTTTGTTTTAAAATATAATGCTTACTATTTTGAAATAGAAGTAGGTAGGATGAAATATTTTTTATTTGCAAGGTCAATATTTGTTTATCTGTGGGGTACAGTTTAACAATGAGATGAAAATGGACCATAACTGTGAACACCAATTAGGTAAATTTTTTGATGGCTTCATGCCTTTATTATTGAAGGAAGGACTTCATAGATGAGGTGGTGACACTAACTTACATAATTTTAAAATAAATATTACTACCAGGGAAATGTGTACACACAAATTCAAGGGTGATTATAAGATTTCATTTAGAAACAAATGAAAAAAAGATGAAAGCACCTTCAAAATTCTAATCAAGATGAAGCTAGTTGTATAGAAAGTACATTAATATTGAAACATATGATCATCCTAATACGTAACAAAAAGCCACTTGCGTTGTCTTGACTACAGTTTCAGAAAGCATTAGTTGTATTCAGTCCTGCACCAAAAAAGCTTTTGGCTGCACTGCAAAATAGGGATTTGAATGCAAACTGATACAGCAATTTAATTCCAGAGTATGTTTTCTTATTGTGGTTAGCTACCTATTTACAGTTTAGTTGTGGGAAAAATAAAAATTAATTAAAAAAACCCCACATTGTACATAAAATTATAGTTCACATAACTCTTCCTGCATATAAAATTTAACTGTACCTGTATATCATACTAGCATACTTAGCAAAATCTTATATATAGACCATTCTTATATGAATACCTTTATCATCTTGTGTAATAAAATATATAAGTACATCACTACAATGAATTGACAAAGGCTTTTTATCAAAATGTGGAATAAAAAAAATGGAAAAAGAAAAAAACAAAAAAGTATAAAGAAAAAATGAAAGAAGGAAAAAAAGAAAAACCAATGTTAGTTCTTTTAGCAACATAAATGACTCTTGCTGAAATATTTCTTGGCCAGAACAATTGCATCTGTTTTTGCCAGCATAGCAAAAGCTGAATAGATTTTTGTTTGCTTTGTTTTTTTCACGCTTTATCTGACATATGTCACAAAACTTACCAGAGGAGCCCACTCTAAAGGTTTCCCAGGGTCTTAACTAGGCTAGCTTATATCTCCATTACTCCTCTTCCTTTACTCCCTGTATATGTTCCTTATGCTTCCGATTTGTTTTAAACTTGAGTTTTGCTTATGTTATAACCATGATCTTAGGGTATGTATTTTGGTCAGTATTTTTCTTTAATTATTAATTTTTTGTATTATCAAGAGAGTTTTATAAGGCAATAGAAACTGAGATCAGTAGATTTATGGTTCTTTATCCTGCAGGAATTGCCTCTGTGCTGGTAGTGTTTCAACAGACATGTTTCAAGTGGTACAATTCTGGGAGCTGGCAAGGTTTTACATAGCTCACTTGGCAAAAGAGCAACTTACCGCAGGGTAAGAGTGTGAAATTACAGCAACCTGGTAGCTGCCAGGTGCATGTTCTTATCCCACAGAAAGCATGGTGGAGCTTTCCTCTTACCTGCCAGCTTGTCAAACAAGGCATTGGGGCGCAACATGCACATACACTGGATGTAAAAATCTTACCGGTAGAAAGAAGAGCAAACACCATAGATGAGAAATTTTCATTTATTACAAGCAACTACAAAATTGCTGGGTTTGTAGCTAACTACAAAGAGGAATGTGAACCAGAGTCTTTAATTACTTATTTATAAACCCTATACTCACCTCTCAGCACACAACTTTTATCACACTTCTTATGTTTCATCAGTGCCTTTGGCCCAGAAAGTCTCCTGAATGCACAGCAGCTTAAACAGTCAAATGCAAAAGTCTTTACTCAGGGGTACAGAGGAGTAGCAAGAAAACCAGCTGAAAATTAGAAAATGCTCATACAAAGTCTATTCCCTTCTATAGGTAATACCTTCTCACTCTGCCAGCTCCTCCACATGTAAATCACATCAGTTTACACTCCATTTCACTGACTTATACTCTAGTAAGCGAATGTAAGTAGGCCTTAAGGAGTCTAACTGGGTATAAAGGAGTCTAACTGGGTATAAAGGACTCTAAATTACACATTTTAAGTGTCACCTCTGAACTTAGCTCATAGGTTTTAAACAAAAGCAGAGTAATAAATCGATAGTTTGGAGGAGGGAGGACACAAAATATATGTCCATTTTGGTTTTTTGAGGTTATCACTGTATTTAATCAAAACTAATAAAAAGGTCCTGAATTTTTACTTGAAACCTTACTGAACTCAAATTGAGACATGCACTAAAGTCTTTAAGCAATTATCTAAGCAAGTAACAAAAACAGGAAAACATGAAGACACTAAATAAATCAGATTTTGAGTTGTTTTTTTCTGGTTTTTTTTTAACTTTCTCAATTCTGATCTACCCCTGAAAGAAAAAGTTTCAGAGTAACGTATATTATTTTCTGGTTTGGCCCATGCTCTGAAATCTCTATTGTTAAACTTCATTCTGATTTACTGTCAGTTCTACAATGCAATATGCATTTAAGCAAATTGGTAATGAAACTTGTGACAAAGCTGCAGGGCTATGAATAGCATCTCAGAGTCACTAAAATGGTATTTAGAAAGAGTGGAATCTATTTATTACCAAATTACTTACTCCTGAGGTCAATTATTGCTACAAACATTTAATTACATGGTGATGTAAATTTGATGAGCCTACTCAGTAAAAGCCAGGCCTGTTCTGCACTTTGAAAAGGTGAATAACAGAACTGTCCCTCCATCATTCCAGTTGAAATTAATTGGTCTCTTGGAAGTCTAGTTATAGAAAATATGCAAATTCCTTGGTTCATCTTCCCCAGAATATTATCTCCATTAACTTAAAAATGTACTGTGAATGAGGTTTCTCAAAGCAGAATAAAAAAATAATGTTACTTACTTTACTAATGGGAAAAAATTCCTGAGGGTTATATCTTGTTAAGGAGGGTTTTGGGAGTGTGGTTTTTGTTGCCTTTTTTTCCCCTGAGCTAGGGGGAGAGTTTCTTTAAGGTACGGTGTGGAGCTGAAAGGGAAATAGTATTTAAGCCAAGAAAGCTGTTATTATTAGTTCTCTGCCTCCACAGTTTTAAAAACAGATTCTGGTACTTATAAGAATGGGGAATTGCATTCCTCTGTGACTTCCTCCCTGATAACAAGTTAATTAGATGCCAAGTGCTAAATTCAGGATTCAATGCATTCAAAGGGGCACTTACAAAAGCAAAAGAATTTGGCATCTGAATAGCCTGTGTTTACTTCTGGAAACATTTATTTATTTTAGGGCTTCAAAATAATGACAATCTGTAGAATACAGTACTAACATTTTAGAGCACATATTTCCTCACAAAGACCTTTTATTTCAGTTTTAATATAATTCATATATTAATAATAATTATATGCCAAGTTCGCCCTGCCAGTGCCACCCTGCTAGCTATGAAATCAAAAGACTCACTTTTGTGCATTTGCTGAACCAAAGATTTTCTTGAAATCCCTTTGTTGAAAGACTGCCCAGTGTTATGAATGACAAAATCTTTTGGTCTTCATACAGGCAACATTTTCAGTAAAAAAAAGACAGCCCATCAATTTACCTTTAGTTCAAATCACTTCAGCCAGCCAGTTAAGAACAGTTAGGGGAGAGACTTTGTGAGTGTCAGAACCAGAAAGACCCAATGAATCAACTGCATTCTTGAAACACAAATGTTGCATATGTATCTGTCTTGTAGTGCCTCTAACAATAACCTGAAGGAGGTGATGAAGTGCCCTTTCTTCAAGTTTGCAGGTGACACCAAGGAGGGGGGCGAACAGTTGATACGGTTGAGGGTGGAGGGATGCAGAGCTGCTGAAAGAATGGGGCCAACAGGAGCCTTATCAAATTCAGCAAAGAAAATGTAAAGTCCTGCACATGGGAAATAGAACCTCTTGCAGTGTTACAGGCTGGGAATGTATTGGTTTCAGGTAATTTTGCTGAAAAGTTCATGGAGGTTGTAGTGGCCAACAAGCTGAGTAGGAGTCATCACTCTGTACCTGCAACAGCAAGGGCCAACTGCATCCTGATCTGTAGGAATAAGAGGAGAACACATTCAAGAAATCAAGAGAATTGTTTATTCCTATTTACATTCCACTCTTTAGAACACTATAAAACTACTTTGTCCGGTTTTAGCCTACTCCACACAGTAAAGACATTGAAGAATGATAGAATCATCAAATCATAGAATCACAGAATGGTGACTCACAGAATCACAGACTAGATATCATCTAGTTCCAAGCCCTGCTGCTGTAAGCAGGGATGCCATACACTAAATCAGATTATTCAGGGCCACATCCAGTGATGAACACTGCCAAGGATGGGGCATCCACCCTCACAGTAAAGAATTTATTCCAAACATCTAACCTAAATCTCTTCTTTTTGTTTAAAACCATTTGCCCTTGTCCTGTCACTATCCCCTCTATTTCACAAGCACCCTCTAAGTATCTAAAGCTAAAGAGGTCTCCCCAGGAGACTTCTCCAGGGAGAACAACTCCAGCTATCTCAGCCTCTCTTCATAGGAGAGGTGCTCCAGTCCTCTGATCATCTTTGTGGTCCTCCTCTGGACCTGCTTCACCAGGTCCAAGTCTTTTTAGCACTGAGGATCCCAGAGCTGGACGCAGTACTCCAGGTGGGGTCTTAAGAGAGCAGAGTAGAGGAGGACAATCACCTCCCTCAACCTGCTGGCCACACCTCTTTTGATGCAGCCCAGGATATTGTTGGCTTTCTGGGCTGCGAACATACATTGTTGGCTCATGTCCACCAGAAATTCCAAGTCCTTCTCCTCAGGGCTACTCTCCATGACTTCTTCTCCCAGTCTGTACTCATGTCTGGGATTGCCTTGGTCCAGGTGCAGCACCTTGCACTTGTACCTCATTAGGTTCTTGTTTGCCCACATCTCAAGTTTTGTCCAGGTGCCCCTGACTGGCATCATATCCTTTTGTGTCAATCACACCACTCAGCTTCTTGTTATCTACAAACTTGCTGAGGGTGCACTCAATCTCACTGTCTATGTTATTGATAAATATATTAAAAAGTATCAGTCCCAAGATGAGCCCTGAGGGACACCACTCATTGCCAGCCTCTCAGGCACAGAGGTGAGGCTCCCCAATTCGTAGTTCCCTGGGTCTTCTTTCCTACAGTTTTTAAAATAAGAGTGATAGTTCTCTTTTTCCGGTCACCACAGGCTTCACACTACCACCCTGACTTTTCTAATATCATGGAGAGTGGCTTGGCAACTATATCAGCCAATTCCCAGAAGACATCAGGATGGATCTCATCAGGCCCCATAGACTTGTGGTTATTCAGCTTCATCAGGTGGTCTCAAACCTGTTTTTCACTTACAGTGGGAGGCACTTCCCTCCCAGGCCTTCATCTAGAAGTTCAGAGACTTGAGAGACATAGGAGGGCTAACTGCCAGTGAAGACTGAGGAGAAGAACTCGTTGAGTACCTCAGCCTTCTCCATATCTGTTGTCTCCAGTTCTCCTTCTCATTTATCGGGGGGGTACACTCTTCTTGGGCTTTCTTGTCTTACCTATATATTTATAGAATCTTCTTGTTATTCCTCACATCCCTTGTCAAATCCCATTCAATCCATGCCTTAGCCTTCCTAATTCCACCCCTATACACCGTAGGGATGGAGAGGACTGAGTCTGCAGAGGGGACCAATGTGATTGGGGACTGGACCCCTTGTCCTGGAAAGAGAGGTTGAGGGACCAGGTCTTGTTCAGCCTGGAGAAAAAGGTGGTCTCAGGGTGCTCTAACACCTGCATGGAGGATGTTGAGAAGACAGAACCAACCTCTTCACAGTAAAGCATAAACTGAAAGAAGAGTGATTCTCACAATATAGGGAAAAACTTTCTTCCAACAAATGCAGTCAAGATTAAACAGGTTGCCAAGAGTACAGCCTAGAAGCCTTGGAAGTTTTCACGTTCTGACAGCATAAAGCCCTGAACAACTTCATCTGACAATGAATTGAACCTATATTCATCAATGTGTTGAACTAGAGGGAAGAAGTACTGTAGTAACAGAGAAAAGAAAACCTCTGGAAGAGAAGAATTATCCCAAGTGTCGAGTTGTCAAGGACTTTGTTCTGAATGTCTATATCACTTGTTCAAGGTACTACTAGAGTTAATACACATCATTCTGAATAAAATCTACTCTTCCTTTTTCATACTAATTTCCACCAAGGAAAACAAGCTATTCAGCACATTTTGGAATGACTATGTCAAAAGCTTTTGTGCCAGCCAAGTTGTACCTAGTGGCCATGAACTCCGTAATATCTTTGTCCATCAGAAACATATTTCATAAATATTTGTGATCTCTGATCTCAGAGATCTGGTTTACTGAATTTATATTAAATGTACCTCTTTCCCTTTGGTTTTGTCGCATTTGGGTTTTTTAAGTGTGAGTTATCTTAATAAGCAAGCAAATGAAATTAAGGTAAAGCCTTGCTTATGACTTTTCAGCCTATTTCTTTTCCATTAGAATGAAGGAGGGGATTATTTCAGAGGTTAGGTAGTAATTGCTGAAAATTCGTATCAAGCAGCATGAGTCTACCAGGTAAACATACGCAAGAAACTCATTCAAACATCCTTAATAGTAATTAGCCTATTTCCCCCTTAATACTATGAAAGTATTATTGGAATGCTTTAAGAAATGCATTTTATTCATCCAATAAACCATTATTCTACATTGTGTAAATACATATCCAGTCATGTAATGATGTTCTTCTATTTGCTCATATTGTATATTTTACAGTTTTTTGAACTCTGTTTACTTTTCAGCTACAAGTCCAGTATACCTATGAAAAGCAATGGTAAACCTGGAGATTGCTGCAAACCTCCAGAAGTGTGCACAAACTTCCAGTAGATACACAATTAATCACTGGATCTGCTGATATCACCGCAGCAACTTGTTCATCGTTCAACTTTTTGCTTACCAGTGCCAAAAATACTGGCATACTGCACCCATATGCATGTTTTATGAGATCTAAAACTAATGCAGTTGCTACCAATGTAAGCCCTTTTCTGAGATGTGGAGGATGCAGAACATCTGCTATCTGCTTTGCAGCAGGTATAACTGAAACTAAGGATTACATCAGTGAGAACAACAGCCTCGTTAAAAGAAATTCAGAACGAAAGGGTGAAGGACTATCCCTGAGAAAATATCAAACCTTTGCAACATCATTTATGTGAGCCTTTTCTAACTTATAAGAGATGATATCCCCAATCGCTCTGAAAATAGCTACTGCTCTTAAGTCAGAAACAAAACACAGGAAAAGCAAGCAGGCAATCAGACTGATGTCATTTTTATGACTTGAGAGTTCAGGGCCTTCAAGAAAACTTGAAGTTTTTGGGGTTTCAGCACAGCAAGACATCTACTGCCAGCCATGATGACTTGTGATTTGTATGGAGTCTTTTGAAAGAATGGAGTCCATGAGGATTTACCTTCAGCTAATCATTGTCTTCTGAGAAGATAGGAGAGGGGGAATTTCCATCCTGATAATACCTAGAGACTCCTTCTCCACTCAACATTTAATGATTAACCACTGAGTAAGACATCCACAGTAGATACTCTGTGATTCACTTTGGCTCAAAAAGGGCATTGCTCTTAGAACACTGTCCAGACAGCTTTGGGATTTGTAAAAGGCTGTCATATAATTTGACAATTTCCAATAACCTCAGCAAGAGACAGTCCTGTGGTGAGAGGATCCCTTTACAGAGCACTAACACCAGGTAAGCAATGGAAAAGACTGTGCCGACATGTTCATCTGGAGTAGGACACATGTCAGGAAGTGATCTTTTGTCTTCTTAGCACTTCCAAAATCATATCCCAGATGTGCGAGCTGTGCAGGGTAGGATGGGAGCGTGTCTGACTTTTTCTTAGTGTGCCTTTTTTGCTTAGTTGGCAGCTAGGGTTAAATCATGACAATTAGAAAGCTGCAGACTTGCTTAATCTAAACATACTAGGATAATACGGAGAGACAAGTTGTATAAAAGTTGAATTTTGCTTAAAGATTGTATCAGCACAGGAAAATCCCTGGCTATGCAAATATATTTATTTGTGTATACATGCATTTGTACACTATAGACTATATATGAAGATCCCTGCCTATGTTAGAAAGAACTGAAGAAAAATTATTTTTATGAAATATTGCATTGCAAAAGGTAATAAAGCAAATAGCCTTAATTTGCATTCGACACTGAAATAATAATGGTTTGCCCTGTTGTTTCATGGTTTGAGAAATACATCCAAATGAAAATAAAAAATAAAGAAATGGCAGGCTACTGGTTAACAATACACCAAATCTAGATTAGTATGAAACAGCATTCAGATACCCACTGCTTCCAAAACTTTCCTTCACCCCTACCTCACACGTTTCAGTTTTCATAACTTTTATTTTCCTTTCAGCCTTCCTCTCACACTTCCACTGAAGGTTGCACAAATAGTGTAAATTAAAGTATTCCCTGCAGCTTTTTCTTTAGAGGATTCTTTTTGCTAAAGCTTTCAAATTAAGTATGGTGCCATGAGTCATCTTGTCACTCTTTCACTATGGAGAAAGGAGCTGATGATAAGTGAGGGGTCACAGAAATGCAGAAAATACAATATAAGGTAGAAGAATTATTTGGATTAAAGTAGTGGGAGTTGATTAACTTCAGAGGGACTTCATAATACTTCCTCAACACACGACCAAAATATGGCCACTGCATTCCCAAAATGTAAAATAGCTCACAGCCTTCTTTATTTCCAAAATGGTTTTGTGCTCTGGTGGATGACCAGAAGGTATCTATTGAGTTTCAGAGATAGCATATACCAGAAGATAGGGAAGGATTTAAGATATGTGGCCTAAAACACTGCTGGACCCATTCCAGTTAAAAATTCTTTCACCTCAATTTAACTCATGAAGAAGAATCTTGGTGGCAGTTCCATAGAGTGGTAGACCCTCTTCTTGATCACGAATTGTGCCACAAGGTCCCAATGCCTCTGCTTCCATACCTCCTTAGCTTACAGCTGTCTCAGGCCAGTTCCTCTCATAAATTTACCTGGCAGTACTATGGCAGGAGTAGGAGGGCCAAAAACCACTGCAGTCAGGTGGAGAGGCTGAAGCAATAACCAGTCAAGCACACAATAGCTCTAAATGATGCTGTCAGATATACAAACTGGAACAGAGTTTTTTCTTTCACCTTCCATTACTAAGCAGAACTGCGACTGAAAACTGATGTCGCCCCTGGTATACCGTGTGCTGTGTTTAGATAGAACAAAACCCCAGTGGTAACACAGGAGGAGAAAATTTTAAAAGAAGATACAGTTTGTGAGCAGGGAAAATCAAACAAACAAACAAACATGAATATGTCATATCTAGAAGATTTCTATAAGGTATTTCATTTTATCTTCCACTTCATATTTTCTTTACCAATGGGTAGGTTGAGGTGAAGTTGGAAGTTGGCAGCTTTTGCTCTCTGTCCTGCAGGGGCAAAAGTGGCTTTATAAAAAGTGGCTCTATAAGAGGAGAGATTAATGGGGGCATTTTCCCTGGCCCTTTTTCATTTTCTTTTGTAAGTTATAACAGCAAAGCCACTCATGCTTATTACATTCCACTTTGTGATTTAGGGCTTGAAATTCTGTGCTAAGATAAGGGGAAGTTAAGAAATGAAAGGGCAGGGGAAAGCAGGAGGGAAAAGGAGCACAAGATGAGAAAATCAGGCAGCATGAGAAGAGTTAGGTCCTTTGAAGTAATAAATAAGTCAAAGTTAAGAACTAATACTAAGAAATAATTAATCCACAGCATACTTCAGCATAGATAAATAAAATAACAACTTCAATTACACAAGTGGCAGCAGTGGAGCAGCCAATCCATTGGCAGAAAGGAGGTATAGGCTAGCAAAGGGGATTAAATGGCAGCAAAGAAGAATCAGTCAATAGGTCTAAGTGTGCTATAGCTTTTAGCATGACAAATTATATGGCAGGAACAAGCAAGCTATAAAATGGCTGGACAAAAAAGTGACAGAATTTTCCACAGAACACCAGAGATGCAGAGAACATGGGAAGTCAGAGGTAAAGACTTGTCTGTAGCTCTGAGGGCCAGGAAAATGGATTTCTTCTGGCTGCAGCAGTAGGAAATCAGTTTTTCACCAGCTGCCTAGGCAAAACTACAAACTTGTTCCATTCAGGTTGTGTGACTATCTGCTTCTAGTGGAAGGTCAGAAGTTTCTCCAGAGCCATGTTATGTTTTATGCTGATGAGGATCAAGAAATAGACCAGAACTAGAATTCTTCAATCTTGCAAACATGGATAGGTGACAGGAGTCTTGGCTAAGTACCTATTTCTTGATTGTTTCTTGAGAATGAGTGGCAGCATTGATAACAGGTGATGTATTCTGCTGTTTTGGATGGAAAATGAGAGAGTGGCAGCTGGGATGTGTAGGTGGGTGATGCTGTAGTTGACAAGGAACTGGTAACCAACAAAAGAGTGGAAAAGAGAAAAAAAATATTTTGTTACTTAAGGGAGTTAAGGAGATGAATCCATTTTGTTTGTGATGAGAAGGTTCATAAGTCATTTGATCAAGTAGTCACATGAAGAAAATAATATATAATCTGTAGTAGGGTTCAATAGCTGAAAATTCAGGATAGACAAACTCAAATGCATAATTGGCTTTGAAGATAATTAACCATCATGATGGATTGTCTGATTATATTTTCAAGCTATATATTTTTATTCTCAGTTAAAACTTACTATCATATTAAAAATATTTTAAAATCAAATTAGGCATACTCTAGCAGTGTTTCATAGATCCCTTACATGATTGTATTGCTACTTTAAAAATATAACACCTGTTGAAAATTGATTTGCCTAATTTCATGGTACAGAGTCTATACAAATATAAAGTATTTCTAGTATTTACAAAATTAATTGCAATCAAAAGTATATAAAAAGTTAAGAAGGCTGGTGAAGTATTTTTCTCTTTTGACTTGGCTTCTGCTCTACTTAATGCTATTTAATAGCTTGCATACACTACCACAAATTTCAGTTTTAGTGAAAGTATGAAAATTAATTACACAGATATGAAAGTAAACTGAGTCTTAGCAGATTTCTTGTGGCTTGATACTATTACTAGTCCAAAGAATACGGAGCACTAAATAGTGCGTTTTTCACCTGAGCTCAAGTAAATAAAGTTCCTAGGCCTCTGAAACCAGCCTGCACTATGTAATGATACTACAGTTAGATCTGCCTGAATCTCTGCTAAATGCATAAACAAATAAACAAGACCATATACATATGTTTTCCTTTTATATAAACTGCTATAGTTTCATTGATTCCATTTAAGCTCAGAGAGTTCACAGAATATTTTGAGTAAGAAGGGACCCACGGGGATCACCACGTCCAAACCTTAAGTGAATGACCCATACAGGCATTAAACCTATAACCTTGGCTTTATTAGCACCATGCTTATACCGATGTACACCAGTTAAGAATCTGAACCACGAAGTGTGTACCATTTTATCCTTCTACAGGAATCTTCTGTCTCGTAGCCTTACCCTGCTCATGAGAAGGATTTCCTTGTGAAGGAAAGCATGCTCCTTTGTCCCATTTTACAGATAAGGAATACAGTATCTGTACAACCTGTAATTAATGTTTTGACATTTATTTCTTTCAAAGCAGCCCTCCAAAATTTGGGTTCTTCATCTAATTTACAAAGCACCCTCTGGAACCCAGCTCTGCCAGGTCTTTCAAAATAAGATGTAATGAATGATGAAACAAGTACCTAGGAGGAAAAAGATCTCAGAGATATGCATAAGCAGTTGCATGATAAGAAAAAAAAAGGGACTATTTTAATTAAATAAAAATAAAACATGATGCATAATAAATCCAAGAAGAAACAAAAATCATCAGCAACGGTACTTACCCACTTCCGGCCACCAATCTAGTCATTATCAGCTAATGACTGATAATTTTACATCACAGAAGAAATTATTTACAACAAAGGATTTGGAATGCTTTTGAGTTTTAGGCTATGTCAAGGACAATGTCCAGAGCATATAAAATAGACTAGGAAAAAGTCTGTAAGCAACTGTGGGGTATAACAGATCCTGAATACTGATATTTATCCTGCCTTGCTCTGGCACTTTGGTCTTATAGATAAACACTAGTGTTGAGTATAAACACTTGCTAAATGTGTTTAAAAAAAATTAAAAGCCGAAAGCAGTTAGCAAGCAGTAATGGATGATCTAGGAAGAGCAAATCATGAATAAAAATGCAGACAAGTGCAGAAAGACATATAGAGCATTCAAAATGCTGATGGATGACAGACAGTTCAATGTAGATAAATGAAATGTAATTATGACTTTGATGAGCCTTCATGGCACAAGACTACTCTTTGTTCGAGGTAAAATATGAGGAACATAGATGAAAACAAATGAAAAAAAGGGGAGACAAGTCATTGTGCATCATTAATGACTGATAAGAAAAAGAAAGAAAAAGACAAATCAATGCAATTAATGAGTCTTAGTAGTCCAACTGTATGTGTCTGTGGATTAGTATGTGCATGCTTCATGAAATATGATAATTTAGAAAAATAGTGAGAAACAAAAGGGAGCTTTTTCATATACTGTTAAATAGAAGGCATCTAACTGAGCACTCGACTACAAAAAGATCATCAGTTTCCCTGACTTCTGCTTCTTCATCCATAACTTTTTTAATCAAGATATGTAACTTGAACAATTGGCCAGGTGGTTTATGGATTTTTTGCACATTTCTCTAAAGTGTCAAACAATGTCATGGCCAGAAGTAGCAGGGTGTTGGCACAGCTACACCAGTTCTTTGATTCATGGCATCAAAAGTTGTGCAGTAAGTGTGATCTGACTCGGCTGACTCAATAGAGTTTGCTCTGCAATAGCAAGAGACATTTTTTGTCCATCTCCAAGTATAGAATTCCAGATTTGTGATATAGGAAGCAATTTCATGCTCTTTCTTTTAGTACAACTACAGAAGAGATATACCCAAAGGATCTACTCCCATGTCTCCAAGAACAGATTGCCTAGTAGATAATAAATTTGATCTTATCCCCTGCAAATCTAGAATAAGCCTAGCTAAGTCAAATAATTCAGTCAGAGGATAAGGTAAGTGGCCGTAGACCGCGTCCTGAGGATACGGGCAGTGAAGAGCTCACAGCTACTGACTGTGATGCAGTCCTTATCTCATATATCACATGGCACAAATATGATACAGCATTTCTAGACATTTTAGAATATGGAAAGAAAGAAAAAAAAAAGGGTGGGGGCAGAATCAAAACAAACAATCCAAAGCAAATAAATGCAACCTTAGAAGTAACAAGAAGTGAGATAAAAACAAAGTGTTGGTTCCAATTTTCTCTCAGTCACAAAACTAAAAATCATGAGATTCAAAATCTGCATTTCTAGTGGAAAGTATAATGGCAATCTACAACATGATGTGGAAATCTAACCTGATATTGACTAAGAATTTATTTTTTCCAATAATTATCTTGTTTATTTACAAATAAACAATGTATTGGTTAGTTGGTGGGTTTGTTGGCTTTTTTAAATTATTTTTTCTAGTTTGAGGGTTCTTGAAAGTTAAAGGGTTGGGTTTTTCATTTTGGTTTGTTTTTTGTTTATTGGGGGTTTTTTTGTTTTGTTTTGGGTTTTTTTGTTTCTTTGTTTTGTTTTTTATATTAAATTACAGCTTTGATTAGTCACTCATTTGCAGTGGAGGATCAAGCAGAGCTGGTTAAATTTATTATCTCTCCTAGTTTTCCACTCATCTCTTTCCTCATTTTCCCTCAACAGGAAGAGCTTTCTTAGACTAACAGTGACTCCTGATAGTTAGCAGTTTACAGCCAAGCATAAAAAAGAAAGCTGGAAATTGACCCTGGTCAGTGCTAGTACAGATTTTGCTGTCATCTGCAGAGGTTCAAGAATACATCTCAGTAATAACTTCTGCACAAAAAGTACCTGCAGGAGCACAGAAAAAACTTTGATCAATAATTGCTTAAACCACCTCAGTTTAGGTGACTGCAAAAGTCTGCATGTCTCAAGCAATCACCTAACTGTAGAAATATCTCTGTCAAAGTATCAACAATTATAAGGAAAATTATAAACCAATTGTTTAAAATGGTAATAGTGCATCTCCTCTGTGAAACTGTTCAATCTCATATATAGCATTGAGAACAACTATGAAAGGAGAAGTACTGATATCACCTTCAATGAGCTTGAAACTTTCTCACATGTAGATGAAACACTCTATCTTTCAAATACATAATGCAATAGACGATCCAGTATGGATTGGTAAAATTATCTACTGTCTGAAGAAAGAACTGGAGCTTCTTTGTGAGCTTATGATATAGCCCTTCAGAGAGCTGATGTTATGTATTAATCAAATATTAGATGTTCTTAGTAAGTGAAGTGTGCAGTTACTGGTGGTTAGTGTCATAAATGTCAGAGTCCTGGGGACACCCATAGGCCCTGACTGGGTCCATCCTCCCATGGGAGCTCCCCACACACCTTCTACGCTGGTGCAGGGGCTCCATGTCAGTTTGGGGTCGGCACCTAGACCTAATCTTGTCACTGCTGGAGGTGTGCAGGTCTCGAGTCCTGTCTTCTGGGTGGACCTTGGACACACATAATAGCCTTCATTCCAGACCCGTCTCCAGTCCTGAGTGACACATGAGCCTACCTTTCCACCCTGATGTGTCTGGAACTGTTAATGGACCCTGTCCCAAGCACCTTTCTCTGCCCACCCTACCTCACTTCTGCAGGACTGGCTGTGAGCACTGCCTCTTTCTGGGGTCACCCTTGACTTCCAGCTCATCCTCCCTTGTTCTTGATGTTCCCCACATTAAGTCTAGCAATAAGCTGAAAATTAAGAGAATTCTAAGACTGGCCATAACAGTGTTCAATAGCCGACAATGAGCCAGAGACCAGAGAAATGCAAAAACAATGACAATAGAAGTATATAATTAGCTTATTTTGTTCAATATTGGTTGAGACAAATTGTGTTCAGCAAATGCACAGAACTCCAAAGATGTACCTATAGTGAAAACCCAGCTTCTCTGAGCCTGTATAAATCTCTATGATGAACAAACAGTGAAAAACATACCTATGTTTCAATATTAAAAATGAATGAGCCAAATCCTGAAAACTCTCCTCTCCTTAACTCACTGTGTTTGAATATACTAAAATTCACCAATAAACTATTACACAGTCAAGCTGCTTCATTCTCTTCAGGGAGGATTTCACTGTCTTCTCTAACCCTACCAAAAAGAATAGCTTAACTTCTTAGCATTCTTTTTGCCTGAGGTACAGAAAAGAAGGTCATTTTATGATGCAAGTAAAACGTTCAGTTTATCCTGGAGGTACATTCTTCACTCTTCTTCATAAGTACTCCACCTAGGACATTTTAAGTATGGTATGTTTAACTAAATAATCTCATAGTTGATTGCAAGTGAAATTTGTCACCACCAAGTAAGGAGAATTAACTGAATAGAATACTTATCAAGAATTGAGTAAGGGTGTGTTTGAGTGGAAAGCAAAGAGGAAGAAGAACACAATTACTTATCTATTAATTCTGTAACACAATTAAATATATAAATATGATCCAAAATAAGAACTTCCCATGTGCTGCTATCTTTGCATATACCTGGGGGTTTTTATGCAAAATATTCAATATTCTTTCAGAGGCTGAATTAATATGGTATATATAAAGGTGATATAGGTCATACCTCAGGGACTGTTCAAGCCCTTGAGAATAGCAAAGACTGCAAAATGGAAACCACAAGAATACCTCTAGAGGAGTGGAATTTCCCAGCAATGGCTCCGAGCTCAATCAAATTCACTCTAAATTTGTAATCCTGGTGCAATTCTGCAGGTGGGTTTTCTCTCCAGAAGGTTCCCTCAGCATCCCATAAGGGAAAAAAATTTAGAATCTTTCCCAGTTCTGCTATAGATAGTATGAATGAAATTAAGAAACAAATCTGCTAGCACCAACCAATAAATACTCTTCATGGCATCTGTTAGTAAGTAGCCTTACACCTTTCAGCAATGTATTTCTATTATCTCATAGCACACAACCCTTATCTTTCTCTGCCAGCAGTCCATAGTTACCTGGATGGGTGCTGAATCTTTCACTGGTTCAGCAGATCTAGTGAGATCCTTGTTCCTTCTGACAACATTTCCCTTAAATGTAGAAGGCAATGCCTTCTTGTTCATAAAGAGATTATTGAAATGACATAAGCTCTCTTTTACTAGATCGTAAGAAAGAGCTTGAGGTCTGAACAAAATTAATCTGGTGCCCTACGTTTTGAAACAGTTGAAGAGTTGTTGACTGCTGTGACAACCTTCCTGTCACCTTCAGTCCATCAGTCTCTGACGTCCACTGCTTTGCACTGCTGAAGAACAAGAGAAATGGTTTCACAAGACATTTTCTCTGCCTCAAAATCCTCTCAAAGACCTGAACACTTACTAACAATTTACTAGGATTCAAAACAGATACCACCTATCTAGTCATTCTGCCTGTTCTGTTTTTTTTTTCTTTGCTTTCAGGTAACTAGTCTGTACCACGGTGACAAGTTTTTCTGCCCTCTAGTAATAGCCTCTGAAAATGGGACCTTCTGGTGCAGCAGCATGCAAAGATTTGCTCATATATATCTGAGTATATATGGATGTGTAATCATGTAGCCTCTGCTTCTTAACCCTGATGGTCAGGGTAATGGCTTTATACCTTCTTCTTTAGGTAATTGAAACCAACTTTCCTTTTCACCTACCTTTGACTTTTACAAAAATATGTTCTAAAATAAATAAACAGAAAAATTTAGAAAAGGCTTTACAAAATGGTGTTACCAATTTATCAGAATATAGGGATTAATCCAGAAAATTCAAAAATCAATAAATTTCAATCAAAAATTTACATTCTCTTTTGTATCTTATTACATATAATTAGCTGATACTGAAATTGGAAGAGAGCTAACAACAGGCATCAGATAGAGCTCAAAGTATTTTTAAAAACTGTAGAACAGAGTTTGCTAGTCTTGTGTAAAGTGTTGCATGGAAACTAAGCAAATATAAATCTATAAAAGTTATGCCATGAGCCTGTGGCCTATATTATAAATTGTAGCATTTTTTTATGTTATCTCTTTAAATAATATTGAGAGACTTTGACCAGGCTAACTGTTTAAAAATAATTTTCTCCTGTCCAAATTTTATGTATTCTCATAATTCTAATGTTCATTTATGTTTATTGAGCTGAAAAAAACTGCCTCCTCTTAGATCATTTAGAGACACTCTCTCAAAATTGTAACCATCCCCTTGCAAATACAAAAAGTTACAGAAATGGACTTAACAGAGACAAAAGTGAAAGAATTATTGGAGATTGCCGAACATGTGGATAGGAAAGTACAAATGAATCTCATTTTTTAATCAGTAGAAAATTAGAATGAGTGAGCTTTGAGGTCCCTTGGGAGATAGGCTAGATGGCCTTGTGATCAGAAAGTGATGCTTTCTCTAGAGCAGATTGATAGTCTGCCTTCTAGCTTTCTCCACTTAGAATAGAAGAAGCATGATCAATGCACAAGGGGCAACTTATTGAATGCTGTGTGACTTTCACTGAGGTGTTTCAGCCCTACATAGGGCAGCAATAGTATGTCTGATAGAAGTGTGTGTATTTTTTCCAGAAGCATAACAGTTCAGCGATGCAACCAGAGATGGAAAATATTGTTTTATTTTCAAAGCTGGCTATGACAATGAAAAGGACCTTAATGATTTTACTTAAAAAATGTGAAAGAAAAAACTTATGTCAGCTCTTTGTATGCTGTTCATAAGATTTTACTTATGCCTTCCACATTCACCACGGTAAGAAGTTAGGTCAATCATAAATTAACTTTTCTTTTCATACTTGTGTTGATTGCAGCTTTTCTCATTATTCTATTTTCCCCTTACATTTTGCATACCTGAAAAAAAAACCAAACAAACCAAAAACCAACCCAAAGAAACAATGTATAAGAATGTTTAATGACTGCTGGACTCTTATATCCGTTATGATTTAGCCACTTCAATTACCTTATCAAATTCAATTAACTGTTGGTTGGACTAATCTATAGTTGCATAACTGTTGTCAACATGAAAACTAAGTTGAGAAACAACAATGTAGGTATAGAATTTTATCTTTCCTATAGATTTTTTAATTAAAATAAGATGGTATAATATCTGATGTAATTTTTCATAGTTTACTTTGGTCAAAAGACATGGTCAAAAAAGTATAATTTTTATTGTTTAAAATATAATAAAATGTGTCAGTCCAGTCTTCCTGTCTTACCTATTTAACTATTTCTAACATGTCTATTTGCTGTCATGTGGGTAGATCTGTTTTAATTTGAACAAAATGTGACATGAATCTCTTAGGTATTTAGAATGGAAGGGAAAAAAAAAGATTTTCAACAGATTTTAAGCAGCTTATTTCCTAGTTTTATTGGAAATCAACTTGATAAATAGGGTCCAAACAGAAAACCTTGGAACATCCTCCTCAGTCTCGATAACAAAAAAAAAAAATCTATAAGACTCACAGATTTCTGTGTCTCCTGGGACAAAACAGTGAAGGATGGCCAAAGGCAAGCCACAGAAATAGTTTATCATGACACTGTCAAATGCTAAATGCAAAAATCCCTTGGACTAAGGCAGGGAGAACCTCTACTATGTCAAGGCTACAACCTGCAGCAACCCAAACTATTATGCATACTCTCACAAGGTGACACTTAAGAACATACACAACTCATAAAAAGAAGGTAACAAGGGTGGAATGGAAAGGTAGAGGGAGGAAAGAGCTAATGAGAAACATCACAAACATGAATAGCTAAGTTTTATAACTAATTTTATTCAGAGATAAAATCCAATCCCTACACTCCAAAATGGTAGAATTTTACTATTTGAGTCAGTCAAGAAACTCTATCAAAGTTTGTTTCAGAAACAGTATGGCATTTTCATGTTAAACTCACTTTAGAAGTGAGAGCTCAGAGAAAGTACATATTGGGTATGAATG